>NC_067206.1:12638050-13238050 GCF_026262505.1 Trichomonas vaginalis G3 | reverse complement strand
ACAAACTTAGGTCTTCAGAATGAAGCACTTGCTTTCAGAGTTGTTGACTTCAATACTATCGCAACTTTTGTCATAACAGATGAAACAGATTTCATAGAGATTGAAATAGATGACAAAAGAAGTTTTATAACATTTCCTAACAGAGCAGAGTATAGAATAGATAAAATTGCTGGAGTCATAGATACTCTCATAAATGAAGAAACTATTGACAACATAGATGTCGAACTCTCTTCTGAGGGAACATTGAAGTTCAGTAGCAAGAAAGAGTTCAAGATAACACCAATGAGTCATAGAGTACAACTTCTTTTGGAGCATACCATATGACATTTCCTTTGAAAAGTGTTGACAAAACGATTGAGATGAAATCTGTTCCATACGTATGTTATGGTAATTGTTTGTACATTGAGTCTAAAATAGCTAATGTCACAGGCATTTCAGGAGTTAATAGTAAAGGTTCAGTAGAATATAAATCCTTCTGTTATGCAGTCAATTCAATGTTCATTCCAAACGTTCCTGTCATAGCAACTCATTTAGGTAAATGGGTTCGCATTAGTCCTCATAATTTGAAAGACATGCAATTCAGACTTGTTGACTTTCAGGGAGCCTGTAGAACTGAAGGCACCAGTGCGAATGACTGTTGAAGTTGACTTTTTAGAAAATATTAAATGCAACAGCTTACAAGAGAACTCAGAGCTAAAAATATAAAGTATGAATGTTATGTATTAGGTCATGAACTTTGGTTGTTGCTGTTTGATGAAACAAATGAGTTAGTTATGTCAGTCAAGAGAACAGAAAAATATTGTGTTAGTGAAAACTGCACCAAGTCAATAAGATTAGGTTTGCATTATGAAGATGAGTTCGATACTGTTGAAGAAGTTTTGGATAGATATTACAAATTGCTTTAATTTACTAAAACATATTTCAAGCAAAGTTTATATTCTGTTGAAAGTTTTGTATACTCGTTCGAATATTTATACTTAAACTCAACTCCTGGAGTACCTGGTGTTTCAATGATGCGGATGTTACCTATTTTCATGAATGGTGGCGTTTGACCACAGCATTCGATTTCAGGGTCGAGATAGTCAATGACACATTGTTTCCCTGTTATTCGTGAGATAACATTTTCAAGGTCCTCCTTTGTTAGAATTATTTGGTTCTTGCTTATAAGATTTGTCAAAAGCTTCTTATCGTCTTTGAGTAAAATTGTTTGGTATAACTGAAGAAGGTAATGGTCTACGTTATCTGAAGGATTTGTTTGAACATTTGTGTAAGGGTTGTCGTTGGCTTCTCTTGAAAGAATTTGGTCCAGTGGTGGATACTCTAACTTAACATCTGATGTAGCGTTAGCGTTTGAAGCTGTGTTTAAATTCACGGATTTCAGTTCTGGTTCTTTTTCTTTCAAACACTCTGAACTATAGTTCTTTATGACAATATTGTTTGTCGTTCGTGAGTCAACATTTGATGTTGGTTCAATTGGAACATTAACGGCACCAGCTAAGATGGATTTGCTTCTCATTTCATATAGAATAAAAACCTTTTATATGTATGAAATGAACAATATACTCGACAAGGGTTTGAATGTAAAGCTAACGAATGAAAATATTGTTGAATTCACTGAGACAGGAGCTGTGTATAAAGATGTAGAACTACTGAACAAAAGAGCTAAGGGAAGAAGCAGGAACATGAACAAAGGGTGGAAGCCTATAAAAATTTATGTCAATGATGGCTCAGGAGGTTCAAACATAAAGTATGCAGAAAGTTATAGAGTTTATGCTCTCAAAGGTGAAAAGCCTTCATTTAAGAACAGCTATTCTAACGCATATCCTCAAAAGCTAACGGATGGGAAGTGGATGATATGAATGACAGCAAAAATATTAACAGAAATGGCGACAGAGATGCATGGAATTTGTTTACCATCAGTCAATTGAAGGTTAAACTTTAAAACAATGTTGGTCGTTCCCATGGAATATTTTTGACTTTAATGGTATTAGTCATGATATGAATCTCAAGGTATGAACGAGGAGAGATGAGAGACTTATATGCTTCCCAAATTTCTTCAAAAGGTAATGTTATACCTGACTGTTTCCAAATGAGTTCAATATCATAGCGTGAGAAACCTTGAAAGATAACGAAGTCAGTTATGAGACGTTTTATGTTTAAAGCTAAAAACCTCCATGTTTGCATAAGTATTGCTACAGTTAAATGGTAATGTCTGACTTTAGTTATGATGTTAGCTAATGGTGAGTCAGGCTTTGACACTAAACCTTTTCCGGCGAAGTCGTCACAAACGAGCAGAGTGTTTGAAGGATATTTTTTGAAGGGGTATTTTGAAAGTTTTGACAGAATGTAGTTTGTAAGTCGTTTCATATCGTAAACTCCTGAGTATTGACGTAAGTGGTGTTTGTCAATAATTCTTTCCATCTCCTCAGAAGTCTTTTGCATTCCTGACTGTATAAATTCAACGATGGCATAATATTTCCTCTTACGTCGAATGTAACGTTGAAGAAATTCAATGAGTTCACTGTCTGGAACTTTAACGACAGAGGCTTGAACTTTTGACATAAATGTTTTCGCTGTTGAGTCCATAGAGTCTGAAGTTGCTGATATAATGATTTGGTCATAGTAAGAGTCGTTTCCTAAACGCTCTGTTATGAGTATATGACGAATGAGGTTAAATGTCTTACCTGAACCCATCTTTCCACAATAGAAATAAACACCATTTGAACAGAATTCATAATCTTTGCTGAAAGGAAGAATAAGAGAAGAGTTAAGTTTGTCTGTAGTTTCATTCATGTCTTCATCTACGTCATGTATTAAATGCTTCATTTTATCTCCATTAAAAATGCAAGTCAGAAATATTCAGAACATAGCACCGAGTCTAACTGACAAGAGTATAAAGATATACTATGAACACGTTATGATGAAACCAACCAAAATTCAAGAAAGTCAGTATACTTATGAATATCCAAGACACTGGGTAGAGTATGTAGGAGGTGAGAAAGCTATTGAAATCAGACAGGTTCGAAGTATTCCAGCAGGAAGAACAATATTATTGAAGAACTTTAATGTTTTGAGATATAATGATGAAACAAAGAAGCAAGATAGTTTCCCTGTTGCTGTGTATGTGAACCTAGACACAGGAGATGACATGAAAGTTTTTAACACAAAGCTTCAAACGGTAGTGAGAGAACAACTGACTGCGGAAGGGCATCCATTACCTTCAGAAGTTACCATAGCATATAATTTTGAAACAAACTCAATAGATTTTAAAGTCATCTCTGCAAAGAAGTCAGGTTTTACATTTAATGAAGCAGATGTATATTCGAATGAAAACTTCAAAGCTATTGCATGGTTAGATAATGACGATTGCTTTAAGAAAATATTTAAATTCAGTGACTCAACGATGTCAATAGATGACCTTCGTGGAATGTTACCATCGACGTTTACAGTTGAAGGTTCAGCAGGATTGCTTACAAGATTGTCAATTGGTGGTATTTGGTCTCGTGAGAACATTGTTATAAAATCCAGTATAAGTGAATTTGCTGAAGAATCTATATTATGTCTTTCAAACTACATGTATTCGCCGCCGAAGCATTATAGTATAACAAACTTTGTCAGTAAGTTTAACATAAGACTTGTCGAACCTTCTTCAATGAAAGATGTTGTGCTACCTAAAGATGGAAAGGATGGACTCATTATTGAGATGATTTTAATAGCATATTAAATGAGCTTGTTCTTGAAGGTCATTCATGATGAAATAACTGTTGTAGAAGATGTTAGCAATTGTTCAGACATTTTGAAGCGTATAGATGATATAAGAAATAAGTTAGATAGACCGCAAAGCGGTGAGGGCGAAGCCCGTGAGAACGCTTATGTTTCATTGACTTTCTCCAGTAACGAGAACTTTTATGAGATAATATTGAAGAGAGATGATTTTAATATGGTGTAAATGGTAGCTTGGGCAGCTTTAGGCGCAATGGGAACAAAAGCATTAGCATTTGGAGCAAAAGCACTTGGAGCTTATGACGCAGTAAATAAAATGAGTGGAGGAAGGGTTTCGAAGACATTAGATGCAAATAAAGGGAAGATTGGAGGCTGGGTTGCAAAGAAGTTAAGATTAAATAAAATAGGGCTCATAAATAAAGCATCCAATTTGGTTGCGACTGAGTCAGAAAATGCTTTAGGAAAGGACGATGAGTTTGCAAAACACGCAAAAGACTTTAATGACCAGATGAAAGGTGAAACAATGCATTTAAATAGAGTCGATGGAACTAAAGAAAATGTTTCTTCTCCACCAGTAGTTCTTCCGTATGGTCCCTATGGAATGTATGGAAACCCTTATGAACGACCATTTGACCCATTGACTGGTGGAAGTAACTGGTATCATTACGGACGAAGAAGAAAGACAGTCAAGTTGGAGACAGACGTGAAGAAAGCAACTAAAAAGAAACCAAGGAAGAGAGTTATAAAGCAATGAATTCAACAAGGTTAGAAATGAGGGTAGAAATGAGGTTAGATCTACCCTTCTACCCTAAATATATTTTTGGGCTATGTTTTCATACGTGTGAGGGTGGTGATATCATTAATTTTTAAGTTTATTTTTTATTTTATTTTTATATAAATGACGAAAACTATTGAGATAACAAACTACAACGGTCATGAGTTCAAGAATTTGTTCTTCGTTCCTCGTGAAAATACATTCTATCAGATACGAGGGAGAAAGGGTAAAGTTAGTTTGAGCGTTTATGAAGGAATGAAGAATGGAAAGTTTATACAAGCATACGATACAAACGGTAAACGTGTTTCATTAGCTTTGTCAAAACTTACTAACATTCATTTTGACAGTGATTTTGACCTATATGAAGAAGAAAGTGAGTCAGAAGATTATGAGCTGTTATGTGAAGCACAGCAATGGGAGGAGTTGCAATACTTTTGTAAGTGAGAACGTTTATTTTTACATTAATGAAGTCGTTTGTGAAAACGTTAGTGAAGTGAAGTGGTTGGCGGCTTTGTAAATATTTAATGTTAAGTTAGTGTTGTCGTTTGTGTTGTAAAATATACGTTAATGGTTTTGTAAATATTTAAGGTTAAGTGGTGTACGGAGGCGCGCAGTGCCGCTGTACACGACTTAGGTATACTAACTCACAATATTAATCTTGAAAAATTCAGTAATTTAACTGAAACAGAACAACAAACAATTTTAAATTCCTACAAAGCGGATAAATTTACATATTACATAATGTGCTCACAAATTGTAAAATCAAACTGGAACAATTTATCCCAAACTTTAGTTAATATTGCAAATCAATATTTGCCATTTTTAGATGAAGAAAAGCAAATATATATATTTACTGAAATAACTGGCAATTATCAAAATTTTGAAATTTCAGTTGCAAACTTGTTACTTTTTTATGAAAACAATGAAGAAAAATTAAGCAACTGTTTTAATTTAACATTGTTCCAGCAAATTTATTCCAAAAATGGAATCGAGCAAATGATATTTTTTTGCTGCAAATACAATTTGTTGCAATAACACTTCTATCAATTTTTACAATCTCCTTGAAATTGAAGAAATGAATCCATTTGATTTTTTTTATTTCTCAATTCAATATAAAGAGATATTAAATTGCGATGATTTTCCAAAAGTTACAGAAGTAATCACAGGTTTAATCTCGGCTTCAAATATTAATGCTATTATGCGAATTTGCCAAAAAATTTTGGATAAAATTACATTTTATAAATGTAATTATTGCCATATAGGTCAGGTATGAGGGGCTTCCAGGGGCTGCGCCCCTTCTAGCCCTAAGAAATTTTGCCCAAGACCCAAGAGGAGGACCGAACCCCAGCCGACCAGCCGATGACTTTTTTGTAGAGCACTCAAAATAGTATAGCTTTGTCCGGACAAGTAAGGGCCTATCGTCGCTACAGGAAAAGTTACAGGCGTTCCAAGGAAGTATACTTTGAGAAGCCTTTTCCCCCTTATAGAATGAGATAGGACGGTTATTTTACAAAACTGACAACACTTTGACAGAGTAGTTTTTTGTGCTGAACAAAAAGTGTCATATAAACATCTGTCAAAAACCGCTTTTTAACTTCACTTAAAATGCCACGTAAGCTACGTAAGAATATACGTAAGAGGAAGGGAGCATTGAAACATCCAATAGTAAAACTGACACCACAACAACAGTTGCAACAACAAATGATGAATGACCCCACTATGTTGCAACAAATGTCAAGCAACCCTATGCTTTTAAACCGAGTTATTGGTGCACAGAGTGGAGGTTAAGAGCGGCACTTTTAGCGAAAATGGCAGGCTATGTGGAGCTGCAGACGGAACAGCTTATAACCTCAAAGTCAAATGAATTTGAGTTCACTCAAAAATCAAATAACAGATGTCAAAAAGTCAAACATAGACATACAGAAACAAATAAATGAAAACGAAAAGAAACTAGAATATGACAGACACACAAAGAAACTCAATGAGTTAAACGTAGAGAAAAAGAAGAAAGAAGAACAACTGAAAGAACTAAGTACAGAGGAATATGCGAAAAAAGTGTCAGAAAAAGCAGCAGAATAGCAAAAATGGAACAAGATGTTATAAATTTGAAAAACCATACTACTCAATATAAAGTACTGAAAGATGAAGAGATAAAACAAAAAGCCCTGAAGACATATATGGATAGCGATGAGTAAAAAAAGAAGTTGAAGCAAATGTAAAGGCAGAAAACTTTTACAGTTGCAAAACCAAACCGTACAGTATGAAAACTTAGCACAAGAAAGTAAAAATAACGACGCAGCCATGCAAAAGGCAATGAAAAGCGCAGAATATATAAAAGCTAATAATGACTGGTTAGATGCCCAAGCCAACGCTAAAGCAGCCCAACTTATAGGGTCAATAAGGACAAAAATACAAGCGGATGAAGACAGTTCAAATGAAGCTTTAATGAATGCTGACTTTAAGAATGCCTTCGAAGCTCTTCATAGTAAGGTGAAACTAGTGAACGACTTCTCATCTGGAAAGAAACTGAAGTCTGAAGGTTTCGACAAAGAGTTAAGAGAAGTAGCACAAAATATGACGAAAATAACAGATGCAGCAACGAGACAGGCAGTTCAAAGTGCCTATGACGCCGTTAGAGCAACTGTTGTGGAAAGTCAAGAAAAAGAGTTACAACAGACCAAACAGACCTAGTAAATGCTTTCCTTAAGAACGAAAAGTCAGGTAGGACATTATGCTGCAGATGGAACATATGTGCCAGCTGGTGGAACTTATATACTAGCTAGTGGAACTTATATACCACAAACCCTCCAAGAGAAGCACCTGCACCAGGGACTACCTAAAACATTTACATCGTCACATGGACACAGACACAGGCATGCACCAAAACAACAACAACAACCAACAGTTCAAAATCCAGCACCACAACCAACAGTTCAAAACACTACACAACAACCAACAGTTCAAAACCCTGCACAACAACAACCACAAACAGAGCAAGACATAAAAGAAGTAGAGAACAAGGAAACCAAGAATTCTTAAAAATGCTTAAGGAAGATTATGGTTACCCAATACTCTTGACTTTAGTGACAGATATAAAGAAGCTATTAAAAAGTTCAAGGAAGGAAATACTGACCCGAACCTATTTAGCTTTATGGTTCAGCACCAAATGGGATATAATTTCAAACCTGGAAAATACAAGCTCGCTAAGGATATGATTTAATAGCATATCATCCAAATGACATGGATGAATTTACTCCGAGATATTTGATGTCAGAGCTAAATGATAATTCAACTCTCTTCATGAAACGCGTAAAAATAGAGACGGAACGAAAGAAGAAAGGTTTATGAATGCGGATGACTTAAATAGGGAACTTGTTAAAAACGGTTCTCGGAATATATTGAAATGCCAGCAGATGAGGTACAAGAAACTCCACAGGAAGAAGTTCAGATACAACCAGACATGGAAGAAATAGTTCAGCAACAACAGTAGAAGAGCCTGAAGGAAACGAACAAGTCCCTCATTTGGAAACTAACTTCACAGAACTAGATGAAGATTTGGAACAGCCGAAAAAATCTTGACCCTCAACAAGTGTATGCGGAGAATATGGAATCTTTCCAAGAGTCTAAGAAAAATTCGGCTGACATAGTAGAAGAATATCGAAAAATGTTCGCCGACATACAAAAGACTCCAACATCAGATGAAAATATTCAGCATAGAATGGAAGTACTGAAAGAAAATGTACGCAAATACAATAATCCTTTTTACTTACGACCATATAACGTTCAATCTTTGGCTGAACTCGGTGAAAATAAAAGGTTAAATTTCAACAAAACATATAGAAATGAAAACATTGTTTAAAGTTCATTCAGAACCTAACCAATATGGAAACAAACCTACTTTTGTTTCTGCAGACTATGGAACTACAATGAGATGGGGTCATAAAGCTAATCCGGATAGGTGGTTCATAAACTTACAACCTCAATTCCAAGAAGTTGTAGACGCAATGGAAGTGAATGGTGAACCAGATATAGCTGGTATTTTCAGCGCGGCTTTAATGCCATTGAAAGATATGAAAGATGCAGATATTTTGGACCAGTATGAAATGAACATGGCTGAGGAAATATAACACCTGACGTTCTAGAACATTTATCTCAAAGAACTACACAGAACCATAGAGATGGTATATTTGGTGAAGAGTTTAGAAAGAAAGTTAGGGAGAGAGAAGGAAGAGAACCTATTGTACATGACCTTGCAAACGAAAGTTTGCAAAATGTCATAAAAACTTACTTTGCAGACAATGAACCGAGAATGGATGAATATTTAAGAAAACTCAAATGGACAGTACCAAATGAAATGTTAGTATTGAAAAACATGTTCCTTGACAAAATAAAACCAACTACAGAAATAAATGACGCAAGACTGAAACATTGGGTAAAAGCTTTCCCATTCACAAAAGATATTATTGGTAACATGGAAAGAAAACCAGAATGGCTACAAAAACATATATTTGGAAACGAGCTTATTCCATATGGACAAGCTCTGTTTGAAGAGCTTGAACCGGAAACTCAGGAAAGAGTCATGCAAACAATACGCGAAGACTCAAATACAAACTATGACAAAATCTTTCTAGGATATAGGTTACCTGAGATGGGCGACCAGAGCCCAAAGGCAAAAAGGACATGGGAAATTTACAACATACTAGGTGAACATGAGGCAAAGATGCAACAACTTGAAGCAGAGGCAAGTTACCAAAAGCGACACCAAAGAAGAGAGAAGAGTAGAACAAAGTGAAAGTAGTGAAGAAGTAACTTCATCTAGTGAAAGTAGTGGCAATGAAGGAAAAAGAAGAGTTAAAAACTCAGTCAGGAAGAAAGTAAAGCTTGGTCCGAGTGGGTTCTATTATGATATATAAATCCAACTATTCTATATTTTTACCCATATGAAATGTACGCCGCTCAGAATATAACGCCAACAGTTTTGGATGCCATGAACGGAAATGTTTCCGAATGGTATAACGAATGCGACAATGCCATTAGAAGGTCAGAAATAGTTCCTGGAACTTACGAATATACAACTGCTGTTTCTTATGGAAACGTAGGTGAGTTTGGAGAAGGTTCTTCAACAACAGTAGATATTGCTTGCGACAGGTTTCATATTATTTCTATTGACAACTCATTCTTATACGTGGAACAAGACATTGAAATAAAACCTTCTGCCAAGTTGTCTGACAAGAAAGGTTGCAATGGAATTTTCTATGTCGGATACCAATATGCTCCAGAAGTTTTCATGGGATATAAGATATATTCTAACTCTGACTTAGTTCAAACAGTAACATGGGCAAACTATGAATGGTTCGCTTTGAGAAACTCAGTACAACCACAAGCTAGAGAACAAACAGACCAATATGCAACTATTGAGAAAATAAGAAGACTTGACCCTAACGTTCCAGGAGTTTATGTTAACCTTTCTGGTTCAGATGGAAATGCAGTAACCAAAGTAAAACTGAAACTTAGAGTTCCTTTGTCATCTTTCCTCATCTTCAGGTTTTTAAGATACTTGCCAAACTGGGCAGGAAAAATTTCTATCGAACTTACTCCAAGCAAAAATAACTTAGTCATTGCACCAACACAAGACCCATTCACTATTACAGACGTAAAGGAACAAATAAAACATCATTCGCCGAATTTTGCAAAGACAAAGTTGACTTAGACTTTGGTTTCTCAAACTTCAACAATGAAGTAAACTATTATTTCAATGCTGCTGGAGATGCTTGGGACCCAGTTAAGTTCACATGCGAAAAGTTTGAATGCAAGAGAATAGAAAGCAGACTTGCCGTTTATATGTTGGACCCAGATATTTCAAATGCTTTAGCTGCCAAATATATTGCAGTTCCACTTATGTTCCCTATACACCAAATATCTGTCAAAGACTTTGCAGGTGAAGTTGGAAACCAAAGTGCTGACCCAGGTGCAAGAACAGATATTGCTTTAACAACTGCAATGAAACATGCAGATACTATGTTTGTACTGTTCAGACGAACTATAAATGACTATTCTTGTTTCTACAACCCTGGTATTAAATATCATATAAACATAGATGGCAAATATTATCCAAGAGAAGAATATTCTACAGTTGAGGATATGAGGTCATACAACTTGACATTAGATGCTATGAACTTTAACAACAACTTCACAACAACCATTAACCCTGAAATGCAAAGTTCTATTATGCCATATGTGAAAGTATGGACTCATACAGGAGGTCAAAAAACTCAATATACAAATGGAGACCGTTCAAACTTTTGGCTTGGCATTCCATTTGCTGACTCAGAAGACTTTATGGGTGGTATTTCAACTGTTGGTACTGTACAAATACAATATACTGGTGACAGAGACGGTCCAGATGAACTGAGAGCAAAGAAGTTTACAAAACCAATAGCACTTTTCACGGAAGATGCTCTTTTGAAGATTCGTTCGATGAAACCTGCTGGGGCTCCTCAGATTGGCATAACGACAGCTTCCATCGAGCAGATTTTGGCAGCAGGTCAGTAAGTTGTTCTTGAACTGACTTCTCTCCGTCAAATATTGACAGTACGCCAGTTTTGACATAATATTGTATTATAAACTTTCCTTTAGTAATATCTGTAAGTTTTGAAGTTATATTTTTGTCTGCTTCAAGAACTTTCACCATTTCAGTTATACCAACTTTCTTTGCTTTATGAAAATATTTAGGTTCAGCAAAGACTGCTATTCTATAACATTTTCCATTGTTTGTGTAAAGAACTATTCTGTCAATGTATTTGTATTGTTTGTGAGTATAAACTTTGTTCTGCTTCAATTCAATAAGATATCCGAATACGTCCATCTTTTTATTCTAAGTAAAATGTCATTTCCGAAAAATAGAAGCGTAAGTGTTTCAAAAGGTTTAATGGCGGTGGCAGATGTGAAGTTAAATTCACCAACTCAAACAAACAGTCAAAGTGTTGTTGTCAATGTCAAAGACAGAGATGTTGAAGTGGGGAAACCATACGAAGACGAAGATGGTATAACAATTGTTCCTGTAAAAGAACAACCAACATATCCTGAAGTTAGCAGAGACTTAAGTTCTGTTGCAGATATTCGAAATGACTACCAACAACTGAAAGACAAACTTCAAACTCAGGAGAAGATTTGTCAAGCTTTAAGTATAATGTTAAACTTGGTCGAACACAACCCTGTAAAAGTGAACTCATATGTCATTGCACCTCATGAAGTTTTGAAAGAACTATTGAAACTTTTGACAGAGGCAGACGATATAAACATCAAAGAAATAGAACCCGACATTAGTTGCTGTGGTGTTTCATATAATGTCATTGACAAGATATACGTTATGAAAGGAGGTGAAACGTTGAACTTAAAATATAGTTTCCCAGACTTATAAAAATATTTGACGACCACAACATTTCATTAAAGTTTATTTGCTAAGTAAAAATGTCAAAACTTCTTGAAAGATGTTTGAAGAAAAATAATATAGACTTTATTTCATGTAAAGGACTTTACACACTTTTGAACGATATGAAAGACCCTGTTTTGTTTGTTCGTGTAGACAAAGGAAAGTTCTATGTCTTTACAAAATATTTGAACTTCTTAGACAGAGAACTTCAAGAAACGCCATGTGAAAGTTTAGATGAAGTTCTTCTCCACTTTCAGAAAAACTTTTAAATATATATAAATGGCAGAAGACATAATGGTTTATACTATTACGACTAAAAACCCTGAGTCATATAATTCTATAACAACAAACTTACAAAGTCCTCAAGGACGATATTGTAAACTAACCTTAAACACAATGACGACTAAAGCCTGTTTTGCTCTTTTGACACCAGAAGACTTTATTGTTGTGAATGGTAAAAATACTCCTTTGAAGATACTTACTCAGATATACCACCAACAGGTTTTGTTGACTTATTTAATACTTTAAGTACGGGTGTAACATGTGCTGCAACTAGAGCAGGTTTCATTATGTTTGGATGTCCGACTGAGTTTACTATAAACGATATGAGCTATAATACAAAACTTATTTCTGGTTTTTACTACCAACAGTTTCCTATAACAGGAAAAGGTGTCATACAAGGAATGTCTATTCCATTGACATTAAGCACACCAATCTTATATATTGTTTCAAACTTAGGTTCAAAGTGTTATTCGAATGTCGACAGAAACTATTATGACCAAAAGATACTTATGCGTATAAACAATACTTTCTCTGCTGGTTTGCCTATTGTTCATTCGAATGCAGAATTTTCAACCTTAGTGAACTCAAACACTTTGGCAAGTATAACGTTGACATTAGTTGACGCAAACTTTGTTCCTGTAAAACTTTTATGTCCTATGTATTTGTCAATGACGGCAGAAAGTTCGAATTGGAAGATGCAACTGGTGAAAGTATTGTATTACAAGAACAACTTCAACAACAAATAGCTCAAGAACAACAAATGCAACAAATGGAACAACAAAGTCAAGAATAAAAAAAATAATTTTTTTTTATTTTTATAAAAATGTACAGAATAGATGTTTCAGATTTTTATGACTTCCAAGCATTCAGAAATATGTGTCCATTTCGAGACTATAACAAAGCAGTCGAGAATTTGAAACGTTTAGTCATTTATGTCGACTCTGCCCCAGAATGTTATGTTATGAAAGAATGGGATGTAGTCTTTAACAAACCTAAAGCGACAATAGTTTCAGAACAAGAATGTAGACAGAAACTTAAGAAAATAAAAGTCGTACAAGTTGGCATGAAGATGTTAGATGCTTGGGATATCTTATTGTCAAAACTTGAAGATTTTTCAGTTCGTGGTATAAAGTTTATACACCTTCTCCAAACTTCTATTCTATCTTCACTGGATATAAATATGAACAAGTAGAATGGAAAGAAAATATTATAGAAGCTTGGTTAGACCATGTCAAAGAAATTATATGCAATGGAAACGAAAAGGTTTATGAGTATATCTTATGTTGGTTTGCAAACATCTTACAACATCCAAGTGCTAAAATGAAACTGCTCTCATTATAATTGGAAAACAAGGAACTGGTAAGAATACTTTCTTTACAGATATTTTGTGCAAACTGTTAGAGGGCTATTCGAATCCGAATATGACAAACTTAGAAAACATCTGCGGTAAATTTAACTCCTCAATAGAGAATATGAAACTTATAGTTTGCAATGAACTTCAAAGTATAGATACAACAAAAATTTTGAACTCAGATGCTTTGAAGAGTCTTATAACAGACAAAGTTGGAGTTGTTGAAAGAAAGTATAAAGACCAAAGAGTTTGTGAAAATGTTGCAAACTTCATTATGGTTTCAAACAATGCTGTTCCGATGAAGTTAGAAAGTTCTGACAGAAGATATGTAGTTGTCAGAACGTCAGATTCTCATATGCAAGATACAGAATATTTTGACGACTTAGCAGAAACTTTGACATCTGACTTTTTACAACCACTTGTTCTCATATTTCATGACATTAGATATTTCTAAGTTCAATCCAAGACAAATTCCACATACCGAAGAGAGACAAACATTGTTAGAAGCAAACAAGAGTGTATATGAACTGTTCATAGATGAAACTGACTTTGTGTCATTAGATGAAAGGTCATTGTACGATTCGTATAAACAATATTGTCAAGAATATGGTTATATGGCAGCGTCTAAACGTACATTCTTGGCAAATGTCAAAAGTCTTTTAGATGTTCAGAATGGTGTATATACAAAGAAAAATTTTTCTGAGTAAATTTAAAAAAAAATATTTTTTTATCCGATAGAAAAGATGGCAAAATTCATCTCAGTAAATAAGTACATGACAGAAGTCAAAGATAAGTTAGCTCCATTCGCATATTTGAATGTTTACTTCTACGATTTTGAAAAGTCTACATTTGACAAAATTTGGAACATTGCACCAGTTAAGTTTGCTGTTGTTAGAAAAAGTGGTGCAACTTTTGAAGACTTAGACATAGAAGGTTTGTTAACAGTCAAAGAAAATTTTGACAGAAAGTTCTCAAAACTCGAAGAAGGTAAAGCATACAAACTTGTTATACCTTATGAACCAAAGAAAGCAGACGACTATGAATATTATGAGTCTAAGATAGTTGAAGTTCAAGGTAAATTGGGTAAAAAGATTTTAGAGTCTAAGCCAGTGTTTACTCCTAAAGAGGAAGAGAACATTGACATTGACCCGGAAATGTTCTAAAAATAAAATTTTATTTTTACATGTCAAATTTCTTTTTCTCTGGAACTGGTTCAGGTTCTTTCTTCTCTTCTTCTACTTTCTTTTCTTTCTTTTCTCTCTTCTTCTTTTCTGGTGGAGTTATGTCAAATTTGGCGCAACCATATTTATGTAAAAGTTCTTTGTCCTTTAATAGCTCATTTATTCTGTTTTCTATTTCATCTTCAAGAACAGCGCATGTGTCTTCTTTGCATTCTAAGAACTTTTGTTGGACTTCATCTTTCCAATCGGCGTCATCTCTGTCAACAAGTCTGTCATTGACAAATTTTAAGACTGCTCTGCTTAATGTTTTATGGTTCTTGTCATATTCCCAGAAACAGAACTTTAGAACAAATTCACCTTTCTTGTTTACACTATGTAAGATTTTATGGTCGACAGATGTTTTGCTGTCGAAAAGCTTGTCTCGAATATAGATAGCGAAATCGCTAGACATTTTCTAAAAGATAAAAATTTTAATTTTTCTAAAAATATGTTAGAAAAAAAGTTTGCTGACATTGACAAGAAATTTGAGAATGTTTTAAACAAGAACAAGAGGAAGTTAGAAAATGCTCAGATAAAGCCTATACATGACAAGTTCTTATTTGCTCAGAATGGTATAACAGGTCTAATTGCACCACCTGGGTCGGGTAAGACTTTCACTTATCTTAAAATGGCTGCACAACAACAAGAACTAGATGAGAAGAACCCATTCTATGAGTTAGTTGTTATTTGTAGTACTTCTGGTCAATTTGACCAAACCGTCAATTCGTTCAAAGATATTATAAAGAAGTCAAAGTTAGTATGTATAAAGGATACTGAGTTGTTAGATTGGATAAAGAAGTACCAAAGAAGAGTTTTGAAGTATAATGCTATAAATGAGTATGTCAATTCGAAGTTTAAAGACCCAAATGAGGAAATGCAGAGAATATTAGAGAAGAAACACTTCAGAAACAAACAGAAAGAGATAGAATACATTTCGAAGAAATTGCAATCTTACGATTGGAAAACGTACCCTCACAGATGTCTTCTTATCTTAGATGATTTCGCCTCTCATCCTTTGTTAAAGAATAGAGAACAAGATATGTGTCGAATTCTTAAGAAGCTCAGACACTTTAACATCTCAGTTGTCATTTGTGTACAGACAGCAAAGAGTTTAAGTAAGGATGTAAAGAGAATACTTACTGACATAATACTTTTCCCCGGATTGTCCGAAGACGATTTCATGGAACTTATGAAAGAGTCCATGGCAGGTAAGTTTGACAGACATGAACTATGGGAGAAGTACAAAGTCATACAAGACCCTCATACTTCTTTCAGAATTCATATCTACGCAAACAAAGTTCAAATTGTAAAAAGTCAAGCTTGAAAAATAAAGAGTGCAATTTACTCTACTTGTTTGAAGTTGTCAAAATACTCTGTTATTTTTTCCTTTAACAATGGCAAATCTTCTTTGAAGGTAAGAATTGTACAACCTTTAATATCATAGTGTGTTTGAGGTAACGTATCTTGAACTATTTGTTTCACATCTTCATTTGGAGTCATTGAAATCGGTAAGTTTTCGCGATAGAACCAATTTCTGTCAGATTTGTAAATCTTAGCAAGGTCGTAAAAGCTTTTGTTGTTTCTTCTGACTAAATGCAACATAACCATATCTTTATCTTCTTCATTTTCCATCTCTTCAGTATAAATCATATACTTATAGTTCTTTTCCTTACCTTTTGGTACCGAACGTGGTATTCTTTTCTGAATGCTTTTGTCTTTTGCTTCAAGCTTGTTTTCCATCTCTTCACGTTCTTGTCTATGAATTTCGTCAAGAAGTCTGTAAATATACCAAGCATAACGAGGCGAAGCCCACATTGCAACAGCATTTACAAGAAGTCTATGTACATAATATCCTCTCAAACCGTTTGGCAATTTTTCACGATTTTCATAGAGTTTTGGCGACTGGGGTTTTTTACCTACTCGCTGTTCTTCACTGTTTTCATAGAGTTTTGGCGACTGCGGTTTTTTACTTACTCGCTGTTCTTCACTGTTTTCAGAAAAAAGTATGTCTCGCTGTGCTTCGCTCAAAAGTTCTTGTGTGCTTTGGTTCCTAAACCAGTCTTGTGGTTTCTTAGTATCTGGAGCAAAACATGCTGTCAAAATACTTTGCATTTGGTACATATCGTCTTTGACCGAACGAATGAGATGGAGTTGTTTGTTAAACTGAACCCACTCATATTCTTCATTTATAGCTTCATGGACTATAACTGTTGTTGTGTTCTCTGTTGTTGACATATCTGTCTTTACATACAAAATAAAAAAATAAATAAAAATAAAACTAACTTTATTTTCTGACTTTCACAAAAGACCAAAAATAAACGCTTTACATGTATTTTTCAGCAACTTCGTCAAATAATTTTATAGCTTTATCTATCTCATCTACTTCAAACGTTTCTTTACCTTTCATGGGAGCACCATACATTTTCTCAAAAACTTCAAGCAGTTCTGTTTCAGCAGCTCTCATATCATTAACGAACACAACCTTGACTCTATTGACTGTACTGTCATATCTTTGAGTTATATTATATGTTCTTCCTATCTTATATCTCTTTGTATTGAAGTCCTTCGGTTTCTGAACGATGTAAAGTAAGCCTTCACTGCAACGTTCCGTATCGAATGAACCATAAGTTATGAAGTTATATCCAACAACTGGGTCTAACCATAACAAAACTATTGGTATAAGACTTTTGTCTATAAGATATGCTCTTGTTCCATGAAATGCTACTGATATCATAAGCTCAGGATTTCTTGTCAAAATTTTCTGAGTAGAAGCAATTCTAACCCAGTCCTTTGCTTTCTTTCCAGATGGTGTTATAATGTCTGACAAAGAATATTTGTTGTATTTCTTTGAGTATCTTACGTTTAAATCACCTATTCTAACCACTTTGGTGTCATTGTCTATCTTTCTAACTGTTTCAAACTCAATGTTTAACATATCTGTCTTTACATACAAAATAAAAAAATATTTTATAAAAAACTAACTTTATTTTTCTAACTAATGAAATTCATGATTTTTGTGCTGAATTCAATAAAAATAATGTTTATGTTAACATGTTAGATCTAACACGTTTTCTAACCACTTTTCTAACATGGTCTAAAACACACAAAACTCATGAATTCTCGTGAATTTCCTTAAGATAGAAAAAATAATGTTTATGTTAACATGTTAGATCTAACACGTTTTCTAACCTCTTTTCTAACATGGTCTAAAACACACAAAACTCATGAATTCTCGTGAATTTCCTTAAGATAGAAAAATAATGTTTATGTTAACATGTTAGATCTAACACGTTTTCTAACCTCTTTTCTAACATAACTATTTACAAGCGTTTTACATGGTATATGTTGCGATGGTTCATGACTTTAAACAGTTTTGTAGCTTCTATTTCTTCTTTTAGTACATCGAATGTTTTAACTATGCCGAAGGTTTCTTTATACTTCTTCTTGACGTCAGATAATAGGAAATCGTCAGCAGTTGGATAGTTTTTGTTCAGAAATGCTAACATGTCCATTTTATCTTCTGCTGGCTTTTCTGCTTCTTTCTTTAAGTCTGCATAGTCGTTTCTCATTCTTTCTATCTCTTTGACGGAGTAGTTATATTTCCTAATTGCTGCCTTACATTTTGAACATTGCGGGTTCATTTTTGCGTTATACATTGAAATAAAACCAGCTAAAACAACTAAAGCGTCAATTGCTCTCTTCATCTCAAACATAGCGGGTCTTATTTGTTTGTTCCATACTTTGCCTCTTCTATCTTTATCTCTTATTTCCCAAACACATTCAGCAACTAACGAAACAAAGTTGTCGTAGGTCTTAAATTCTTCAGATTTATATATGTCAGAAATATTTTTATAAACCATGTCGCAATCTTTGTCCATAACTTTATGGTTGCAATGAAAACCAAGGAATTCATAATTTACTTTACGTATGAATTTCTTAATTTCTACTGAGTCAGTTGGTTTCACTTCAATTTCGTCGAATTCAGGAATAGTGAGTTTTTGTTGTTGGATTTCAGGTAGTTTAGGCAAATGGTCAATAATGTCCTGCATTTCATAAAGATATTCTTCATTTGTTTCATCTTTCGCACTACAGTCTAAATTACTTGTTAAAAGTTCTTGCTTTATCTTCTGGATTTCTGTTTCAAAAGTATATGAAGAAGGAATGAAGCTTTTCATTTCTACTAACATAGATGTTGGATTCATGACTAACGAGTTTGGTGCTGTTGTTTGAATTGTTGTAGAACCTATTGTTGAAATCATATCTTTTATACAAAATAAAAAATTTTCTTAGAAAAAAATTAGCGTTATTTTTCTTTCATAAGGAAATGTCAAAAATTCATGATTTTCGAGAGTTTTAGACCATGTTAGAAAAGTGGTTAGAAAACGTGTTAGATCTAACCATCTACCCGACATTCTCGTCAAATACAAAAAAATGAAGAATAACTTTCACTTTTTCATTATATAACTGTTATTTTTGACGAAGTGAAGATTTACACTTCGTCAAAAAAATCCCTGAAATCATATCTTTTATACAAAATAAAAAAATAAATAAAAATAAAACTAACTTTATTTTTTCTATCTTAAGGAAATTCATGAAAATTCAAGAGGTTAGAAATGAGGTTAGAAATGAGGTTAGATCTAACCTCTTCACCTAAATTATATTTTTGGTCCGGGAACAACTTTCTCTCAATTGGGGCTATGGCATAATCTTTGCGTAAGCGGTTCAGACCTTCTTCGAACTCTTGGTCTCTCTTCGATTTGGATTGAGATTGGAATTGTGGGGGTGGAGCTTGCTGGAACATCCAAGGGTTGGGGAAGTAAGGCATAGGCTGAGGAGGGTAGTTCGGGAAGCCTTGTGGTGGGTAGTAACCTTGAGGTGGAAATTGGTAGTAATTCGGAGGTACTTGCTGGAACTGAGGTTGCTGAGGAGACTGTTGTGGTTCTTTAGGTTCCTCTGGTTTGGGAATGGACTGGGTTGGTGGGACGTGGGACATTCGTTTGTGGCTTAACCGTCGGACCACAACGATAAAAATCTCTGCTACTAGCAGTACTGCTACTGACAGTAGCAGTACTTTTACTGACAGTAGCAGTACTTTTTCTGACAGTAGCAGTACTTTTACTGACAGTAGCAGTACTTTTACTGACAGTAGCAGTACTTTTTCTGACAGTAGAAGTACTTTATCGTCGAAAACCCTCTCAAATTTTCCTTTTTACTGACAGTAGCAGTACTTTTACTGACAGTAGCAGTACTTTTACTGACAGTAGCAGTACTTTTACTGACAGTAGCAGTACTTTTACTGACAGTAGCAGTACTTTTTCTGACAGTAGCAATGGTCGAGGTCGAACCTACCGACGAGGCAATTTACCTAATTGAAATTAACGAGCTTGTTAAAGACTTCCTCAGGCAGAATGTAAAAGGCAAGCTTGTTAACGGTTGGATAACGGGAAGGGCTGCCTTGAATCTCGAGACTTCGACCGGAATTCCAATTCAAATACCAGAAAACACTCCTTTCGACGACATAAAGCAAGCAAAGAAGGAAGCCATTATAAAGTTCTTTGCCAAGCGTCCTTGGATACTACTTCCAAACAGAGAGAACCCTTTCCCAAGAATTCCCACATTTTAATTCAAATTCGAATAAAAAATTTTTATTTCATGCAATGTTTAACTATTTCACCATCTTCTTTAACACCCCAGTACTTACGCTTGGAGAGGACATGAACTTCGGTGAAAATTTTGTCCAATTTGAATCGACCCATCTTTTCACCGACCATGCCCATTTCAATGAGTTTGTTATAGCCTTCTTCGTTCGTCATGAGTGCGTCAATGTTCTCATAGTAAACCTTGACTTTCGATTTGACTTCGGAGAAGAATTTGTTGTAGTTGTCAAGGACTGCCTTTGCGAACTGAGGGTAAGACCAATGTTCGACAATAGGTTTTAATGTGGTTACTAAGCCACTTTGACCTTGAGTGAATTCGTACTTCAAAACAAAAGGAGAAAACCTTTCAACAAAGTTGTCGACCTTCTCATAATGTTTACTCTTCATCTCTTGAGGTTTCTTAATGGAATATCCCCATGTCGAATTCATAAGCAATTTGAGTGTCATTGCAAGTTTGGGTTTGAAGCTTTCCTAATATCATACAGTTGTTGTATGACTTTTCCAACTGTATAGTTCCTTCCCGGGAACTCACCATCTTCGTTTGGAATTCCAGTCGGAATATATTGGACAAACCTCATGTACGCAGCGTTAAGGTCGACATAGTATATCTTTTCATCTGAGTCGAACTTGTCGCAACCAATTGGTCCAGTTTGTGGAAATTCAAGTGAGTCTCTTATCTTCTGAGAAACTTCTCCTGTTATCTCATAAACATCGTCGAAGCAACCTGTTTCATATAAAACCTTCTGACTTAACTCAGATGCTCTCCAATACAATTTGACGTCAATTGGATGTCTCAATGGAAGTTTGTTTATAGCATCTTGAAGTTCTTGCAACCTCATTGGAAGTTCTTCTGGTTCAGGTTGGTATCCGAACATACCAACTCCTTGTGGAACTGTGTACTTCTTTTGTACTAGAACTTTGTCTGGAACAACTTTTGGTCTTGCTAACAATGAAAAGTTTGTTTCGTCTTTTGGTACAAAAGTTTCTGTCAGCTTGTCATCTGGAATTGGTTCCAACAAACCTTTCTTGAAAAGAATGTTTACAGCTCTGACAATGTTGCACTTGCCTTTTCCGAACAATGGGTTTGTAAGACTTTCGTTCAACATGAAGTGGTTGTGGACAATTACAATCTTCAACCATGGTAAATTGAACTCAACAACATAGTCGTCATGTGAAGAACCTTTAGCTGTAGGTATGTTGACTCGGATATTGACATTTGCCAACGGTGCAATTTTTGCCAATTGACCTCTGAGAATGTACCTTGTCTTCACACATGACTCAAGATACTTCATCTTCTCATCTGTAACAAGACCAGAGTTCCTGAGACATGTAAGAATGCAAGGTTCGTTGACAATTGTTTCAATTGAATTGTAAATTCCATACCTTGTCAAGTCAATGTCAGACTTATTTATGAAGGGGAAGTATCCAGCATGTTGTCTGACTGCTTGAGGGTTAGGTTGGTACCATTCGAACTTGACACTTGCAATTCCTTCAATTGCATTCAAAATGTCTGAGTCGGAGTCAACCATTTGTTCTCTCTTTGTAGTCTTGAAAGCGTCAAGAAGTTTTGCGGCTGTTTGTTCATTGCCATGTGCATAGTAAATGTGACCATCCAAATCTGTTATGGTCAATCTGAGATTGTGTCCTTTCTTATTTCCGTCTTGTATGGCAGCAAGTACTCCCATGAAGCCTTCTTTGTTCTTTCCTTCGTCAAAGTTTACTGTAAAGGTTCGACCAGATGTAATTTGACTTCTAACTTCACGATACTTTTCATATGCATATTTTGTTCTTTCCATGGGAGCATGACCATCCTCTGCACTACCTTTTTCCTTCTCAAAGGATGCAATTGTTCGTCATGTTTCCAGTAGAATCTGGCAAAGCCGTCGTGTCCTTCAACTTGAGGTTCACTAACATCGAAAGGCATGTCCATAAGACGTTCTTCTTCTAACCTCTCTAGTCTGTTTGGATAATTGGCACGTGCTGTTTCCAAATCCATTTCGTAGCGAAGACCAGCCAGTTTGTCATAGACTTTTATGGGTCTTCCCTTCCTATATTTAAAATTCTTCGAAACTCTCCAACCATATCTTTGTAACTCTGCTTTTCTTCTAGCAGACTTTCTATCCATTCTATATGGGGGCATTTTTATAAAAAGAAAAAAAAATATTTTTTTCTTTACTTAACATAACTGCCTGCTGCCATAAGTCTTTGACGCCAACCCATACCAGCTAATGAAGGTTGACTTGGTTTAGTTTGGAAACTAAACTTTGGTTTTGTTTATCTTCAGTTTTTGGTTTTTCTTCTTCTATCGGTTTTTCGTCACTTTTCGGTTCCTCTGACTTTACTTCACTTGCAGGAACAGTTGTGTCGTCAACATCTTCATAAATATCATATGCCATTTGTTTTTGTTTTCCTTTCAACTTTTTGTGTTTGTTGTAAAGTTTAGAATATTTCGACTCTAAGTCAATGAGATGTTCTATAATGAACTGTTGGTCAGTGAAGTAAACTTTTCCATCTGTTGTCTCGAAAGCTCCTTCAGACTTCAATATTTTATTTGTGAGAGTCTGTTTCTTTTTTGAGATACTAGCCGTTCCATTTTTATGAAAAGTGACTTTGTAGTTAGGGTTTGTATTTCCAGACCTGGCACTTTCTATTATTGAATTTTTCTCTTCATCTGTAAGTTCTTTGACAGGTTTTGACAATGGTTCTGAACTTTTTGTTTGTGGTGTCAAATCTACCGTTTCAACTTCTTCGGTCATTTCATCTCAGTAAAAAATTTTAGTTTGGTTTGTTTTCAACTGGTTGTTTAGGTTTTTTAAGTCGGTCTAAAACTTCCTGAGGTATAGGAAGAACTTGACAAACACGTGGTGTAACTGCTGGAAGCCGACAAATCCATCTTGAACTTATTTGTCTCAATGCTGCATTGTTCATTTCATCTCAATAAAAAACTTTACATTCCCCGTTTGAGGCGGTTGCGGTTGGTTATTGTTTTCCCACTGTTGTGCATGTTATATCCTCTGTTAAAGAATCTTTCACCTTGGTCCATATAGTGTCCTGCTTGGTTATAGTAGTCATTTGCTTTGTTATAATAGTTTCCTGCTTGTCTTCCTACATTGTCCATCCATCCTTGAACTTTTCCTCTTGTTTCAGGATTTGGAATAAGATTTGTTGCATCTCGTGCTACATCCCAACCTTTCTGTACAGTTTGTATAATAGGTTGTGCTTTCTCTTTAAGTATACCTAATGTACTCAAAATCTTCCTTCCAACTCCAAATACACCTCTGGCTATTGTTCCCACTGCGGGCAAAAATCTGGATGCAACTCCTGCTAATGCGCAAATAAACCCATTTCTTATGGGTTAAAAAATGACGAATCCAAACAAGGACCCCTATGTTTCTAAGGCAACAAAAAAGCACTCATGATAAAAATCTTTAGTTCAACACCAAATGCTTGGTTTATGGATATCTTGGAAAACATTCCGAGAGTTAGAACAGATGGACCTCCATACTGGTTAATATTTGTTGGTCAAAACACAAGATACTGTGAAGCCATACCATTATGGTCCAAAATATTTTAGATGTAAAAACTGCTTTGACAATATTCGTTGACAAATACCATCCAACAAAACTGACATCTGACTGTGAAAGTTCTTTCAAATCAGATGATGTAAAAAACTATCTGCGTTCAAAAAATGTAAACCAATATTTCATTGTCGACCAAACCATTCTGCTCTTGGTGTCATTGACGGTTGTATAAAAATGTTAAGAGACTTAAACCAACCACAAGGTGGTGAAGCAAATGAAATGTCATATGACGACAAATATAGACACTTCTCCATGGCAAAGATGAGACAAGTTTTAAATATTTACAATAGCCGTAAACAAAAAGGTTGGGAAACCACTCCCCCGAAGAAATGAAAAACAACCTGACTTAGAGAAAGACTATATATTTAATAATTTAGTCAAAAGAGACAAACAAGAAAGAATGCCGGGCTTCAAACTTCAGAAAGGTGACAAAGTAAAAATAGAAATACCTAAACGCGACCCATATGAAAATACTATTGACTATGACAACAATGGGAACTCGACAGGTACTCACATTCGTGTTCGTAAAAATAGAAGAAAGTATACAAGAGAATATTATGAAGTTTTAGGCAAACATGGCAAAATGTACACACTGCAAGCAGAAGATAAAACTACTATTGCCAGACCTCGTTTCAAACTTGTCAAAGTTCAAGGTGGTATACTTTCAAAGACAGTTCCTAACAAATATAAGACAATCCTGACGAATATGCTAAAGAAGTTGAAAATGACGACTAAGCAATTCTATACCATGCGTAAACTGTCATGTAAGGTGGCATGTATTCTTTTACTTTGTCCGTTGTTTGTGTATATATCCTGAAACGAAATGTGTATGGTTTCCTTCTCCCTGCGTGTCATCCCAGTAACAATTTTATAGCAAACTTAACGTCGTCTTTAACATCATATCCTTTACCTTTTGTCATTCCTGACCAATCCCAATATCTATGCTTATGCCAACCTGCTTGAGATGTACTTAAATCTATGTAATGACTGTGTGCAGGTAAATTTTCACCTGAAATCGTTTTACTTCCACCTGTTTCCTTTGAAGAGTTTGCACAATACAAAAACCTGTCGACTATTTGTTCCCATGCACCAACACCAAACATTACTTGAGGACCTCTTGCTTCCATAGATGTATAAATAGAACCTACTGGGTTCATTAAATCAAACATATGAGATATTATAGGATTGTCTCTTTTGAACTTAAAATATAGTGCAACTATTTCAGGTTTCTTCTGGTTTGTGTCAGAATATTTTTATAATATAATCTTATGTTTTCAGGGTAGGTAAATCTTGACTATAATATTTATTTCTGTCATCTGTATAATAATATACTATTCTCGTTTTTTCTATTGCATTATATCTTTATATCTATAATATATCTAAATATAATGTTAGCTTTTGTTCATCTACATGTGGTGTTCTGTCGTCATCTCCATAGTCATAATAATGTGGTGCTGGAGCTGGGTCAGGCAATGTCATATCTGCCATTTCATAAACTCTTAAATATTTCTTTTGTTCGTCTCCATATAAGTTTAAGTAGCAGTTGTTGTCTAATGGAACTTTAACTTGTGTACCATCATTCTTTTTATAGCTTACATACATTTCATTGTTATTTTTCGGAATGAGTTTACACGTGTACCATTTCTAAGGACTGTACCAACTGCCATCTAAAATATTTATTTTCTTCATTGACAGAAAAGTCACCAACAATAGTTTCAATATTTTTTGTTCCTATCAAACTTTGGTATATTTCATTGACATATGTTTTATCTGCTTTATTTTCAAGGCTAACGTTTAAGTCTGTTATTTCAGAAGATGTATGTGTATGTCCAACGTCACTTTTCCTGTTTAAGGTTTCTTGTAAGTTTGTAATATTTGCAATGGTATGTGTATGTCCAACGTCACTTTTCCTGTTTAAGGTTTCTTGTAAGTCTGTTATTTCAGAAGATGTATGTGTATGTCCAACGTCACTTTTCCTGTTTAAGGTTTCTTGTAAGTTTGTAATATTTGCAATGGTATGTGTATGTCCAACGTCACTTTTCCTGTTTAAGGTTTCTTGTAAGTTTGTAATATCAGATATAGAATGTGTATGTCCAACGGCACTTTTCCTGTTTAAGGTTTCTTGTAAGTTTGTAATATTTGCAATGGTATGTGTATGTCCAACGTCACTTTTCCTGTTTAAGGTTTCTTGTAAGTTTGTAATATCAGATATAGAATGTGTATGAGTCTTATCTGCTTTTGTCTCTAATGTTTCCTTAAGACTTGGTATTTGGTTAATATAATGTATATGACTCTTTTTAGAATATTCGTTTTCAGCTCTTGTCACTTCACTTGACATTTTATTGTCAACATATGTTTTGTCTGCTAGTTCAGGATGAGTATGTTCTTTTGTTGCATAAGCATTGTTAGCTCTTTCTTCTTCTTTTGCTATTGCATCGTCTACATATTCTTTGTCAGCTTTGTTGTCAACATCTGCTTTCAAAAGAAGTTCATTTATAGGTTTCTCGTTTAAAGTTCCTTTTGTTGGATTTATACAGACAGTATGGTTCTTATTGTCTTGAAACAGAAACTCATCTGTCATTGGGTTTAATGTCAGTTTTAAGTTTCCTTCTTTCAATGACTCAGATATCTTAGAATAGTTTGAAAAGTTTGTTGTGTTCTTATTTAGAGCTTGCATAATGAGTTGTCGGTTGTGTTGTATTTCTCTCATAGACGCTGTTTCATTTGACATTTTTATTATAGATAAAATATGCTTCCAATAGAAAAAGAAAATTCTAGAGTTGCTACAACTAAACCATTAGATGAACTTTTTACTAATGTCGGTCAAAAGTTTGAGACAGATACCGTAAAGCATGAAGGCTATCGTTTTGACTACCCATTAAGATGGTTAAGAGACCCATCTGTCACAAAAGCTATTGGCTTTCGTAGAATGAAGTTCATTTCAGAAGCCATACATGGTTTCCCATTTACGGTCGGTTTTGAAGTTCGATACTATAACAAAGAAAAACGTATGTATGAGAAATTTGAACAGGGAAAACTTTTACAAGTTAGTTTGCTTATAAACTTAGAAACAACTCTTCAAGCTTTTCAAGAAAAAATAAACGATATCTATATTGAATATGCAAACCAGTATAACATTGACGAAGGAGAATACCATCTCGATATTATTTATGACAGGAAAAATGCAACTGTTAAAATCAATAAAATAGAAGACCTTGGAGAAAACGTTTATATTTCTACAAAATATAACAACTTGGCATGGTATAGATTTATGAGGATGTTAAATCAGCCTGCAGCATATCCAGTACACCCGGACTATTATGAAGTCGAAAACCCTAATGGAACATATGAAAATATTTTCGACCAAGATGCTATTATTGTTCATGCTTCATTTTCTGGCGCCCAAAACTCTTTCTTATGCTTGGCAAATGACTTTTACGAAAAACCTACAAAGTTATACGAACCACCAAGTGGAAGTATTTCAGACTTTCAAGTATGGTTTACTACAGATGGAAGAAAAAGAATAATTCCATTATACCATGCGTTTTACTTAGAACTTAGTTTCATATACAACTACTATCGAACGGTAAAAATATAATTTTTTAATACGGTTGAGGTGTTGGATTTGGTTGCCAACTAGACTGTGGTGCAGGTTCAGGCTGTTGTATAACAGGAGCTTGTTCTTCTGGTTCAGGGTCTTTATGTATAATACCAACAAACTGACCTACTCTTTTACCAATATTTTTGACACCGTTCCATACTCCTCTTCCGACAGATTTTATTCCATTCCATATACCTCTTCCAACATTTCGAAAGAAGTTTCCAATACTACTGAAGAAACCCATTTTACTATATGTAAAAATCTAATGTCCGCCTAGTCTCTTACGTTTCCTGTTGAGTTCCATAGCATTCTTTAACTGGAGCTCATACATTCTGTTTCTCCTCTGGTAGAAAACATATTCTGGGTCAACTCCTGTGTTCGCGTCATCTGCATAAAGTTGTTTATATCCCACTTCAGGGTTTGTATAAAACTCTTTCCATCTCATATTTGCATACCATGGTGGCAAACCTAACGCAGCGTCATTTGACATGGCAGTTTGCATTTGTACATCTGTTGGCACTTGACCATAGTTTGCCATTGCAGTTTGTATTCTAACTTCATTTGGAATATTCTCTGGGTTTGGTTGTCCAGGTTGCTGTGCATTCGCTAAGTTCTGTGCGTCCATTTAATATTAGATAAAAATATCTCTTACGAGTACATATACTGAACATTTGCAGGCATTGGTTCATCTTCATATTCTCTGTACTTTTCTGCCACGTCAAATAAATAAATGACACAATGGAAAAAACCTAAAACTAACAATCCGATTTCAAACCACATTTACTTATTAATAAAATTTCTTTATTGTGACACTTTCTCCGGTTTATAGGACCTCTCTCATATTCTATCTTGTCATATCTAAACTCATAGTCGTTTATATCTTCTAACCATCTCATAACGGTTTCCAAACCACTTTTATCGGATGTAAAGTAAAAGCATGGATGGTTATGTATAACGTCTAAAGTTTCTAAAGAGTCTCTCAAAGTCCAGTCTACTTGGTATTGAAAATCCCATGTGTTATAGAACGGCGGGTCCACTATAAAGAAAATATTTTCCTTGTCTTTATATTTTTCATACAACTCTGTCCAATGACATCTCACAAACTCTATACCCTCAATATATTTTTCTATGTTCTCTTTGAAAACATTTGTATAGTTAAGATATAAAACTTTTGACATAAGTGTTTCAATGTCATGAACTCTTATAGAACCACTATATAATAGTCTAGCAGATATACTATCCCAGTCTATATATTCTGCTTTTTTCAAAACCTCTCTCACAATATTTTTCTTATCTAATGGTATACGTTCCATCTTACCTATAGGTATCTTTTCTTTTAACTCTTTCAATATATTGTTTGTGTCTGGAATATGTTTGAGACGGTTCATATAGTTGTCGAAGTCATTGCATATAATCTTTGAGTCAGGAAATACGGTATGACATAAATGGGATATATAGAAACTTCCACCGAACAAATCTACAAATGTTAGACCATTCGGTAGTTTCTTAAGTTCTCTCAATAGAATATCTTTACATCTACTCTTATTTCCAAAGAAGGGTAACGGTGGTTTTGTAAAATTCATTTATATATAATAATAAAAATGTTTTTTCCTGAAAAGTGACAGAAAAGTGACAAAACATGAAAACATATATAATTTGTGAAAAGTGACACATTATATAATGTTTTCGACCCAGAAGAAGGCTTCTTCCCAGAAGCAATGGAGGAGGAAATACAAGACTCTATCCAAGAAGAGTCCTCCGAATTCACACCAGAAGACTAACAATTTTCCGAATAAAAACTTCATTTATACTAAACATCTTCGGGGCTAGAGGGCGCAACGCGCCTGGAAGCCCCACTTACCTGACCTCATATTACCTCAATATGGAATTTTATCACAAATGCAGCAATAATTCTTCCTGATGAAGATTTATTAATCAAATTATTAAAATTCATAGAAAAAACAGAAAAAGCAACAGATGAATTATTCGAACCGGAGAATGATTTGGGTTTCTATGAATATTTAAATTCGATTTTCTCAGATATTACATCTGCGAGAAATAAGCAATTTCTCTTGGAATTTCTAAATACCCATGAAGATGACTTCACTTATGATCAAACATTGTGGGGTCATTTTTGATCAACAAATTAATTGAAATTCCGATCAAAAAAAATTCACAAATTGGATCAAAAAAATCGAATCTCAAGTTAAAAATAAAAATTTTCTACATTTTTATCAAATTTAGATTTTTTTTTCAAATCATGCGAATTGATTGAATAATTGCATATTTTATCCCATGCATCGAGAAGTATGTGTAATATTTTTGCTTTCATCAAGAAATTGTCGAATTTGATCTTAATTTTTTTTGAAAAATATACTTTTAGAAAAAGAAATAGTGATTGAATAGCTGCCCATGCTGTAAAAGGGTTATTTTTACAAGTAAAAAATTGTTATTTTTCGAGCAAGTCGAGGCTTTTTTACCATCTTATTTTTGAAAAATTTACGAAAAATTATATCTGAAAAAACGCTTCATTTTGATATCTTACAATGATAAAATACCAATATTGCTGGGATATAATAGCTACACCTGGACATCTACTACATTAATGCGTATGACAGGTAAAGTTGATTTCAAAAGTATAGCCTGGAAAGATTACAATAAATCAACGATAATTCAAAAAAATTTCTTATAAGTTAACATAATAAAAATTTAATTTTTATATTGCTTGTATTATACTTAAGTATATAATATATTTAAATCTTAGAATGAAAATTCGGGACGCCCTAGCTATTCAATTTTCCCTTAGGACGCCCATAAACCTCTCAAAAATGTGATGTAAATATCACAATTTTGAGAAATTTACACTAGGACGCCTTAGGACGCCAACCCCCTTTTTTACCCTATAAAAGTGACAATTTTAGCAAAACGAAACCCTTAATTGGAATACCAATCACTTCAAATTGTTTTGGGCATTACAAATTCATTAAAAAATGGGACCCAAAAAAAATTGAATTGATGGTATTGGAGGATACCAGAATTGATATAACTCTATGAAATTTTTGAGACCTTTCTCATAATTGAATAAAATAATGATTTAAACATTCATTATCAGATTTATTAATATAATGCTCGAAACCCGTATGTTTAATGTAAATATGTGGTATATATATTGCGGTTCTTCGACTTGCAAAATCCTGACTTGATCAATTTCATAAAAGAAAGAAAAAAGCAAGGCTTAAATTATAAACAACTTACGCTATTAGCTGATTTATTGGATACACACGTTTACCAAGATATAGGTCTCTCAAGAACGCTCAATAACATGTCAGATTAGCTGATTTAATGATTATTAAGATATGAATCTCTCAAGAACGTTCAACAAGTTAATCATAAGATACATCTTTATTAAATAACAAAATATAACTAATATTCACATCTTAACATAAGGATATTCAGTTGAATTCTTCGGAATTGTGCCATTTACAGCAGCATATAATCCGATCTTTATTACTCTCATCACGTCTTTATGGTCCAACTCCAAGTAACCATGATGTGTGTGGTCATACCTTGGATCGAAATAAGCAATGTACTTTACACCGTTGCTCAGGGCCATTGCCTGCATATTATAGTCATTGAAGTTCAGCTGTGCCGAAACCACAACAGATCCTGGGTTCATGAACAAGATTCTAACGAGATTTGATCCTGTTATGGTGAAAATCAACTTTATCTGGGCGTAAACGAGTGCAACCTCTTTGAAAGACTTAAATTTATCAGGAATTATGTCCCATCTATAATTTGGAAATTGTTTTCTAATACATGTGACCAAATAATAGAAATCTTTGATTTTTCTGATCTCAGAAGGTGCTCTGTTGGAGACGACATACAAGCATAGCTTATATTTATCAACGCCGTATGCTTTCTTCAAAGTTTCTCCAATATTTTTGTATGTAATTCCTGGATATCGAAATATTGGGTGCGGTGTCAATGTATATATATTCTCTGCGTATATCCAGTTATTCCGTTGAAGATTTACAAGTCTTTTGCGTTCAAAACCTAAATGAGTCAAAATTTCAATTTTGTATGGTTTCAATTTGTTGATAATGATGATTGATTTGTTTCTGTACTCTTCTGGGATGAACATCAATGGTGCAACAACGTCAACAAAGAAATGGCCATAAAAAGAAAAAACGTTTCCAATAGCGCAAACATGAGTGTAGTTAGCAATGACAATTCCAGGCTGATCGCGGTACCAGTAAGAACTTGATCCATCGTTTCCAATTCTGAAAATATGGGTGCCATTCGAAGTTAATAAATTGCTTCCGACGTATAAGTTCCGTAAGTGATGAAAAGTGGCATTAGTTATTGAAGAATAACGAACTGTTTGTTCATTCGTAATTATATCCCTTGGTGGAGAGTTGTGTGATGCAAAATTCGGAATTTTTGTGAAATCTATGAGTAAATCGTCAGGATTTAGCGGACATTTTGAGAATAAATGCTTTGATCCGACCACGTGTTTTTTAGGAAAGCTTCCAAAGAATTTCTGGTTGCTTGGAAGAACAAGTAGATGATCTGCAACAGTTATACCGATGCATTCAGTTAAATATGGCAACAACCATATAAGGATGAAGACAATGCAGTAAATGCAATATACTATGACTGCTTTTGGAGGAGAATCATTCATCCCTTGTGAAGCAAATTGATGGAGTACTTTTTTTAAGTCAATATCTACTTAATTTTATATTCTTAGCGCCTATTTTGAAGCAAATACATATATAAATCTCTATCATTATAATAAAGTATTCCGGAAAATGATCGCATATTTTGAGACAAAGTTTCTATGAGTTGATTCAAAATTCTATGAACATAAATTTCATGAATTATGCAAAGTCAAAGATTTTAAACGCTGTTAACTTCATTATTGTCGCTGTGTACTTGAAGTCCTTCATCAGGTTCCATTTTAACCCTGCTGTCCAGTTGAAATTCCAAATTGGAAAGCGTTCAAAAATATTTGATTGCGTTCTTTATAACAGCGAAAGTCATATGTTGTACAATCGAATATGGAGATTACAACCATATGTAGATCATTTCGTTGTCGTGTCTGCTTCGTTAACTTTTTCATCAAGAAAGAATAACGTTTCTTTTTATCCATTCGACAAAGAGATACAAGCATTAGGCGACAAGATACACTTATTTGAGCTTAATCTTTCAGCAAATATGAGCAATTGGGCAAGAGAAGAAATTCAGCGAAACAGTATGTTAGATTTTGTAAAAACTTTGAATCCAAAAGAGGGGGATATCATAATTGCAGGAGACATTGATGAAATACCAACAATATCGGGTATAGAGTTCATGATTCAAAACCCTCCCGTTGAAGATTATTATAATACAAAGTATCGCTTCTACAATCACAATTACAATAGTATGGTTAAGACCACATGGGGATTCACAGCAGTATTCAAGTACAGCGATAAGCTTCCTTCATATCTATTATCAACTTCGCGAAGTACTCGTCATTTTGTGACCAAACAATACCTAGGAACGCATTGCTCGAGTTGTTTCCATACTCTGGAGCTATATAAGAATAAGTATGAGTCATTCTCTCACCAGGAATTCAACAGCTATCCATTTACAAACTATAGTTACATATTTTGGTCCCATTACTGTAAGAAACAGATGCCATGGGCTAAGGATCTTTATAAATCTAAATTGGATATTCATGATTTAGCGCCACAAGATCCAAGACTTAGATTTTTGTATGATAAAGATTTCATTTTGGATATAAATAAGACAATTTACAAAGAAAAAGATCTAAAGACACTTTGTAAGGGAAAGAACTCTTGGTGGGTTAATGGAAAGATTGGTACACTGAATCCAAAATATAATATTAGTCGTAATTAATTGAATATGCTCTTATAAAGTCGCAAACCATCAGAGCATATTATACATTGTATTTTAATTGAATAAATCTTATTTTTTGTTGGAATGTATAGATTGTCAAATTACCCTTACGTTTTATGGCATAAAATTCTGAATCAGTATGATAGAATCTACTGTTGCATGCAAATATTTCGAGAAGATAGCTATGTTGTTCGTTATAAAGGAAATGCAATTAACATTTGAATATCTACTATGATTTTGAGAAATAAGAAGCTACGCTATTAAATACTTGCCGAAATGAGGAGTAATGCTTGTCTTTGTAGTTGAATTTTCTTTAAATATCGCTTAAAAAATTCGGTATTCTGATATTTTATTTTGAAATTTTGAAATTAAAGAGGCATGATATGTGAAATATTTGTTTCAATTTGGTAATTATTATTATTTTTTTTTTTGAATTATCAAAATAACGGATGTCTACTGCCCCTCCTACAGCCACACAAGGTCGTAGTCAAACAATGAGAAGTACAGGAAGTTCATCACCTAACAATGATATGAAAAATACCACAAAAAGAACTACACTTACTCAATCAAAACTCGACGATTCAACATTTAGATTATCAAAGCCACCAAAAATTTGTTCGACTATTACACCACAAAGCGAAACGTATGAGAAATACTCTGTTCGCTATTTTAGAGATCATCCTGAAGAAGATGATGATCTTCGCGATCCAAAAGAAAAACTAATGGAAATTGATGGACTTATTACTGATGACGTCGAAGGAGATGAACTTTTTAACTTACTTGTTAAGCAAAAATGCCTCAGAACAATGGTTTATGGTGAATCTTCACAACAAGTTGTTAATAGTCATGTTGCTATCGGAAATTATTATCAAAATACAGAAAGACCAAAGAGTGCAATCCGTCATTTTCAAAATGGTCGCCAAATTGCCAAAAATACAGAAGTTACAAACGAATCAAAAGCAGAATTGCTCGTTGGACTTGCAGAATCTCATTTTGAGCTCAAGGAATCAGGAAAGAAGAATGTATCAGCTGCAGAAGCAGCCCTTTCTGAAGCTAAATCCCTTGATATTGATAAATCTTCATTAAAATTCAGACGAGACTATCTTGCTGCAAAAATTGCTCGTTATAATCATGAAGATACTGCATGCGATCTTTACATTACAGCAGAAAAGACAATGGTCGATGGTTGTTTGGATGATGAAAATCTTGAAACTGCTGAGTTCTATTTAGAAGCTGCACATACAGCATTCGATGCCCAGAATGTTGAGGCAGCTAATAAATTCGCTAAAGAAGCTTCAAAGAGATTTAATTCTTTAGGAAATTCTGAAAAGCAAAATGAAGCTGAATCTCTTATTCAAGTCCAAGAAGAAGAGGAGGAACATAAAGAAGAACAGGCATCTGGCGAAAATAACGATCAATCTCAAGAAAATAACGAAAAAACAGGAGAAGATTCCCAAGAAAAAGAAATTAATCAAGATGAGAAGGATAATAATGCAAAAGGCGAAGAGGAGCAGGAAGAGGAGCAAAAACGTGAGGAAAGACCTTCATCTTTGGCAATTGGCAGCGTTATCAAAGATCGTGTTGATGATGAAATGTAAATGTTGATTTAAAATTATGTTGTAATGTATAAACATTAAATCTATTTGTATTATTATATTTCTATCAAACTTTTAGTGAAAGATATTTCTATGAAAAAACTCTTATCAGCCAATCACTAAAGTTTATTGTCATATAATCAAAAAATGTCCAATTTTGCAATATTGGGCACATAATGAAGAATTAAATAAAGGATTATTCTGTATATTCTGAAAATTACAAAGAAGCATTCACATTCTGTGTTATTTATATCTGTACTTCAATCATTTGATTCATTTTTATTGATGAAAAAATCTGATATTTTGCCCAAACCAGAACTAACGCATTTTCAACGGAGAAGAGATGGAAAAGAAGGAGATTCGCTTGGTGAATTGATTAAATATATTGATCAATGCTCAAAGTGGAAAGGTACTTCTTGTGTAATTGGATATTTAGACGCTGACGAAAATTCTATCATATCATATAAAGTTAAAGGGCCAAGATGCTTCATACAAAGTATCCAAACGCCAGATAATAGATTTTTCTTTAGTTTTCTAGAATCACAATCATTAATATACGCAAACAGACTCATAATACTATCAAAAGATTCTAATGGAAATGTATGTGTTGTTAGTCCGCATAGATTTTTGAATTACATATTTTCCAAAAATATATCATTTGATTCATGCAAAAAATATAATATTTTCTCTAGAATTGGCGCATCAAAAGCAAAAATTTTGCCTAAAGAAAACGAAGATAAGCAAGATGTTGCCGAAATAAAAGAGAAAAAAGGATTTAGATTATTAATGGAAAAATTTAGAAATGAAAAGAAAATCAGAAGCAGTTATCCGCAAAAAATATTTCCTCAGTTTGAACATGTTAAATTCCCAGCAGGTCATGGACTTCCTGACAATGGTTTTATTTCAATCAAATCAGAGTCAAAATATGAGAATCCAGAAATGTCAACAATAGTTCCAATATCTTTGAAGTATCTTGTTCAGATCAATGTTGATCCAGGACTTAATAATATTAAGTAATATTATACTAATAAGATTTGTTTTTGTATATTAGTAAGATATCGAATGTATATGTTATACTTTTTAGGTTGAATTTCCTAGTAATAAGTTGATTTAATTCAAATAGAAATGATTCCATGATTTTTTACTAATTTCATACTATTATTGATATATTTTTTGTCTTTATTAGAATTATTTCGCATCCCTCATACTAAATGTTTGTTATTTATTGTTTTAAGAAATATTTTTAATTTGATTTCAAAAAAATTCAAAATTAAAACAATAACACTCATAAATATATGCAAAACATAACCATGATAATTAATATTCGAATAATTATACACTCTAAAAATATATTTTCAAATTATTATCAAAATTAGCTAACAAAAATTACGAAGGGAATATAAATATATTCTCTCGGTAACTTATGTAAGCTAGGTATTAGTATATTTGAAATCAAAAGCTCAGATGAAATAATATGAAATATATAAGTAAAAAAAGTAAAAAAAAATAAGTACTCAAGGGTTCTCGAGCACGTGAATGCGTTAAAACAATATGGTCATCTTTAAGCTTGCTCTTCCACAGCAGGATCGAATGCCTTACGGAATTCGTCTAATTCCTGAGTATCAACAGAGCCGTATCTGATGATCGCACATGCACCGCAATTCATTTGACGACGAACTGAACCATCCGCCTTGAAATGGGTGAGACCGAGAGCCCTACCGAGAAGTTCCTTCTTCTCGACAGCCTGGAGCTTAACATTGTGCTTCTTGCAGAGACCGGCAACGAGGTTCTTGTAGTCTTTGTTTTCACAATCATCGGCTAAGAGGACAAGGCGAGCTTTGCCCTTGAGAATAGCCTTGATTGTGCATCTGATGCCTTTGGCAACATTGCCAGAAAGGTTGATCTGATGAAGACCGTGTTCAATGACTGTTTCCATTATGTGAAATGCCCGGCCAAACCGATTTATGATGTCACTTTTCAATTCAATGACCATTTTGAATAATATCATTATTTAGCTTAGGGTTGTTAAAAATATCAAAAATTAGCGTTTTGAAGACACCATGGTGTCTTATAATTTTCCCTTCCTTATTGGCGTGTAGAAATAAATGCGCCAATAGATTGAAGAAGAAGAATTGTTTTTCTCTTAATGAACTTTAATCCTTTTGATATAAGAATATTAAAAACATTAATATAATTTCGATTTCGGAAATTAAATTTCCAAATTTTTTGTCGATTTCGGAAATAACAGGATCCCGCATCCAACACGCAACAACAAAACACAAAACACACTTTTTGGTTCTTTCATCGTTTTAATCGTAATTTATGTAATACATGATTTGGATAAGTTTTACAAAAATAGAACCTATATTATATTCTTTTCAAAGATTCTTGCAAATCATCAAAAATAATTGTATTTTAAAAAACGATCAAATTATCCTTTCATTATTTTAAACTTAAATTAGTTTTTATGATTGACTAAATCAATCATATTTATTCATCATTAAATAAACAAAAAAAATATTTGAGAGTTATTTCAAAAAAAACACATTGAATTTATTAATTTGTCTCAATTTCAGTATTATAAATTTTTATAATTTCAATATTTTGAAATACACTTTTTAATATTTCAATATTTATGATATTTCAATGTATTAAGTGGTCTCAAATTGAGCTTCTCAAATATAAGTTGGCCTATTCAAATAATAAAATTAAATAATATTTAAAATAATAAATAAAAGTGATTGAGGTCATAGCAAAACGGCTGTTTCAGTCATTAATTCTTAAAAATAAAAAGGGTAAAAACTAAATACAATGGGTAAAATTCAATAGTGTCTGTGCTATCGTTCAATTTGAAGGTGTCTTTTGAAACCGCAAGACACATTGAATTTTTGAATAGTGTATTATGGTTTGACAGACACCAATGAAAAAAATAAAATGATATTTATTTTAAATATATAAGATCCTTATATAAAATATAAATATTTTATCGTTTTATTTTCTTGTTTTCGAAATGTTTTTTATTGAAAAATCAATAAAACTAACTCCAAAATAAAATTTTTGATTTAAAGACACTATGATGGCACCAGGCAAATCTTCCAAGACACCTATCGTCGGGAATCTAACAACTCTAATTTAGCTTATGTTGTTTGAATTTCAAAATATCATTTTCATAATTCAAAAAAAATATTTTAGAAATTTAATTTTTTTTACATCTTTTTTAATATTTTTATGAAATTGGCTAAAATTTTTACAATTTTAAATAATGCACATAATTTCAAATTTGCTGCTCTATTCATTCATCCCATTAAATGATGAATTTATATCAAAATGACTATCTTCTAAATATTCAATTACTTCAAAACAACTTGCAATATATTGTAATGAGAGTCCATGCCAGAGAGAAAACAAATTCTAAGATATTACGCGAAAAAGAAGTAATCAATTTAAATTTCGAATCAATCAAAAGAAAAGTAATAGAACCATTATGGTGTAGCATTTTTATGCGCAATAAAACATATTCATCAATGTAAGTCACAATTTCAACTCATAGATAGGAATGATTTTTCTCAATTTTCATTATCCAGCACGATTGCATTAGGACTTCCAAAGATTGAAAAAAACATGTACCAAGTTACCACAGGGGCTTGGACAAACCACGCCACTTCTTGCCGTAATGAGTAACTTCATATTAAATGCGTTAGTAAGGTAGATAATTAAAGCTTATGGAACTTTTTTTTACTCTTTTAATTTTTTTCTTTCAAAAAATGGATGAAGTTCGGCAAACTTTACTTTCAGAAGATCAGTTTGCATTAAGTTCCGGCATCATTGGGAAGTATCTATCCGATCCATTAGTTATTACACAGATTTCAACAAAAAATTCATCCATTAGCAATTTGACAGAATACCAAATTACATCTATATTACCAAGAAGCAACAGTTATAAGGGTGTATTAACAAAATCCGGCTCTGTTGAAGTAATGAAATCTTCAATTGATTTATCCAGGTTTTTGATCCCAACACTTTCACTTAGTTTTATTCAGAAGACTAAGCATGAAGAATCAGAATCAGAAAAGCGTCTTACAAAATCACGTCAAAATGATTTTGTCGGTCGAGGAAAAACAAGTTACCGATTACGACCTCAGCATTTATTTCTCGAAGAAAGTATTGTTGGAAATACAGTGTTTAATCGAACCCACTACTTGTTAATGTTTGGTGCCCTTGGCTCAATGACAGTCCCATCAGATGATGAAGATGGAACAGAAGAATACGTGGCACAAGGCACTAGATTTAATCCTTGCGGTAACAAACTTGATTCTTTAGCAGATGAAGACAATTGCACTGACTATGATTTAGTTACAATGGCTAAGTACCCAGGAACTTACTCTTCGTCACAACAACAGATTGTAATAAACTTTAGATTGAAATTCTTACATAGTCTTCGTGAAACAATTCGTCAATTTACGGAAATTCCACTCAAATTTGATTTTGATTTTCATCTTTCACCAGAAAAATTCGAATTTCACCCATTCGATTACTCAGATTTTAACTTAGTTATTTCAATACTAACAAATTTAAGTCGAAATTCAACTTCTTTTCGCGATTTTGAACAGACATCTCGTTTATTTATTACTTTTTTAGATTTTATTAAGTTAGGAATTACATATCCAAACGCAAAAGTTCATTTTGTGTGTGGAGAAACGCTTTTAATATATATTTATATTTTACATCTTTTTATTGTTAATTTATCTTATGGAATGCGCCTTAGCCCATATTCATTATTTGATTTACTATCAAGATTGCAGATTTATGGCTTTAATTCTTTGTTTTCTGAGATAGAAGCCGAATCAACTATTCTTTCGAAGCAGTTAGACATTGGAGGACTCTATTGTTTGGATCTGAAAGAGTTTCAGTCGCTGTCTGTTGCTGCTTCTATTAATAATTTTAGAGGTTTACTTACAATTGCAAATGATTGTTTAATGAATGGCCATGACACAGCCGCCGACATTGCAGTAGCAACTTCTCTCTGTGGAAGCCTTTATTCAATTAGAATTTCGGTTTTACAACCCCATTCAATTTTAATTAATTTTTCGAGCTTTCACAGAAAAGCTAAATATAAATCAGTATTCCCACTGTGGAATATGCATGATAATGCAAATAAGTATGCATCAGATACTAATGAAATTATCTTCCTTCCATGGTAATTTTATTATTATTTTTTTTGTTATTTGTTTGTATTTTATATGTAATAAAGTTGTTGTTTATTGTTTTTAGACCAAGTCAATCCGCACCAAATAATTAGGTATTATTTTTGCTTATAAATGAGTGAGCAAATATCGATATTTGCTTCAGCTGTGAATGGCATTTCATTCTTGGTGACTAAGAATGAAGTGCTCAAATTAAAGATATGTTCAACTGATTCCTATGACTTCAAGTGAAAAAACTTTTCATAGATGACTATATAATAATCGTATACTTCCAAATATCTGCTATTAGTATTGATTATATTACTCTATCTGATTCATATGGTAAGAATATATAGATCAGATGAAGTAATTATCTCGAATAATTAATATCACCTATATATTTTGCGAAACTTCTATGAGGAATTATTAATTGAAGAGTGCTTGTTATGCTTCTAAATATCACAGTCAACAATTCATACTCTAAAAGTGAGAAACCTTATTTGATTTTTAAAAAAAGAGGTTAAAACGATTCTATACTGTTTAAAATAAACAAAATATTAGACAAATATAAACATACTTAATTAGAAATATAAATTTGAAATAAAAATTATTTGGACTGTACGAATGGAGTTATAAAGGTGGGAGCTGCTGCTGATTGGCTTGAAAATTATCAAGCTGGAAGTTCTGTTGGATCTGCTCGGTTGCTTGATTTGCAGTTGGAAGAACTTGACTCGAAAGATAGAGCATATAAGCCTTCACATCTTCTACGGACATAGCAAGTAATGTTTTAACATCTAAAACATTTGTTATTTGTTTAAACTCGGGGCGTAATTTCATTTTATTCATGAGTTGCTTAGCTTTTGCTTTTTCATATCGATAATCAGGGTTTTCTTCTTTAAATAATTTCTGTTGCTCTGCAGCAAGAGCTTTGTAGTATAATTTTTCAGTATCCGCTAAATTTTTCCATTGTTCAGCAAGAACTTGAGAAACATCAACATTCTTTAAATCAGGATTTTCGCCGCGAGCAGCTTGCCTTTTATCTCGACAGAAAAGGAGAAATGCGTTAGGAGGTCTTTTAATTTTTAGTTTTTCTGCTTGGGGAAGATTAGACATTGCGGGATTCTCTAGGTTTAGCTCTCCGTAATTTGGCATTCCTTGAATACTTATTGGTGTTAAATCATCCATTTCCAGTAAAAAAAAATTCTGAAAAAATTTTATAAACTCTCAAATGGTTAAAAAGTGACTAAATTTACACCAAAAAAATGGAAGGAAAAATCCTTGTCACATTTGACATTGATGGAACATTAATGCTTGCAGGAAATCATGGCCAAGATCATAGAGATTCCATGAAGCATGCTTTAAATGTATTATACGGCATCAATCTTTGTCCAAGCGAATTTCTCAAAACACACTTCGCTGGATATTCGGATTACAAGATTGTTACTGAGTGTATCATGAAGGCCGCTAACGAAAAAGAAGTTACACCTGAAGAAGTTTACAAATTTTATGACATTGCAACAGAAAAATTCAAAGAAATTCATACAGGAAATACAATTGTTTATCCAGGCGTATATAAGGCTTTAGAGAACCTTAGCAAGCATGACAATGTTATTATTGGTCTCTGCACAGGTAATATTCCAGGAATCGGATGGACAAAGCTTGAAAAGACAAATATGGCACAATATTTCGACCGCAGACTTGGTGGATTAGGTTCACATCCTAATCGTGCAGATATTTTACAATCAGTTATTGATAAAGCCAAAGAATTATATGGAAAGATCGATAGAGTTGTTCATGTTGGAGATGCGATGCAAGATGTCCAAGCAGCTCTTGATGTAGGTGCTTTAGCAGTTGCTGTTGACACAGGATCCCAAAAAGATAAAGTTTTCAAGCAACCATCTTTTGTTTTGGAGAACTTAGAAGTCGGAATGAATGACTTCATGAGTATTGTTCTTACAGGAAAAACTGTAAGTGGTGCTGATCATATCGATCAAAAATTCAAATAAAAATAAAACTTCTTTCTCTATCTACTAGATTACTATTTGAAGCATTCTAAATTCTCTCATTTCTAAAGAGACTTTAATCATTTATATAGAAAATATTTTTTAGAATTTAAAATCTAACCCAGTGATAAAGAATTCGCTGTTATTTTGTATTATTTTGTTCGTATTGTATCTTGATTCCTTTAAAGTCATGACTTATTATTCAAGTAAAGCTATCATAATGCTAATTCGTCATTCAATTTCGAATATTGAAGTAAACAGATTAACTCTCAATATAACATGACAATTGGCAGTAAATATCTATATAAAAACTATGCTGATCCTGCTATTAAAACTGAAATAACATATTTAGCTGACAAATTGAATGCGTAATACTTAAAATAACAAATACATAAGCAATAAAAGCTGAAACCTTCTTAATCTAAATCTTAGAAAACAAAAAATGAAGATATTACATTAATAAATAGGAAAACTTTACAAAAAAACTTTGTCATTATTGATCAAAATAATACAAAATGACTTTATGGGCATTGCTCAATTTCTGAAGCACTCTTTCTCATTAATGTAGCAAAATTTGCGTCTTTCATGCACCATGTGCCGCCGCCACGTTCAAGTTGCTTATCCTGGCGATTTATACCACCAATACATACGTAATCCCCTGCAACAGCCCATTTTGAGTGATCATTCATTCTTGACCATGAAACATCACCCAGACTTACTGTTAATATGTTATTTGCCTTGTATGCACCTGTACAGTTAGATGTCATCGTTCCGGTACCTCTTGCCCATGTTTCAGAAATAACATTTGTAGAAAAGGTCGGGGCAATCAAATCGTGGTATAAATCAAGTCCCCAGAATCTGCATTTAGAGAAAAGTTTAAAGGAACGTGTCTTCAATTGAATATCTGTAACTTTTGTTTTGACTTCCTTTTCAATCCATTCGCCATCGATAACTTTGCGAAGGTTAGGCATTTTGAGATCTGTAAATGAAGGTGCATTGTAAGAAACGACATATCCACGCTCAATCAACATTCCATAGGCCCAATCATTGATTTGTTCATGAGTCAATGATGTGCATAGCATTGACTGTCCGAAATTTGTTCCTGTATCAGGGTATGAATACTCAGTTGTTACTTGAGGGTCATTTGGATACCTTGGAACAGAATGCTCAAGATAAAGTCCGTTATCTTTGTCGTATATTAGAACTCCTTTCTTATGAGCATATGTGTCAGATGGATTTGTAATTCTGTGAGGAGGTTGATCAGAAATTAGCATATAACCAATTTCAGAATCTTTAGAATACATTGGTGAAAGCGTATAGTAAAGGGGATTACCATTTTTAGAACCTACATCTGATGTAGCCTCAGCTAGGCTTGTCGATGGGTCTGTGTAGAAAAACGCCATTCCAGTTGCATGATTTGGATTTTTATCTTTAATTGGTGGCAATTTGAACATGGCAAACCAGTCAACACCAAAATTTCTGTTATTCTTGCATTGCAGAGAACATAACGATGTGGAAAGTAAAGAAAAAAGCATTAAAAATTTTAAATGAATCATCCATTGAAAATGAAGAATTTTAAAATCAAGCAGCCATTTAATGTACTTTATATTGTTGTGATTAATTTTTCTGATTCATAAAATTTTTGTCACTTTTATGTATTGATTTTTTTGAATGAGTAATTGAATTTGTAATAACACTTAAAAAGTATATAAAAATTATATGAAATAAGGACTATTTAAAAAACAATGAAACAAGAGCGGAATTCAAAAACAAATTAAAGGCATTTGATCGATTGTTAATATTAAGGAGATTTCCTACAATCATCTGCAAATACTGATTAATTGTGATATGCTGGACAAATAAAAAGGTCAAATCTCGGTAAACTTAAAAATATATTTCTAGAAAGGTTATCTATTTATAAAATAAAACAATAAATACAATCTCTAAAGCGAAGTTATGAAGTGCCTTGTATCCTCAGACAATTTCCTCAGATTTGCATCATCTGAATTGTCTGCAAAGTCAAGAATCTGAATGAAGCTTCTCTTATTTAAGAATACATTTGCTTTCCTACCAACATATCTTCCAATTGCCCTTAATAAGTTTACGCAGCCAAACATCACGTTATTACTTGTAATACCATTATTAAACAAATATAAAATGAATGTTCCCATATCATTGTAATTATTTTTAGCAAAATCTGGCTTAAGTTTTGCTAATTTGACAATTAATATATTAAATATTGCCAAAATTAGGGTTCCAACTGTTTCAAACTTTTCAGGATCATTTACAGGTATATATTCACCAATTTTATGGATGATTAGTATAATTTTCTCCAGTACATCATCTTTTGGAAATGAAAAATACTTCGAAATTTGTTGTAAAGCGAATAAGACACCAATCATTACATCAGGACTATAATTCTCTGCCTGAACGATATTTTCTAGTTTCTCTAAAAACATTAAACAATCATCAGATAAACAAGGATTAGACAAAGAAATATATTTTCCAATTAATCTTAACATGACAATTTTCAACTTATTGTCATTATTATCTCTTACAACTTCAAAACATTCCAAAAGCCTATTGTAATGACTTGAGCTCACTTTGTTCTTATCAATCAAGAAAGAAATTGCTGCAACAGTGTCTGACCACAATTCTAAATCATATTCAGTGAAACATGACATCAAACAAGAGAAAATCTCTTCTGCATGATCACTTAATATGTCCTTTAACTTGGAACATAGTGATGCAAGCAATATAACATAACATGTCTTCGTAAAAATAGTTGGTTTTTGTGTTTCATCTTCTCCTGTCACTTTTTTCACACAAATTTGAGTGAAATTCAACAATTTTGTACAATTTTCTTCTGTTTCATTCATCATAACTATGACATTTGCCAATACCTTGAAAGGTTCAATTAAATAATATCTTTCATCAGTGCCTGTCATTGCTAAATCACAAGTAATTTGGTATGTTTCTTCAAAAACATTGTCAAAAAGTTCGTTATTTGATTCCATCAAAATTTCGAGTATCTCTTTTAATATATCTGTGCATCGAACGCGTATCAAATATTCTTCTCCACAATGAGCTTTTAATATCTCGAAAACTGACAGGAAATCATCATCATTCTGAATTTTCTGAGTCTTCAGAATTCTCCAAATTGAATACAAACTTGTTTCTTGAATTCTTTTGTTTCCTTTCATTGCCATTTCTTTTATTTCTCCGTTGACAGCCATGTCGATAAGCCATCTATCAGTATTCTCCATAAGAGGACCGAATGTCAGTGCAGAAATGCTGTTTAGATATACCAAAACGTTGTCAATTTGTTTCGTTTTGATGATTTCTTCCAAAATTGGATAAATTTGGACTTTACAGCATTTCACGAGAGAATTTAGAGCATTTGTTGCAAAGTATGATGGCTCTTGGTCATCAATATCTTCTATGTTTTCATTGTCACAGTCAAAAGGAACCATTAAATGCAAAATTCGTGGTAATAATTCTTCGCAAATTTCTTGAATAAAAAAGTGACAATTTTCTGGATTTTGTTTCAGTATTTTCCATTCAAAATCACTAATGTTTTGGAGAAAGAATAGAACAGGTATTTTTCGTTCATGTATATTTTCTAATTGGACTCTATCAAGGAGCCATTTGTCATCTTTTGTGATTTCTTCAGAATTTGCTTTCTTTTGTCTTAAAGTTTCTTCTATTCTTACTATTTTTTCATTGTAAATCTGATTTTCATGCTCATGGTCTTCTTCCGTACAATTTAATGAAATCAAAAGAAATTCTGAAATTTTGCTCCATGAATTGACATCTTTATGATAGTAAATTGTAAATATATTGTATATGAGATGCAAAATTTGAGTAACTTTCCCTTTTTCTTCAATATCATTCATTATAAATAGGATTATATTAAATGAACAATCTAAAATGTGGTCAATAAACTGCTGGTTGTATAATATTTGGGGATAATGCTCGGTAATAAGATCGAGATATTGAAATATTTGCATTTTTGTTGTAATTTGAAGTTTTTCATCAGTTAAACTATCAAATCCTCTTTCAATTAGGAAAGGAATGATCTGTGGAGGATCCAATTCCATAGTATTTTCAAGAAATGATTGCTCTAATAGCTGACAAAACAAGTTATAGATTCCAATTACATAATATTCAGGGGTATCTGTTGGAGTAAGAAGTTCTATGAATCTAGTTTCGAGTGATCCAAAGTTTGTTGTCTCTAATTTACAAATATAAGCGAGGGAAAAAGCAGAAAGATTTCGTAATCCTTCATCTTGAGAAATAAGCGCAGAAAATAAAGCATTTTTGGTTGTATCTCGTAGATTAAGCTGTGATGCCGTATCTGAAAACCATTCATCTTCTATTTCTGCATTAGTCCGAGTTGAATTTTCAGTGAAAAATGATTTAATAGTAGTTGCCATGAATAAATTTATGTCTTGAGAGTTTGCTTCTATATCATTTAAGATGGTTGAACATAAATTTGTGAATTGAATTTTATAATTATTTGATAAATCGATTAGATATTGATTGGCTGCTGCAGATAGTTCTTGATTTCCGCTTATAAAGTTATGAACCTGCTTAATTAGTGATTCGGCATTGAACTTTTCATCAAAACTCATAATAACGAATTTATTTATAAACGATTCCGTCTCCTTCTGAATATTTGAGATAAATTAAAAACCATCTAGGAAATTATAAAAATATTATGCGATACTATTTTCCTGACATTATATTTCTTTCTAAAACATGAAAAGTGACAGTAGTCACATTTCAAAAAAATGGAGACTATATTAAAAGATCCACAACAAGTCAAAGAGATTATGGAGGAAATACATAAAATGAGGCGAGAAAATGCAGATACTTGGTATAATGTACAAGTCGAACTACTTAAAGAAGTTACAAAAAAGCATGAAGCAATTCTTAAACAAGAAATTGACCAATCACTTTCTGATTATAAAGAAAACCAAATGATAGATTTAATGAGTCAATTTGATAGTTTAGAAAGCAACAATAAACGCGATTTAGAAGCTTATCTCCAGGCCAACCCTCAAAGACAAGAATTATATGAGCAAATTTCTCAAAAAGCTAAAGCATATAAAGGCAAGAAGAAAATACCTCCTCAAAGAGTTCAGCCGCCAAAATGCACGTTTGAAGACGAAGTTCCAAACTTATTGGCAATATTGGCAGAAAATGGAGTTAACCTGAATGACCTCGTTGTTTTTGCTGATAATGCATTCTTATTTAAAGGAAAAATTTATGACCAAGGCTCAGAAATCTATTTGCAAACAAGACAAAGAGATAACCCAATCAAAGCTATTTTGCATGATATTACGGAGTTCGAAATTACATTAGAGTTCGTGGATAAGGGCCTTTTGACCATTGCAACAAAAGAAATTCTCAATGGGTCGGTAGAAATCCTTAATGATGTAAATAACAAAAAATGAGAACTAAATTATTATACAGTAATTCAATAAAACATTATGTTTATAACTTATATAAAATCTCAATTTTTTTTAGTAAATCCTAGAGATATTAATGATTGACATTAGTTAAATGCTTCTTACTACATATACCATAGTGGCTGTAGTTTCTGCAGTGATTTTCATAACTTTATTGGGAGTTCAAAGTGATTCTATTAAGGAATTAATGATTTTGAGCCTTAAATGGTATATTACAATACATATTATCGATTGGCAATTTACAAATGTATGTTGTCCAAAAAAGTCAATGCTCGATTCAAAATTAGTTTTGAAAAGAAATATCATTGATTAAACACATCATATATTGTATTTGTTAAGTATTATTTAGCAACTAAATATATTGTGGATTTTCAAATTGCAAATATTGCAATTTCATTAACACAAATCTTTGTAATTGACTTGTCATGAATATGATAAGCGTGCATACTTGTTATTTGAGCATATCCATAGCTATTTCCACCAATGTGATACCTCTCATATCTAATTGATATATAATGCGTGATATGCAGAGACTATAGTTACTATCATTGAGAGTAAATGATTGTTATAGTTTTAGACAATTTACAAGAGAAATAAAGGAGATATGCATCAGAAAATTCTTCAAAAATTCACAAAAGTGACAAGAAATCTTCAATATAAAAAATGTTAAGTTTTCTTTCCTATTTTGCTCTGTCTGCAGTAACTAGGAATGGAAAACGTGATTTCTATGATATTTTGCATCTCAAACACGATGCAACTACCAATGAAATTTACCTTTCTTATAAAGAATTATCACAGAAATATCACCCAGATAAAAATAAAGGAAATGAAGAAATATCCGTCTTATATACAAACGTAAATGATGCATATGCAACTCTGAAAGATCCGCTTAAACGCAGAATTTATGATTTATATGGTGAACAAGGTGTTCACATATATGAGAGTCCAAAGAAAGAATTAGACATTAATGGAAATCCTATTACAGAAGAAAATGATCTGCAAGCAGCTGTAAAACGTGTTGGAAAAACCATTCGATTACAATTTCCTGTAGATTTAATCGATTTTTACAAAGGACGCGAATATTCTATTAAGTTAACGCGTAGAGGAATGTGCAGATGTCCAACTGAGGGATTTTTCTGCGAAAAATGTCGTGGACGTCCAACAACACGCGAAAACACAACACTTAGACTCTTTGTTGAAAGAGGAGCTAAAGAAGGCACAATAGTTACCTATAAGAACCAAGGAGATACTTCAGAAGAAAACGCGCCAGGTAATATCGAAATTATGATCACTAGCAAGAAGCATCCATTATTTAGACGTGATGGCTACGATCTTCATATGAATGTTAACGTCACACTTAAAGAAGCACTCCTTGGCTTCACAAGAGAATTCGACCATATTGACGGATCCAAACTTATTGTTGAATCCAAAGATCTACTAAGATGCGGCGAAGACTTCAGAATTCCAAAGCGTGGACTCCCTGTTCATAATGATAATTTTGAATACGGTGATGTTGTTGTTCACACAAGAATTTTGTGGCCAACAAATCTTTCTGATGCACAGAAAGAAGAATTGGCTGCTGCATTGAAACCAAACTAATAATATTCTTTAAAATTTTTGTAAATATGTTAACAAAAATTTTTTTATTAATTTTTAGATTTATTTAAATCTACTGTAGATTACCAACTATCCTTATTGGTAGCGAAATGTTGATTAATACCACAAGAGCAAAAATTGAACGGATGAGCATGAAAAATATATTTTCGCCTCATATTATATAAATTTAGAATTTTTTAATGAAATGTCTTTTTAACAAAGCTCAAAAACTTTCCAGATATTCTTCATAGGACATGCAGTGAAAATGATGTTCTCGTGATTTGAATACATACATATGGGTAAACACGGGATCACATATGTGATTCAATTGCTCATATTGATGTCTGGAATCAACCTCACCATTGAGCCAATACATTGAATTTGACACTCCAGTGTCAAAAAAAAGCTCATTTTAGATGGGGTGATACCCATAACTACCAGATTTGCCATTTTTGAGGAGAAATAGCCGTTTTTTAGCTAGCGGATTTTTTAGCAACAAACGGAGGACATTAAAAGCACATACATTATGAAAATTTTTCACAAATCATCTTTGAAAGCATATTAAATATTCATACTTGAGTCGCAGCTTGTCAAACGATCGTTTTTTTCATAATATGAATATAGAATCAATTTTATAATAGCAAAATTACTATAAATGTCAGACGACTTTAAATCACACTAAATTGAATGGTGGGAAAAAAAATTGAATGGTGGAAAAAAATTGATAACGAAAAAAGGTATGTAATAGTACGTTAGTAAATATGATTGAGCATAACATATTTTTTATTCAATTTTTTTCACTATTCTATAGAATTTACATTTTAGTTTTTATAATTCATGGAACCTGACTGGAAACTAATTGGTGAAAACATCACCAACTATATTGATAATGAAACATTCTTATCAGCAAGGAAACCGCCAGATATTTGCAACATTCTTGATAATGCAAAATTAAGTCCACACGAATTCATAACTTTATTTACAAACTTATCAAAATATCATGGCAAGTCAGATATGCTGGTGATGCTCGGTCATGCGCGTAAATCAGAATTAGCAACTCAGGCAGAAGTTGATAAAATCTCGTCAACTATCTCATCAATTCTGGGAATAAATATTCTTGATAAAGTATTTTCATTTACTCAAAATAAAACTCGACAGCAAAATTCAAATTCTCAAATCCAAGATGAGGATAAATTCATAAATATTTATGTTAATTCTTTCATAGGAGTATATTGTCCATTTGAAAATATTAATTTGAATACTACAATCAAGGATTTTAAATTAAAACTCCAAAAAGAATCAGGGATCCCAGCAAATAAGCAGCTTTTATATTTGGGAAATTTCTTATTGCCAAATAGCGGCACTTTAGAAAAATATCTCAGTCCTATAAAGAAAGATAATGTGGGTGCACGCCTTTGTCTTCATGATGGAATAGCGATTTCATTTAATAAAATTCAGGTTCCTATTGATATTGATGATTTTAATATCACAGTAGAGAAATTAAAAGAAAAGTTTTACAGTAAAACGGGATGGCCAATAAAATATCAAACAATGACTTATAATGGAATCATTATGGATGATAATCGAACATTAAACTATTACAAAATTCAAAGAGGTTCAGTAAATGAAGTTAGAATTCAGTATGATATATCTGATCTTAAGGGCGGCCAATGCATTTATATACGTCTGATAACTGTCAAAACTCTAGTACTTTATGCTGATATTTGGAACTCGACAGTCTTTGATCTTAAATTGCTGATTTGTGATAGTGAAGGTATCTTCCCACGAGATCAAGACCTATATTATGGTGGGGAACGACATTTAGAAGATAATTTCAAATTAATTGATTATGATATCCAAAGAGATTCTACTATTTATCTTTCCCGAGTAATGCGTGGTGGAAAACCAGTGATATATTTGTATCCAAAGGAAGAAATCGATGCAAAGGTAAGTATCAAAATCAATAATGGTGAATTTTCATTTGTTTATCCTTCATTTGACGAAGAGAACACTTGGAATGTAAAAGCACTTCCGTCAGGAGAGATTATCCACAGAGGAAAGAAGCTGAGATATCTCTTCTGGGAAACGCTCTTTTATCCTATTCTCAATATGGATAAAGGATTCATTATCAAAGGCGAAGAGAGTGTCTCTTTCTTCGAGGATAAGCTTAATTCTATGAACTTAAACGACACAGAAATATGCGATTTCATCACATATTGGTGTCCGAAGCTTTGCGGTTATAAATACATCAAAGTATGCTTCCAGTTCGAAAACTTCGACGAAATGTGTCCAATGAACGTCGAACCGAAACCAGATAACATTAACAGAGTCTTCTTTGCAGCTCTTCCTTTAGAAAATACGTGTGACATCGAACCCCAAGAACTTCCAGCATTCAAACGTGATGGTTTCACAGTAATCGAATGGGGTGGAACTATTGTTACATCTGAAAAGTACTAATACTTTCTTTTTTTTTCTTATATGCAGTGAATAAATTCACACAATTTTAATATAAATATAATTTATATTTAATATCTTCATACCAATACGTAAATTTATATTAAATATTAAGAAGGAAATAAGCACTGCTATATGGAGATTCCTTTTTTTTGCTTGATGATTGCTTCTCCATGTATTCAAATCCAAAATATTTTTTGACACGTAAATTTTGTCAAAAATAGCGAAATTTTTGGATGTCAATCTTTATTTTTATATATTTAGCATAAAGACAATCATTCTTGATTTCTAAATGTCAAATCTAAAATTTTTGAATTATCCGTTATTTCAGCTGGAAAAAATGGATGAAGTTTTTGATATTCATGAACAAGATCGAAGCGAGATCAAGCAAGAAGAAATTTCAGCTGAAGTTAAACAGATAAATCTCGCGAATAATAAATTTCGAACTTTTCCACCCGATGTTTTTAATCATTGTTATAAATTAACTTCATTAATTCTCAACCACAACGAAATATCCAATTTGGAGTTCTTATCATGCTTTAAAGCTTTACTCGAATTAGATTTTAGGAATAATCAAATCGAAGTTGATGATATTTTGGCAATAAAACACATTTATATTCTATTCCTAAGAAGTTCAAACAACGGATTTAATGAAAAGCTAAGAGTTCACCCATTATCTTTTGTTGTTTTATTACCACGTGTCTGGATATTTGATGGAACTTTCATCACAGACTATATTCGCAATAATGCTGCAAAATTCCGTAATACTCTTGCATTCAGTGAGACTGTACTTAATGCGAGACGTACAAAACAAATAGAAAGCGCGACAATGACATCTGCACAACTTGTTAACAACTTTCTTGCAGGAAGTAAGTGTAATTTTGGAGAACCTGGCCTTTTCATTACACCTCAGGGCTCTCAGGTTCAACAATTAACAGATCATCCTCAAATTAAAAGAATTCAATATTTAGCTAAAAATTATCCAATCGAATTGCAAATCGGTACATTCAAAGACTATTTCTCGCTCGTTTTGGGCATTTTATCTAAACAATGGATGAATTTACCAATATCTTACATTCCAAGGTTAGTTGCTCGTCAATATTGGGGTGCTGTTAATCAGACAATTACACAATTAGAAGAATGGCAATACTGGGTTTTACTTTTAAAGATATCAGAAAATATCAAACCAGAAACAGTAGTAGAAAAGGAATTATGGGCTGCAATGAGACTTAAAGATTATCTACAGACAGGAAAATCGCCTAAAATTGGTTCAATACCAAGAATGATCATATCATCCTTTTTATTCCGTTGTTTGGACTCAGACGAAAGTATTAAGAACGATGATGTTACTATATACGAGGTCTACAGAAGCCATTGCGGCTTCACATCCCTTGATGAAAGCCTTGATATTATTCATCAGGAAATTTTGACAACAATTCAAACGGAAGCACGTCAAATCCCTCAAAAAGGTGAAACAATAGCAGTTACGCATCCTTTGAAGAACAAATGGGTCAATGCAAAGGTTAATGGAAGTTATGGCGGCAGAGTTGAAGTTTCTCTACCAGAATGTATATTTTTAATGCCAATTTCCGCATTGTTTTGGGATGGCCGAGGTGTTTGGAGGGAAGCAAAGAGCAGATCCGTTAAATTGCCTTCAAAATCTCAAAATCCGACCATGAATTTCACAAGTGCTAATGGAACTGGCAGTGCTTTTATCACTGAAAGTATTACCCGAGGTTCTGAGCCTCAGAAACAGGCAAAAACGCTTCCTCCGCTTGATCATCACATTCCATCATCAATTGTCAAACCTCCGAAGATGAGAGTTGCTCCATCAGATTCTTCACCTGATTTACTGCAGACTCTCTTCAAAACTGGCCAAAAATCTCCAACAAAAGCTGCATCATCTTTGAATACCATCGCAAAGACACCAAAAGTGGCCCAATTCAGAGGAATTCCACAGCCAAGAATCGCAGCAAGATCACACATTACGAGAGCAGCTCCAAAAAGGAAAACTGATAAAATGGTCACTGATGTCGTGAATATCGTGAATGGCGGGTACGGAAGTAATGGCCAAAACCTTCGTAAGTTCCATGTTAAGATGACAAACCAAGTAACAAATAGAAGTGACTACGTTTGGATAAATGAAGACGAAATTCCAACTGAAGACGTTGTCAAACTGCTTGATATATATGCAGATCATATCAAATCTAAGATGCTTATAATTGAAGGACATTAATTCATATTTTTTGTTGTTTTGTTTTTATTATTAGATTAAATTGTTTTGTATTTATATTTTAATTATCAATTTCCTTTAGAAATCTGTACTAGAACTTAATCAACCGATTTACATCATCCAAAAACTATAATTTGCTTAATTCCATTCTACAATTTAAGGATGTTTTCAATATGGTAATTGAATATCATCATACGAGAATAAGCTTCATTTACCACATAGCGAAAGAATCCAAAATAACTCGATTTTAAATTTTTCCCAGAATAATTTTAAAATACGTAATGTACTAAGGCGTTATAAACCAAAGAAAACAAGAAAGAATCAGATTTTTCTGATTTTTTTGTAAAGTAACCACTTTTCAAAAAAATCAAATCAGTCAATGAATCTGAATTACGAATATATTGCTGCTCATATCAGTGATTATATTCAAAATGAAAACTTTTTTGATACATTCGATATCAGTGACATCAAAGCAATCATGAAATATTCACGTTTGACAGCAGATCAGTACGTTAGTCTTCTTCAACAGTCTTCATCAAGTCTCACCTCCAAAGATATATATATCAGTACACGAAAGGCGAATGTTACTATCCAAAATTTTGAAGATGTCGTTTCAATTCTTAAGATCGTCAAAAAGTACATGAAATTCAATGTATTTGATGGAATCATTGATTTTATCAACGAAAACAACAAACAATTGCTTGATTCTACAAAAGAAATCAAAAAACTTCAAACAGAAATAAAAGCATTACAAAATCAAATACAAAATGCTTCCAAAGAAACTACAACAACTCAAATTAATGAATCACATAACTCTTCTAAAGAATTTTTAGACAAACTCTCATTCCTTAAGGAAACCAATGATTTTTATAGTGTTTACAAATTCTTTGAAGAGCTTTCATCTGAAGGCAATCGCGAAATGATTTCAAAGGCTTGTGAAGAAGGACTTTGGAAGAAGACATATTATAATGAAAATAATGTACTTCATTTGGCAAGTGAAAGAGGAAATCTTAATCTTGTCAAATCACTTATTGAATGTGGCTGTGATAAAGAAGCAAATGACCTATATGGATAGACTCCACTATTTTATGCATCATTTAAAGGTCATCTTGAAGTTGTTAAATATCTTATCTCTGTTGGAGCTGATAAAGAAGCAAAGGATAATTATGGAATACCTGCACTCTCTTGTGCTAATTCTAATGTAAGAGATTTTCTAAAATCTATTGGAGCCAAGTAATAAAATTAATTCTAATTCAATCGTATAATTAATTATAATAAATTATCAATATTGTTAATATCTCATGTATTTTATTTTGACGATTTTAATTAACAAAAACAATTCAACAATCACTAACATTGACATGCATTTTCTTAAGTATTCTCTATTAAGCGAAATTAGTCTCATGTTTCAAATTTGAATCCCAATTTATCTACGAAAACTGTACAAGCAACTCAAAGAATGATAGAATTTAATGATACTTGCCGAGCCGAAGTTCACAAAGAATATTACACAGATAAGATTCAGGCTAAATAGATTGTATTGTTTTATCAATCTATGCTGTTTAGAAAATATTTAAATCACTATTGTCTAAATAAAATATTCTTTTAAACTAGTTTTGGGAACATGTATGCTTGAAACCTCAGCATTGATCGGTTCTGAGAACATTTTTATGCACCATATTTCATATATAGATTCCCTAATTGCACCTCTAGTGATATATAAAGTCGCCCGATGAGAATGGTTTAAGGCCCAAAATCATTTGAATTTAGGAAATTTTTCTGAAAACTAATTGAATTTCTCGGTCAATCCGATTAAAAAAAACCGAGATTTTTACGAAATCAATTTACTCTATTATAAGAATTAAATTTTCCATCGGTACAATATTAGAAATTGTAAAAGTGACAAAATTTTCCAAATTAATAAATGGTTAATATCGCAAACGCGATTACCCTTTCAAGAATTCCAATGCTTTTTATGATTGTTGGTTTTCTTTACTCTAAGAAACCATATTCAGCTACAATTGCAACCATTATCTTCTTCTTTGGAGCTTGGACAGATTGGCTCGACGGATACTTAGCCAGAAAGCTTCACATTTGCTCCTCCTTAGGTGCCTTTGTTGATGCAGTTACAGACAAGATATTTATGATCGGTATCTTCATTACAATGCTCCTATTAAACATTGTTCCACACTGGACATTGTTTTTAATCATTTTGATTCTTCTCCGTGAATTCCTTATCACAGCATTAAGAGCTGTAGCTGCAACACGCTCTGTTGTAATTGCTGCAGAAAAGGCTGGAAAGATTAAGACAGTTATCCAAATGGTTTCTTCAATTACTCTCCTTGTTTGGTTCACATTCATCAAGGACTACCCAGATTTCCTTTCCACGCAAATAACTGATGGACTTCACATTTTTGGAATTATCCTCTTCGCTATTGCTACTTTCATGACTGCATTCTCTGGTGTTAAATACATCATTGATTATCGTGCAGTTCTTGTTGACCTATAAACTTCTGTTGTTTACTTTCAGATATATATATATATTTTTTTTTTCTTTGTTGATCGATTGTTATATGATTGTTGCTATTTCTGTGAGAATTATTTATCATGAGATAAATATCTTGTACTAAAAAACTAATCTGTTGAAAAAAAATTAAAGAATTCTTGATTTAGAAAAAAAACGCGCCGTCCAGGACTTGAACTTGGACTCTACTGCTCCGTAGGCAGTCGCCTTATCCAATTGGGCCAACGGCGCTTTTCATTGTATTTTATTTAATCTTATACAATTTAGAAATTAAATTAGACGGATTTGAAGGCAAGCATATTAAAAGTAGCAATTCAAAATTATCCTATTAATATATTTCAACATTCATTGTTACATTGTATAAAGTTTCTTCGGGAAGTTATAATAGAAAAGCTGCAAAATTTCCATTGGTTTCGAATACTAATTTTGGTGCTCCTGGCCCATTTGCCGAAGAATGAATCGAAAATGTTATGACATCTTATTTCATGCTTTTGAAATTTTCAATAATGGTTAATTTCGTTACATTCTTAAGGGTGCACCCGTATGTACGTTTATTTGAGAGGAGGAGGATTACCCTCTCAATTTTGAGGGATTCGTTAGTTTATTTTCTCGATGAATATGCAATAAAATTTGATTTTTACCTTATCAATATACTTCATATAATATACACATGTTCATGTAAAAACTTTTTTCCAAAATCCTCAGGAATTAAGGGATTTTTAAATTTTAAGAATTTTTTTCGAATTTTTTCGAAAAAAAAATATTTTCAGAACAGCCTTAACTATAGATACAAGGTGATGTGAATTTTGCATCCCTGGGATGGACGATACACCCAAAGTGTCACCTTTTTTGGGATAACAAAAATTTATATATATGAGAGTTCTGCAAATCATATGCACAATATCTATTCTGCCTGACTTCTTGTATATAGGAGTCAGGCTGAATAGATATTGTGCATGTGGCAATATAAGTATTTCCGAGATTGCCATCGTGCGCTATAGTACACTACTTCTCCTTGGTCCTAGCTCGGTTCCAAGGATATCGGTGTTCAAGGATTTGGCAAGGTCCTTCTGAAGTCTCTCATTCGATGAGAGATTTCGGAAGAACCTTGCCTTAGAGTATTCCAACTCTTGTTCTCTTGTCCCTGAATAGTCAGAAAAGCTATTTGACTACTTAAGGCAGAGATTATCCGAGGTCCCTCATTTGATGAGAGGCCTCGGATAATCTCTGCCTTAAAGTTGTACACTTGTAGTCCATCAGAATGTAAGTATACACGGATAGGACAGCTTTCTTCTGAAGTCTTAGATTTGATGAGAAGCCTCAGAAGAAAACTGTCCTATTTTATAATAGGAGGAGTTTCAGAAGCTCCAGAGCTCCCTTTCGTAAGGAATAGGAGCTTTGGAGCTCCTGGTTCGTAGATGGGCTTCGCATCTTTCATCAAAAGAGGCCCAAATGGTAAATATCCTCTGCTGATGAGCTTCAGGAGCTCCAAGGCTCCCTCTCGTAACGATTAGGAGCTTTGTAGCTCCTGAAGGTAAGGTAGGATTGCTCTGATCTCTAATCAGTAGATGCCATGCCTTATTATGGACTCTACTGACAAGAGATCAAGAGCTCCAAGGACTCCCTTTTTAGCTAGTGGCATTCTCACCATTTAGTAGGATCGCTGATCCTACTAATGAAGTGATCACTTAATATACGTTTTGAATAAATTGAATTTTTTTACAAAAATTTAGTATTTTTTATAAACATCACATATATATTATAAATACGTAAATATATTCTTTAATTCAAAAAATTCAATTCGGTTTCGGGCTGGGTATCCCAGCCCCAAGTATTCAATTTTATTCAATTTTTTTAGAATTTTGGGTTGGGGTGCCCAGACCAAAACAAACTTTATATTTTGATGGGTAGATGCGTATGTGTACATCATTATTGCGTTATATATTATATTTTTAATGAAAAAAAATCTGATTCAAAAAAAATTATCACTAATTAGTTGATAATATAAAGAAAAAATATATAAATTGTATGTTTTGAGAGTATTTATCCACATTCACTCATATGAATTTCATTAAATAGTGTCTTTTTACTCCAAAATTTATTTTGAATTATTGAAATCAAAGAAAAAAAACTAGAAAAATTTCTCGAAATTTTTATTTTTAAAAAAATTTTGGATTTTATATTAAAAACTGACACTGGGAGGACGATAGGGCTGGGATTAGAGATACCCCGCTCATTTGGGAAAAATACGGATCTATACCTTAACGGCTAAGATTTAGGAACAATGTTAAGTATCAAAAAGAAAGGAGGTCTGATATAGACAACATATATCGTTGAAGGTTGAAAAAATCTCTAATATTTGAGCCCAAAATTTCAAATTTTAATTTTTTGAAAAACGAGGACACCCGTATGTACGTTTATTTGAGAGGAGGATTATATTTTTGAAAGGGTGAAACATTATGAATATGTTAATTATATAATAATATGTATTATTATAAAAAAGAAAAAATAAAGCACGTTAAAATTTTTCTTTCTTGATTTTTTACAAAATCTACTTAGAATTATGCAAAATATGACTAAATAATTATAAATTTCAAGTTAAATTTTAATTTTGATAAATAATTTAAATTTCAAAATATCAAGTTCAGTTCGACTATGTATGTAGTAATTCCTCAATAAAGTGCCAAAACCCTATTAAAATATATGAACATTTTCAACATTTTAATGTTTTTATTTAAAAATTTGTTGGAATATGAGCTTCAAACAATTATTATGTAAATAAAAATAATTAAATATATGTATTTATTCGTATTACAACCGTAGTAAGTCGATTCTTCCTTTCTTCTACTGAGGTTTGAATTTGATTTCGAATTGTAAAGAGATTCAAAGGGAAAATACTACCGGAGAAAAACTACCTCCATGAAAGGGTCATAATGGACTCAAGTTGTATTTTTTGATATTTTTTGCTTTTCGAGCCTAAATAGGTAGCCAAGATAATGCCTAAAAATAAGGTTCTAAATTCTGAAGTTTACATGATCCTCTCGTGTGCACCCTTAATGTATGAATACAAAATGGAAATTGACTTGTTTTGTTGCGGAGAGTATTATAATCCTCATGCTTTATTAATTTATTTGGATCAAACTCATAATATCGACAATGGATTGGCTTATTCACCGCTGTTCAACAATGTTAAACTTTGTCAATATTTGATTTCACATGGTGCAGATGCCAATGCTAAAGATCAAAACGAAAGAAATGTTCTTCATAGCGCAACATGGTTTAATAAAAAAGAAATTGCAAAGCTTCTCATTTTGAATGGCGCAGATATAAATGCTAAATATTATGATGAAGAAACACATCTCCATAAAGCAGTAGATTTTGATAATAAAGAAATTGCAGAACTTCTTATTTCACATGGTGCCGATCTAAATGCCAAAAATGATGGCGGTGAAACATCTCTTCAGAAGGCAATTGACAATGAATATAAAGAAATGGCAGAACTCCTTATTTCAAAAGTTTCCAATAATTAAGAATTTATTAATAGCAATATTGAAGAAACTAAAGAAGATTTTTTTTGGTCTTGGCAAATAGTGGCAAAAATGACATTTTACAAGCGTAAACCTTGTAAAGTCAAAATGTCATTTTTCGGACAATGTACCGCTCTCGCCTTTTTAGACGACAATTCGAATCTCAGGAGTGGAACGCTTTTTACATAAATTATTTAAATAGTTTAAATAAGAATTGCCTAGTTTTTGGCCAGGTGAAATACACGTTTAAAATCCAAAACCTGGACCTACTAATGATCAAATAGGATGATATACAACCACACATCCGCACCATATCAGTATGTTTCCATATACAATATCCTATATTCGCATCTAAATAAAAATGCCATAAATTAATTGTAGGAAATTTAAGTCAAAAATTATAATTGTCGTCAGACGACAATAATAATTTCGTCACTTTTTAGACGACAATAAAACACCCTCTATGATGTAATATTAAGATTTGAAATAGCATAGATAATTTTATCATTTAAAGTTTTCCCGACAAATTCCAGAGAAGGTGGTAAATTTAAATCTTAAACAAAGTTTACAACTATTTAATTTTTCATGCTTTACTCAAAATTGAATTTATTGTAATTTTTTTTCCATGTCTGATCAAGACGTGAACATAAATCAATACAGTGAATTGCGAAGTATTTGTAAATGCCACATCGATTCATATAATGCGTTGTATCAGCTGAAAACAGAAAAAGAAGAAGATTTAAATTCAATTTACGAAATGATCAAAAAAAATTTGATTGAAACAAATATAAGCACCCCTACAAAAATTATAAGAAATATTTTTGAAATTATTCCTTATAATAATCGCTATACAAAGTCATATTTATATCTTGCAAAACTCATTATAGATTTTTATCATATCAAAGAGATCAACGATCTTTATATCATTTCAAAATACCTATTTTATAAAGAATACGGAATTAAATTAGACAAGTCTGCTAATTTCGTAGAAATTTCAACGGAAAATCTTGACATTCATACAGAGAATCCTATTTACAAAGCAATAATGTATGATGACAAACAATCTTTTATCTCTTTTTGCAATTCAAATAGAGAAGAATTTAATGAATATCAAACACTTAAAAGCAAGTTATATCCAATTTCTAATAAAAGATATTCCGATGATGGATATTCATTACTTGAATTATGTTGTTACCACGGAGCAATTGACTGTTTCAATTTTTTGAGGACGGAATACAGACAAGATATAACTGAAACATGTCTAGAATTATCATTTTTAGGCAGAAATCCAGCGATCATGAGTGAATGTTTGAAATATCAAAAGCCAAACGAAAAATGCATGAGAAATGCAATTATTTCACACAACATTGATTTTGTTACATTCTTGATGAATGAGTACAATATAGAGATCGATTTATCTTATTGTGGATGGTGTCATAATCTTGAAGCATTTTTAGTTTATTTTGATCAAACTAAAGATTTTTACAAATCCATAGTTTATTCATCAGGATTTAATATTCCAAATCTGCCCAAATATATTATTCAAATTTCAAAGAATCAAAATAAATAAATATAGGATGCTAATTTCTTTGTAGATTCACAATGCAAAAAGTTTGTCTTATTTTTATTTATTTATTTTATATATAGTACTGTCTTAAGACAGAAAATAAATAAAAATATTAAATAAGAACTTTTTTTTCATGATAATTAGATTGTTAAGAAAGATTTTATTTAATTATACGTAGTTAAAAAGATGGTTGTCTATTTCTGGATGTTTGTAAAAGAAATTAAGACTTAACTTAACCTTTCTTGTTAAGTGTATCAAAGATCATGGTAACTGGGCCATCATTAACAAGAGCAACATCCATCATTGCGCCGAATTCACCTGTCTGGATTTTTTCTGGTTTATATGCTGCTTTAACCTTTTCAACAAACAAGTTATACAACTGTGTAGCACCTTCTGGACCCATTGAATGTGAGAAATCTGGTTTTCTGCCATTTGGACGAGCATATAATGTGAATTGTGAAACAAGAAGAACGCCACCATCAATATCCATAACACTCTTTCTCCATGGCTTGTCATCATCGGCGGGCCACATGCAGTAGTTCAACATTTTTTGAACAGCCCAATCTAAATCTTCTGGCTTATCATCACGATGGATACCAACAAGAACAACGATTCCTTGGCCAATTTGACCAACAATTTTACCATCAACAGTCACTGAACCACTTTTTGCACGCTGGATAACGAGCTTAACCATTTTTAAAAGTGTCAAATTTGGAAAATTTCTATCAAACTTTTCCCCCTTCAACAAGACCAAATGCAGGGGGTCATTCTTTATGGATAAAGCATTATTTCTTTTTAGGAATCTCAAAAATGTATTGATAAAACATCTGTGTGACTCTCAGTTTAGTAAAGTTTCATTCAAATGGTCTTGAAAATGTTTCTGAATAAATTCATTTGCAATAAATGCCCAAAACTCATCGAATAGTGAGATTTCTTTTAATTTAATTTTTCTCATATGAGATATCATATTTAGATTAATGATAATATTCTTAATATTGAACAATAGACTTCAAATTGAGACATATTGTTACATAAAGAGTAATGCTGATAAATATTTTGAAGAGGATGTTTTCATGTAATAGAGAATGAGCTAATAAGCATGATTTTGCCCCGAAGATAAGATATAAACAATATCAAAATTCATTTTTAAACGGTCACCACACGTTTAATTATTTTTCTTTACAGTTTGACAATTTACATTGTTCATTCTTTCAATTTTGGCAAAAAAATTATACGGATGTCGACACGTAATGAAGGTCTCATCCCAATAATATCGATGTCAAATTCGATGATACAGAAAATTATCGAGTCTAACATATCCTGCGATGCGACACAAGGAGAAGGCATTATTGCTTATCTTATTGGTGATATTTCTTATGATTCACCACTTGGTAATCCTCTTATCAGAATCACTCAAGTAGTTGAAGGTATAGAAGCAGAAGATGAAGTTTTTCCAAGCAAATGCGGGGAAAATCAAATATCAATTCGTTATGAAAGCTTTCCAGAAGAAATGCCTGAACCAGATCCAACATTATTAAACGAACATATTATGGATACAGTTCATACTGTATTTTCTCAAGAAAAAACCATATATAAGATAGTTTGCTACCATTATTTTCAAAATAATGATTCTGTTTTTAGATTTTATTTTCCATTCCCCACATTTAAGACTACATTCGAAGAAATAGGAGAATCTCAAAAGCCTACGTCATTTCTTGCAGGAAGTTATCCAAAATTACAATATAAAGCAACATCTAAGCTAATCGATGCACAAATATCTGGCGCAGAAGGTCCAGATGACGTATCAATTCAGCCGATCATAGCAGACCTCGCAGCTCGCTTCCCAACAACTCCAATTCACTTAACAATCGGAAATATAATATATAATCTTCACGTACAACAGCAATCGACCACAAAAATGTTTTATGCTACAGCTCTAGTATCTGATCCAAGCGAATCCATTTCTCTTTGCTTTGGAAGAATCTCAACAAAAACAGATATGCGATCTGATATTCAAGCTCTTGGCAATCAAGTCATGGAAACCAAAGAAGACATAAAATCCATAGTAGAACAGATGTCATCAATGAAAAACGAAATTTCTGAACTAAAATCTTTAATTACAGACTTAGCAACTGTTGTTAAGAACATTACAGTAGTACATCCATCAGCGCTTAACTCTCCCCAACATACAGAAACTGCACAACCTTTAGTTCAAAGTAAATCTGCTCTTTCTTTCAGAAAGAAGAAATCAAAAGATGTAGCAGTTCGACCAACAAAGCCTGAAGAAAAGCCATCTCCTAAAAGACCAACAACAATATCTACGCCAAAAGATACAGACATTTCTCCACCAAAATCTTTTGTTACAAAAATTGACAATTTCGAAGAACCAAAAGTGACAGCAAAAGTGACAAATACAAAAGAATCTAATTTTGAACCAAAATTCGAAGATGTTTCCGAAAAACCTAAACCAAATATAGACCAACCCAGCCAGGATAATTCTAGCTTATACCAATATCTTGATATTTCTCCAAATTCTTCAATTAAATCCGGTAGACAAAAAACTGAAAAATCTGATAGAAAGAAGGACAAATTAGATTTCCAGCCTCAGTATACTTCCCCTCAGACATCAAGATATGAATCAATTACCCCTCAGAAAACAGGAATTCCAGAATCTCCTCAACTTTCTGCAGAAGCGTTCTCCATTGGATCATATAAGAAAAGCTCTCTTAAAAGAGACTTTCCACAGATGATTCAAGAACCTTCTGCTAAGAAAGTTTCACCAAAAATTAGTGTTTCTATGGGTGAACAAACACAAGGAACACAACAGTTGTTTAGTATATTAGGTATCAAAGATGATTAATGTTTTTATTTCCAAATAAAGTTTATTTATTATATTTATATTTTTCCTAAAGAAAATTCGAAAACTTTGTGATAATCTATTCTATCCGTACCCGAAATATAAGTCCCCTTCTCAGGCAAGAACTGGTGAAGGTAAACTTAGGGAAATTTACCTCTCGGGAGAATTGAAGGAAGAGAGGTAAGTAGTCTATTTATATATCCCACCCTTCAATTCCAACTCTATATGGGCGAAATTTTGCATGTTATCTTATACAAGCAAAATTTTACCAATTTAGAGAATGGATAGGAGCTGATAAGGAAATAATTTTAGAACAATGTTTTGTAGATTCCTATTCCTTTGAGAAAGTTCTAAATCTTGGTGAATTTTTTGCTGATTATACCAATGTTTTCGAACTTTCTCGATGTAATTGAAATGTGAAAGTAAAATAATCTATCTGTATGCTTCCAATCTTCAAATTCCAATTTTTTGGACCTTATTGAAAAGCAATTCAAAATCAGTTCTCAAACTGATAACTTTAATTTTAAAACAGTCGTGCAAATATGTTATCCAAAAATCTTTTTCTAGCGACCCACTTAAATCCTAAAATCATGCTTGGTTAAACTGTATGTTTTGATTTGATTCATCTTGCTCATTTTGTGATGCATATCTTCTGTATTGATGTTGCATTTCAGGGTGCGGAGGCAAATTAAAATCATCTTGCCAGTCAACTTCATCATTTTCAATAATAACAACATTATCCATGACTTCTGTGCTAAGTGGTACGAATTCATCATCGTGAATTATAGAAAATGTATTGATTTGTTTCATATTTTTGTAAAAAATGAAAATGTAAATTTCACTAACTAAAAAAAATTAGAAAAAGCTTGGTCCCGCCAGGAGTCGAACCTGGATTTCGGGATTCAAAGTCCCAAGTGATAACCGCTACACTACGGGACCAGCACACTAGGATATATTTAAGTATATTTTTCATAATAGTACTGTACTTTTTTATTTTTTATATTTTTTTTTATTTCTTCATCATTTTTTTTAACTAAATTCATGACAACAGAAACCAATTCCGAGGTAAGGATGCCACAAGAACTTGATGAAATCAACGCTCTATTCCAGAAGAAGCCCGAAGTTGCTCAAGAAGAACCCAAGAAATCAAAACTTCACTTAGATTTGACTTTGAAGACAAAAATCAAGATTGGTGTTGCAGTTTTTATACTTATTTTGGGCATTATTATCAAAATCTTACTCAAAAAAGAAATCCGTACCATCGATACTCCAATGAAATATGTTAAAACAGCGAAAATTGCCACAGCGATCAATTCATTTGTTCATTCCAGTGAGCCATCAGATATTACTATTCTCTACGGTCCAAAAGGTTTTGGAAAAACACGTGGCTTAAACATTGCAGTTGAGCAACTCAAATCATCAGGAAAATTTGTTGTCAATCTTGATTTTTCAGTGCTCACAAAGGAATCTACAGTTCAAGATATTATTACAATTATCAAAAGTTCAATAATTACTGCATTTAAGAATACTGAGATGACAATACCATCAATCAAGCTAGCTCTTCCATCCTTAGCATCCTTAACTAGTATTGTTGGTGTCGAACCACCACAAATTGGTGGATTCCAAGATCCTACTGTCAGACAAATCGCATCTTCTTTATGCACACTTATTGATACAATAGGAAAACACCCATCATCTACAGAAATCATTCTTAGAGGCTTTGATGTTTTAGGAAATGTATTTCTTGTTGTAAATGAACCGCAAAATGCAATTAAATTGCCAATTTACAACGAATTCCTCGAAGAATTACAAAAGATCTCATCAGGATCCCACCATATCTCATGCATCGCCGAAATCTCTGATGTAGAGTGGCTTCTCAATCAACCAGAAATTTTACATGCAAAAAGAATTTATATTGATGAATTCACACTTGAAGAAGCCAAGGAATACCTTGCAGGAGACTTCAAACCTCGCCAGATCTCAGAAATGTTCGATGCTTTCGGTGGAAATGGTCGACTTTTCGCTCTTGTCCATGAAACAATGAGATTGGGCTTGGATTTCAAGGAAGCACTACAATACGTAATAAATATTGAGCAAATGGCTACAAAGCAAGCACTCGCCAGACTTCCTGAGGGTGGAATGCCAACTTTACTCAATTTGACAAAAAGTGAAGTGAATTTGGACTTCAACAATACAATTGCAAGGTTCCTTATCGATGAATACCTTGCAACTCCTATAAGACAAGGAGTTATTAAGCCACTTTCAAAGATTACAGTTGAATACCTCAAAACACTTGATAAATAACTTTAAAAATTTTGTTTTATATAATTTTTCCTCTTGGCCGTTTCCTATCATAACTAAACTCTTATTTTATTCAATTTCCTATCATTTTCTCGTTTGCTAATGGCATAAACCGAACTTCCTGATTCAATTGCTCATATTGAAGTTTGGAATCAACCTCACTCTTGAGCCAATTCATTGTATTTGATACTCAAGTGTTAAAAATGTGGTCATCTTAGATTTGACTTATTGACAATAACCATTTTTTAGCTTAAAGCGGGTAACATTATTTCTCATAGAATATGACTTATGTCAAGATGATTCAAACCTATAATGAGTATCATTCTTTGGATCAGGGTGTATAATGCAACAACCAGCTGAATATCTCACTAAGCTATGATCTGCTCTCATATTTTGTGTGAGAGCTGAGTATTTGATCAGTTTTTGAACTTCCTTTTGATGAAAGACGATAGTTAACGTACATCAAAATTATGGAAAGCGAGATATCAAATTTCCCACCAACTAGTGCAATTTTCCTCCCATCTAAGAACAACAAACATACAAAGAAAGATAAATTGTCAGCTATATCCAAAGCTGAATTAATGGGAGGATTTCAACCTACTTTAACTGAAATAATTGAAAGTACAAGAGAAAATAACCCATTTGACTATCAAAATTCACAGAAATCTACATCAAAGGAGCAATCTTCATCAAGTTGTTTTGATTCTCCGAAAAAGATAAGATCTTCATATTCTTCAGATCCATATTTTCGTAAAAAGAATGAACTTAGACGATTCATATCTGAAGAATTTGCAAGATTAATCAATCAAGATCATCAGGAATATCTTTCAGCTTATTCCAGGAAAGAATTGAATGTCTGCGGTGGATTCCCTAATCATAGAATTCGTAAGCAAATGTTAATGATTGGTTTACTCTGAAGCTTATACTTTATAGAATATTGTTTGTAAAATCTTGTAAAATTTTTTCTTAAATCATGTTTCCTTTTATGTTTTTGAAGTAGTTCTATCCGTTTCACATTAAAATGCATACATATATCAATCAAAATTGATTTTCAAGAATTAGCAAGAATTTAAAAGCAAAATATAGAAAGCGGAAACAAGGTAATTGTTTTATTAGCTAATCATAGATTCGAAATCATTAATTTTTCAAAAATAAATTTTCAAATAATAAAATCATTTCTAACTTAATTATTTAACTTTCATGAAACAGGATAAGTTTAAATTTATATCTAAAGCTGAAATATATATAATATAATTAAGGAGCAGGCAAATACTGTACTTGATTACGATACACATATGGTAAAGGACCATATATAACAGGCTGGACCTTTGCTCCGGATATGAGGAGAACTCCAGCGTTGTTGTTTCCGATTCCACAATAATTTGAAGCGGAAAATACAGTAATTACTTTGCCGTTAAATAAAATCTCAATACCTTTGTATGTATTTTCATGACCTCTAATAATTGTAGTTATTTTGTTATCTTGGAGGAATTTATTTACCGCATCTATACCGTAAAGAACGCCAGTTCCACGTGGAGAGCGTTCATAATCACGAACTTGTATATTTGGATCAGACCAAAGAACTTCGTCTAAAGTATTCAATCCGAAATCTGTAATTGGTCTTTTGATTGCTGCGAGTTGTTCTATTTTTGTGAAATTCGGACCGATTCCTCCGTGAACAGCGAGATATTTATTGTCAATTATGCATCCGAATGGCATTGATGCGAATACATCTAAGAAACTTTCATATAAAGACTCATAATCCTTGTAAAGAGCTTTGAGCTCAGCAAGGAATCCTGAATTCTTGCATGTAAAGTCGAATTCGTGGTTTCCACGAATGATAATGACATTTTGCGGCCAATTTATCTTCATAGCGAAAACAAGTATAAGAGTTTCAAAAGAAAACTGTCCGCGGTCAACAATATCACCTAAAAACAAGTATCTCTTATTCAAAGGGAATCCATTAAGTTTAATAATTCTAAGAAGGTCAATGATGTGCCCGTGCAAATCGCCAACTACGACCATCGGGGACTTAGCTTTTATGATGACATCTTCGGCATTGAATAAATTTTTGACCATAATTAACAAATTTATGATAGTAAAGGAATTGAAAGTTGGGAATTGAGCTGTTACTTCTCCTGATGCTAATTTCTCAGGGTCCACTGCAAAGAGCTTCTGGAAGTTTTCTAAAACTTGCTGCGGGACATTTGAAAAAGAACTTCTACGAGCAGCGCGCATCGATTTTAGTTTTACTTTTTTTTTCTAATCAAATTCTTTACACAGCGGACTTTCAAATTTTTCTAACTGTTGTAAAACTTACTTTTTCGGTGCCATAGGATGAATTGGAGGGTGTGAGATACTATTACGTGCAAGAGTACTCACACCCTCCAATTCTTAGCCAAAATGGCTAAAAATTGAGTGCAATGTCAACAATTGTTTACAACATAAATATCGATAGAAGGAACAAATTTTAACCATGTTTTTGCCAAAGGCAAAATTCTAGATTTAATCATTTTTTTTCCAGTCCATATTCCAAAAGCGAAGTCATGCATTGCAATGCTGTCAGATTCTTCACTTGAAATATGCACCAAAAGAAGTTGGATTAACATAAGTATGAATGATCAAAAAAGATATCTTTGAAAATAATTTTTTTTGATCATTCATACTTATGTTAATCAATAATTTATGGGCAGATGCATTAAGATATCTTAAATATCTATAGTGAAGGCCATATCCTTAATAATTTCCTCTTATCGAATTCAATGTTTGATACAATCCAGCCCCGAATCAAATTTTTATAAATAACATATCTATTATAATCTATCTATGATAAAATGATTTTAATTCAAATATTTTCATGCTTTTCAGAAGAATTCAATCGTCTTTTCTTTGCACGTTATCAAAATAAACATACAAGTAAAATAACTATACATGGCATGATGAGCGCTGTGCAACTGGTGGAAGAGTTAAAACGCCTGGAAGTACTAATGCAAGTGTAGCTACAACTAAATTGAACCAAAACGGTGGAACGAACTTAAAGAAAACAGCCAAAGCAAAAGAAACACCAATTGCAATGAATGTTCCCTTCTTTGAGAGAGAGCAGCAGGTCTTGCATGGGCATTCAGCTGGAATGTATTTTCCGAATAATTCATCGAGTTCCTTTAATGAGCGTACTCTGTTTGAGGCTGTTGGATCATCTCCTGGAAGTTCACTAAACAAGAATTTGTCAACTTTAGAGCCTAAGTATGCGTAGAAAACAACTGCAAAGTAAAGGGCGCAAATTGCAAGGCAAACAGAAGCAAAGAAGCCAGCTTCTACAGATTTGGCGAATCCAAACAAGCCCAAAACTGTGAGAAGAAGGGCTGCAAAGATGACTGGACGCTTGAATAAAAGGACTTCTTGGGCAAGCTTTACCCACTTTTCATATGGCTTTAACTTCTCTTCGAATGTCATCTGAAAAAATAGTTTTGTAAACTTTATTTTTTACGTAATAAAATTGAATTGTATAATCGTTGTGTATCGGCGTGAATAGTGGAATTTCAACACTGCTTTTCATTCCTTAATTTAAAATAAGGCATGTTTAGATTACCAATATCAGAATTTTATTAAATTGATGTATAATAAATATTCTTTTTCAGCTGTTAATTTTGGAAAAATTTAATTTATTTTCTCAATTCCACTTGTAAATAATCAATTTTGTCAAAATTCAAATCGGCACAAGCTTATAATTTTATACACTTAATTGAATTATCCATCAAATTTTAATAAATTTATATTAATAAATGGAAATAAATTGTTAAATTATGAACTATACTAACATAAGGACAAAAAAAGAATGCAGTTTTTCATTTCTAATAGAGATTGGTCCATCAGAGAAGACACTTTCCATTTAATTCAAGATCTATGATCAAGAGAATAATAATCTATGGTTTAATTGCAATAAATTCAACTTTCCATTTCAAATGGCATGCTAGAGATGCTATAAAACCTATTCAAAAAATTAATTGGAGACATGGATAAAAAAAATTTTTTTTTGGTCAAATTGAGTTCAATAATGAATTTTAGTCCATACCTTCTCTACTTTTCATTATTGTTATTTATTTTGGCCTTCTTCTGTCTCAGCCAAATACAAGTTATCAGAGAAATTCGCGCAAGCATTATCGATTTATTATCAATAAATTTCAAAACATCAAACAAAAAAATACCAATTTCAACAGGTATTACTACATATGCTCCATCAGGACTCCAATATTCGCCAACAGAAAGATTTTCTCCAATGTCCCCATCTCAAATTTCAGATTCCGTTAGAATGTTAACTTCTTTCCAAGAAATTCTTCAAACAAATCATAGCAATATCTTATTCAAAGCCAATTTAGCCGAAAAAATCAAAACGCAATTCAAGAAAGCACAAGAAAGCGAGAAAACAGCAGAAAAACATACAGAAACAACAACTTCAAAGCTTGCCATTAACCAAAGAGTTCAGTCTGATACAATATATTCAATTAATCCAACAAAGCCCGAACCAAAGAAGTACCAACCCCCAGCTGTTACAGAAGAGAAGAAAGAAAACACCGAACAGGCTGCTGAGGAATCTGCTGCTACTGCCAAACCTGCAATTGGAAAAGGTTTGAGTAAGGGCATTGGCGGTGGCATTGGAGGTGGCATTGGCGGTAAACCTGCAATGGGTGGCCTTAGTGGTATTAAGAAAACAGGTCTTACACCTAGTTCAACTCCATCAAAAGCGCCTGCATTTGGAAAGCTTTCAATTGGTGCTAAATAATACTGTAACATTCCGATTACATATTTCATTTCCTTATTTTGTTATGATTGATAAAGAATAAAAAAAAATTATTTATATTAAGTATCCGTTTCCTTAAAACTAGAGCCTACTGAGACCTTAAATTTGAAAAATTGATGCTATTGTATTTCCCAATTTCGATATTCTATCGATAAAATAAAAATTTCAATAGTATTCTTATCGAAAATAGGTTATTGATTTTATAAAACAATAGCATTATGCATCATATCAGCTCCATCTTAATTAATAAATGAAAATATGTTAATATCGTTTCAAACTATGACGTATCATTTCAAAGCTACAGTATCTGATATTGCCATAATTATTTTTACCCAATATCACTTCGAATTCCATCCTATAGCATAATTTTAGTTTTCAAATTGAAAAAAAAAATTGAATTGTGGGAAAAAATTGAATCGTGGAAAAAATTGAATTGTATATAAAATGAGTGTAGTTGCAATTGCTAGTTTGTTTTTTTTTAATTTTTCAAATGACTGAAAAGAAAGATATCCACCTCATATACGAAGAGTTGATAAAAATGTATCGAAATAATTATGAAATCATTGCTTCTTTCGTGCGTATTAACACAACGAATACCACAGAAATACAAGAAATTTATCAAAAGATGAAAAAAATTTCTAATGAGATAGATTTATTTCCATTTGTAAGTCCCCCTATCCTTTTTAGTGCTTATAGATATAATAATATATATTTGAAATCATATTGGCTCATTTTCAAAATGTTTTATGAAGAATTTCGAATAAAAATTGATTTAAGAGATCATCCAGCTTTAGAATATTTCTTTAATAAGGAATATGGATTCCCAATAAGTTATCGAAGTGAAAAATCTTACGGAAATTATACATTAGATCTGCATGAAAAAAACACAATTTATAGATCAATTATGGATGATGATAAAGATTCATTTATTGTATTCATTGAAAGCGAATCATTTGATAAAACTCAAAAACTCAAACATGATTTTTATCCGGAATCAGATGAAGGATATTCATTTCTTGAATTGTGTTGCTATCACGGAGCTGTTGATTGTTTTAAGTTATTAAGGACAAAATTCAACTCAGAAATTAATCCACAATGCCTTCAATTTTCATTCTTAAGCGGAAAACCAGACATTTTGAACGAATGTTTGAAATTCCAAATACCCGATCAAGAATGCATGAAATATGCAATTATTTCATTCAATGTTGATTTTATAACATTTTTGAATAGAGAGTATGGATTAGAAATTGATTTGGATACTTGTAGGCTCTGGAGGAATTACCAAGCTTTCTTTATTCATCTTGATGTTTCAAATGACATTGAAAACTGCTTTCCTTATACTCCCTGTTTCGGCACTTCTATTTTCGAATATTTTATTTCACAAGGAGTTGATATTAATGCAAAAGACAATCACTCTCATGTTACAGCCCTTCATTTAGCAGCCCTTATTGGTAATATAGAAATAGTCAAATTTCTTGTTTCTCGTGGAGTAAATATTAATTCAACTGATAAAAACGGGAAATCTATTCTAAATTATGCAGCTTCATTCAGTAACAAAAAAATGATCGAATTTCTTATTGAAAATGGTGCAGATATTAATGCAAAAAATAAAAACGGAATGACCATTCTTCAAGTGGCAGCTCTAACAAATAATTATGATGCTGCAGAATTTCTTATTTTGCATAGTAAGAAAATTATTACAAAAGGTAATTTTGGTGAAACAATTGCCTTTGTCGACGAGCAAGATAATGAAGGAAAAACTGCACTCCATTATGCAGTTCAATATAATTCATTTGATACAGCTAAGCTTCTCATTTTAAATGGAGCCAATATAAATATAAAAACAAATAACGGAATTACTCCCCTGCTAGTTGCAATACACCAAAACAGTTTTGAAATTGCAGAAATACTTTTATCTAATGGTGCAAATATAAATGATAAAGAGATACATGGATACTCCTCACTACATTTTGCAGTGAGCCTGGAAGATGTAGATAAAGCAAAATACCTTTTAATGCACAATATTGACATTAATGCAAAAGATAATTCTGGTCTATCTGCTGTTGATTATGCATATATTAAAGAAGATAAAGAGATGATATCATTACTTGAGCAATATGGTGCAAAGCGATCTGTCCAAACCTATTTTTGAATATTCAATTTTGCTCTCAACTCATTTTATAAAAGTATTACTTATTCAGCTCAATAAATGTTTCCTCTGAGATTTGTTGATCATAAATTTCGTTTTCATTTAGGTTTCTCTAATATGGCTTTTTCGAATTGGCTATGGAACAGTATGTCATTCCATGAGATATGTAGAGGCAGTATCTCCCAGAATGAGAGTTGCAGACCAACAAGAGTGCATAGTACACTCTTCTCAGTCAACATTCCACATTCAAGTTATGAACGAGCAACAGTATTCCATTCCAAGAAACATACAGATTCAAAATAATGAACGTATTGAGTTTGGATCCTCTAAATTATCATTTAAACTTAATTAAATCAAATGGAAGATTTGAATTGTTTCTTAGTCAAGACTTTGTCAAACAAACAAAGTGATCAAGATAATGTTAAGAAAGTCCTTGATTCTATCAAAGATGATAAGGAATCATATGTTTTAAATAAATTTAATGATCTTACTGTAAAACTTAGGAATGTAAAATCTGGAAATTTTGTTGCTTCCAGGAAAATATTTTTTAGGAAGATTCTGGATTTTTTTAAAGTCTACAATAACAAACAGGTTACTAAGTTATTCGATATCAGAGAATGAGAGATAATTGAAATGATTTTCGGTCAGATAAAAGTGACAATTTTGGCAGAGTTATAAAAAATGAATAAAATGATTTTTTTCTGAACTTACAGAGAAATATAAGGATATAACTGATACATTTAATGCTATCTACAGTCTTAAATCAGAAAATGAAGAAGAAATCGAGAACATTTACCAATTAATTAAGACAAAATTAATGGAAACTAATACAATTTCACTATCTTACGTTCTGAGCGGTATTTGCAATGCCGAAAAATTCAGAAACCGTTACATGAAATCGTATTATGCTATCTTTAAAAAGTTAGTTGATGAATTCAAGCCAAAAGAAATACCACACATTTCTATTTTATTTGATTATTTAATTTATAAAGAAACAGGTGTTGTCTATGACGTAAAACATAAATTAAATTTCAAAAATTTTATGGCATCAAATAGCTTGAGTTCATATGAAAATGATGAACTTTATAAATCAATAATAAATAATGATAAAGAATCATTCATTATTCAAACGGGAAAAGAAGGATTCAATGCAAACAAAGTCTATGACAATGGTTTGTTTTCTACTGATATTATTCAGTATACATTGCTTGAATTATGTTGCTATTATGGGGCTGTTGATTGCTTCAAGATTTTGAGATCGAATTACAAATCCGAAATTACAGATGAATGTCTGTTGCTATCTTTTTTAAGTGGTATTCCTGATATCGTCAATGAATGTTTGAAATATCAACAACCAACTGAAAAATGCATGAAATACGCAATTATTTCACATAACATCGATTTTGTTTGTTTTTTGATGAACGAATATGGATTAAAAATCGATTTGGACTATTGCTGCAAATTCAACAATCTACAAGCCTTATTAATATATTTAGATCAAACAAATGATATCGAAAAATGCTTCGTTTATTCATCGTGCTTTGGAAATTCGTTGATTGAGTATTTTCTTGCGCAGGGAGTAAACATAAATTCAAGAGATCAACTCGGAAGAACTGCACTTCATATTGCTACATTGTACAATAACATAGAGTCATTAGAACTCCTTATTTCAAAAGGTATCGATATAAATGGAAAAGATGAATTCGGTAGAACAGCGGTTTATTTTGCAGCTGAAAATAATCTTGTCGATATATTAAAAGTACTTTTTTCTCATGGTGCAGATATCAATGCAGTTAACACAACTAAAAGATCTGCTCTACATGTTGCTACACTAAACAGATGCAAAGAAGCTATTGAATTTCTAGTATCTCATGGTGCAGAGATTAACGCATATGATAATTTTAATAACAGTCCCCTTCATATCGCTGTTGGAAATTCATGGATTGATATTTCACGACTTTTTATTTCGAATGGTGCTGAAGTCAATTGTAAAAATCAAAACGGAAGAACATGTCTTCATATTGCAGCATGTAATAACAACAAGGAAGCAGCCGAATTACTTATTTCAAGTGGAGCTGACGTAAATGCAAAAGATATCTTTGAAGAAACTCCACTTCAAGCCGCCTCTCATTATAATAACCAAGCAGTTATTGAAGTTTTAATTTCACATGGTGCTGAGCCAGCAACAAAAGTTGACTGAAATTATTTCACCTCATCAATGAAATTGGATTTTTTTATTCGTTTTTTCTATTTCAATCGAAGTAAAATTAACATTAAATAAATTTCTTTATTTCAAACTGGTGTATCATTCAGTTCTATTTTATTGAGTTCTTTTCCTTCTCTAACATCTCAAATTCTGACAGTTCCATCTAAAGAAGAACTGACAAATGTCTGTTGATTTTTTGAAGACAAACAAGTAACAGTACTCCTGAGACCTGCTTCCTTACATATATTCTGGGTAACTTATGGAAGCAGGAAATATAATGTATTGGATAATGAATTATTTGAGAGTTTATATCAGAGAATAAAAAAATCAAAAGTTTTAGTAATTCAAATACAAATAGTTGTCTTTTAAAAAGTATTTTTTCACATAACTACTTGCGACATCAAGAGCAGTCTTTCCATCATTATTCTATGCTTCTTTATCAGCTCCAACAGAGAAAAGATATTTCACAACTTCAAGATGACCTTTTTGTGATGCAAAAATGAGTGGTGAATCTAAAGATTTTACTTGTTTATATTTACCACTCTTTATAAGAAATTGTACCTGGAGCCTTAATCACACACATATAACTTTAAATGTTAATACTTCTGGAAATAGTCTTTTTATCATGAGATTGACATTTTTAAGTGAAAATGTAATTCGCATTGAACCAATATCTCTAGTTATATCTGACGTGCTAGAAACAAATGCACAAAATATCTATCTAACAAAGTTAAATTTAGTTTTTATCCGAAAGAAAAAAATTTTTTTAATTTTCTTAATTTTTTTTAAAATAACAAACAAATAAACAAGTGCTCAGTTATACCATTGATTCTGGGATTACACTAACCTTGTAATTCTTAATATATTGCATCATTTCAGAAGATTGCATGAATCTAGGCAATTGGTCCTGATTAATAAGCTTTTTGATCTCTTGTATAGCTCTATCAAATACATTTGGAGAAATTTCATTGATATGCTTGAGACATTCAGTTCTAATCAGCGCACCAATGTTAATTTCCATCGGAGCCTCTTCAAAAATATATTTTTCGTAAATTCTATGGGCCATGTCATGTAATTTGTCCGGATCTGTTTCACTTTTGTATTTCATCGTATCTCTTAAGAAAAGTAGTCCTTCGACGCATGTATTCGATTGCATGAACTTTCTTAGCATTTTATAAGCGTTAGGGTCTTCAAGAACGTTATCAACTGATCTGAATTCCGGAATTGTCAACTTGAAATCCGGATTTTTCCAAGTTGCAAGACTTACGGGCAAAGAAAATGATATCATGAATGACACCATGCAAAGAATGATGCAGCAGATAGGTGGGCTTTCTGGAGGAATCACATCTGGCTTTTCAATATTAGCTATGCCAAAAGCTACGTAGAAAGGAACGGCTATTATCCATGCTATACCGATTAGTTTAAGTTCTGTATTAATAGCGATTTCATCATGAACGTTTCGGAGGAAATAAACACAAACCCAAAGAAAAATGGAAATAAAGGCAACAAGGATGGCAGAAAATATATATGTAGACTTTTGAATGCCATTACCATAATGGCCTGGCTGGTTTTCTTGATATTTAATTAATCTGTACATTCCGAGAATAAATGGACCCATGAGAAGCAATAATGAGTAGAATAGGAAGGCATAGTCTGTAAGGAAAAATTTATGCTTTGAAACGTTAATCCAATGCTTGGAATACGTTCCATCAGTTTGATTATCTTCAACTTCTTCTTTATCGGCATATGCTTTGCCGATATGATATTTAATGATGAATTGAAGTGCTCTAACGGGGTAAGGAATAAAATGTAATGGAATAAAAATCCATAAAAACAAATGATCGATGATATTTGGAAATTGAGTTGGCCCTATTACTACCTTCCATGATTCAGCGGAAGTCATTAAGTATTGACCTATTGCTGATGAGAAGATGCACCAAGGAGATCTTGATTTGATGTAAAATGATTCTTTATGGGAGAAAAATAGCACTAAATTGATTATGAAATACAATGTCCATAAGAGCCATAGGACAAAAAACAAAATTGCATAGGGATTCATGTTAAAATCAATATTCATATTTTTGTCACTTTTTCGGATTCCTAAAAAACGAAACTTTTTACCTTGTATTCCAACTTCATTTCTTTCAGAGATTAGGTTCCTAATCTTTAAAATTATGCAGTATAGTATCTAATATAGGGCAATATGATAAGTTAATGGAACTTCACCATATGAGATATTGATGAAAAGATGATTTTTGGGCCTTACAATTTACTAAAAATTCGAGGATATTCAAGATGCATTTTGCAGCTCTCTCTATTTGCAATGTGTCAGGAAAAACACTTCCATATTAACTCATAGCTTTTTGTTTCATACAAATAAGAGAAACACGCAAATTATCTAATTTATATCGATATCCAAATAATATGTTCTTATTATGAGATTATCTTTAATTTTTGATTTCCTTAATCAGCGTAATAATTTGATTCGAAATATCACAATAATTCTACATTATCTATCAAATTTAAAGACAAATCTTAAATATATGAATGATCGGGTATACATCATACATGTATGCAAGATATACAATATCCTCCAAGTAGGGAGCGTGCTCATCTATTAATAATAGCAAATTTGCAGTTACTTGAAATCTAATGAATTGTCACAAAGAATCCTTATAATAAGGGTTTCGTTTTGCGAAAAAACGTACAATACGCAATTTCGCTAAAAAACATTTAGCTAGCAATTTCGACCTTTGACTCCACTCAAGACGTCACTTTTTTAAATTTTGCGGTATCATATTTTTGGAAAATCTTTATGAATATTATATAAAAAGTCTCTTTAATATCTATATTTCATATTTTTATCGATTTTTAAAGTTTTTGCGAAAAGTATTCAATTATTTTTGCTATTTGGTCGGGTAAATGTCAGATTTGCGACATTTTCTGATATGATATTCAGATTCTACGTTGATAATAATGCTTATAGAACCCTCTTGCTATTGTGTCAAAATTGCGAAACCGATAGCAAAAATATCTCGCAATATCAAAATTGAGATATTGAGTGAATTATGCATTATAGAGATTAAAAATCTGATTTGTGAAAACATCTCATCAGTTTCTAGCTAATTCAAAAATCTTTACTATCTTATTCGATTAAAATGAAAAGGGAATAGTTTCATTATGCTTTAAATGACAGCCTTATAATATAATCATAGTTTTCGCTCAATATGCAGCATTTTTTTTCGAAATCTATGGTCAATATCCTAAATACTGATTGCTTTGCATTCATATCTCTTACATTTTCTATACCCACATCACTATTCATTGCTATTCCTATCTTTTTCATTTTTGTTTGTTTCTCATAATTTCTCAAAAAACATGATAACTTGATATTTGTAAATATCATACTTTATAACGTAAATAAGAACTTGACCTATTAAGAAAAGCAGTAATGAAAAGAAAATCTGAAATTCATAAAAATTACAAGTTTCTGATGACAATTAGCTTAATTAAACCAGGTACAAGATTATATAATTGTATTTTCTATCCAATTATCCATATAATATCTTATCCAGAAAAAATAACTTGATCAATACCAAATGATTTTTTAACTAGTAAATAAAGTATTTTCTTTACACACACATTGTATATCATAGTTTTTTTTTTTGGTTTCGCAAAACATCCAAAAACAAATATGCTATAAAAGTGACAATTTTAGCAAAACGAAACCCTTACTTATAACAATCCAATATCGGTAATTAATTGCGCAATAAAAATCCAAAAACTGCGCCAATTTTTTATCATTGTAAAATCTTTTGAGAACCTCAGAAATTTGAATGTTCATTGAAAATACGAAAAATTTGAGAATTGTATAAATTTGAGTAAATCTCTTCACTTCTCACTAATGCGTGTTCTTTTCCTCGTCGCGCATGTTGATCCAACACACAAGGCAACAGCTTTCAGATTTGCTGACTCCGCAAAGGCAGCCTTAGAGAAGGCTGGCCATGAAGTCAGATACGTTAACCTCGTTGAGTCTGGCTTTGACAGAACATTGACAGCCAAGGACTTCAAGAAGATCCCAGATGGCACATTCTCAATCTTCGCAGTTACAGGCCAAGACAACTTGATTGATGAAATCAAGGTCCAGCAAGAGAATCTCAAGTGGGCAACACACGTTGTCATCTTCGCCCCAATGTGGTACGGCAGATTCCCATCATGCGTCTATGCATATACAGAGAGAGTTCTCAACGTTCCATTTGCTTGGGACTTCGAGCACATGCTCGACAAGGGCTATCTCGCCGGCAAGAAGGTTACATCTGTAATCTCTACAGGCAGTGCACCAATGTTCTTCGATCCTAAGGAAGGAAACGGCCTTGATGCTTACACATGGAGTGCTCTCTACGCTTTCAACTACTCTGGCTTCACAATCCTCAGATCAATCGGTATTCATGGCGCAAACTCACCAAAGAGAATTGCCATGCAGCCAGAACTTCAGCAGAAGCTCAACGAGAAGCTTTTGAACCTCGATAACTGGAAGGTCATCACAGACAAGAAGTTTGTTCCACTTGCCACACTTGACCAAATCACAGATCCAGAAAACTTGATCCAATAAAAAATGAATAAAATTTACCATTGCAATTTTAAATTATCTCATATTCTTTTCACAGTCTTACAAATATTAAGATTTACAGGTTTATGCAACGAATGATTGATTAATGATCAGTCTGAGGGTATAATTAAGAAAATTATTATCAAATTCTCAGAAATATATAATAATGATGATTGAACACATGTTTAAAATAATGAGTTTATCTTAAAACAAATGAAGAAAATCATTCCTTCCAAAATGAAATCTGGTAAAGTTTATCCTGGAGAAAAACTAGACTCTGGATTAGGAAGGCGAAATGCTAGAGTTGATTCAGTTCCATATAAAAATCGAAATGACAACAATAATTCTAATAAAAATGATGAATTAAAAGCATCCGCAGCATTATTTCTTACAGAACTGGCACAACAGCTTACGTCTAATACAAGCTCATCTAAATTTGTACTTCAAACATTTTCAAGCCAAATGCTAAGGAATGGATCCTTTTACAGGGCAAGATTAGCCGGATTAAAGGATGAAGAGATAGATAGTATACTAAGGAAAAATTCGGTTCTATCTGTATGCCTTCCTCCAATTTCTGCACATGATTACTCCTATTTACACAATGAAAATCAAAATCCTAAATATCAAGAGAAAGTTAGAACTCATGTCAATGAATTATCAGGATACGTAAGAAATCTAGATCTCGAAAAAATCATGTTTCTCGATAAAGCAAAGCAAACACAAGTATTGACGTGGTGGATCGATTACCAGCTTGGCATTGTAAATACACGCTCATCTCAAATTGACGCTTTATTAAGTAGCATAGGTAATGATCTCGAAAACATTGATGATAACCAAATTATCGAACCAAATTTATACACTGTTTAATTTTGTTAGTAAAAGTAATATTAGATTTATTTCATTCTTTCATTTCTTAAATACAATTGACCAAATATGTGAATCAAAATTATATTTGAGTTAATTAAGAGAGTTCATGGTATTTAAAGAAATATATGTAAACTTATCATTTTTACTCAAACATTAATGAAGTATTTATAACTCCATGTAAATTTCATTTCTTGGGATCGATTTAAATTTGGCTGTTCCATCAATTACACGATCAATAGCACTCTGGGCCTTCTTTATATCCTCTTCTATGATTATACCTTCTTTCTTAGCGCTGTAAATGACAATTGCTCCAGATTTGATATCTTTGAACGGAAGACCTGATTTTCCGATGAAGAATTGGAACTTTGGGTCTCTAAAATGGTTTCTCAATTCATCTAATTCAGGATCAATAAAGTTTTCGTTGCAGAAAATGCAAGTTTTCTGGTAATCGTAGCAGTATTCAGGGAATTCGGCATTTACATGGAAGTCCGCACCTATTGGAGACTTAGATGGTCGCTCATTTAAGAATGCATTTGCTGATTCATTGACATATCTGAATTTTCTTGCTCCTTCATGAGGAATAGTCTTTGTATCATTGTAGAATACAATCTGTGGTACATCCTTAATACCAAATTCTTCAAATAAGCCGTCATCATGGCAAATTCCAACTCTTAATTTTTTATTGTAGACGCGAGAGATTGCAGCCCAGTATCCAGGAATTCCTTTCTTACATGTGAAGAGAATGGCTGTAGGTTTGGCGCGATAATCATCGAGCCAGAAATCATTCACTTCTTCAACAAGAGAACTATTAACAATTCTGAATGCTTCCTTGGCAATTCGAACGGGATTTGGTTGCTCATTATAGCTTATATCGTATGTTCTATTTTTAATGATAATTGATGGAAAATTTTCTATTTTTAATGATTCGCAGAGCCTTGTTTGGGCTTGGCAATTGATTTTTCCGTATGCTATTGATCCATTTGTAAGTATTTTTGCATGCTCTATTGCACTTTCATATAACTTTAGATTTTTTACGTATGGTTTATAAGCAAGGAACGTCCAGACTCTGTTATTCCCTTTCTTCTTATGGGAAAATTCTTTGTTATACATTTCAACGGTGAATTCTTTTAGTTTCGATTGTGTTAAACTAAAAAACAATAAAAACATCAAAATGTTGAAAAAAGTGTCAAAAAATATGAAACTGTTTTACATAATTTGAATAATTGATATATGTGATTATTAATTAATATTTGACAGTTTACAAAATAATTGTCAAAAATTAAGTGAAACTTTATTTTGCCAGAAAATGACTCAACCTATTTTCGAGTTCAGTGCTGCACGAGCCAAAGCGGAAATTGCCCGGGCTACTACTATACATCCAAATCTTCTTCTTTCTCTTTATGAAATCAGCCAGAAAAAGAAAATGGAAGCCGAAAAGGAAAAGGCTTCTAAGAAAGCAAGCAAAATAGACAAAAAGGACAAAAAGGAGAGAAAAGGTAATAAGGATAAGAAAGATAAGTATCGCAATAACAAATTCAACGAAACAAAAGAAATGAAAAAGGACAATAAACATAAAAGCAAAAACGAAATCGTTAATATTGATGTACCACAGAGCGTCCTGAAGAATATTCTGAACGAAGCTGGAATTAAAACAGATGGATATGAAATTACTCTCCGTTCTGTTCCTAAATCACTTGACTAATTTACACTACACAGTGTAATACCAAAAGTACATAAAAGTATACATATTGTGTTGAGTTCTAAAGTTTAAAATGCGTTTTTTATTTTAATTACCTTTTAGATCCTTTTAATTCACACTTCCATCCATAACACTAGCAAATACATCAAGATGTTTCAAAAAAGAATTCTATTTAGAAGTTTTGTTATATAAATGAGGGTTTTTCTTTGCCAAATTTGGCAAATTATCTTGCAAAATCAATCATAACACAATGAAACCCTAATTCGAACCTCCTTGACAACAAATATGATAAATTAAACATATTATTTCTTAGATTTTGTGAATTAAATCATAATAAACATTGTTGTTAGAAATGGAATAGAATTATTTTATTCGTTATTCAATTTGGATCTTTTGCTTCTTTTCTATTTTAAGCAAATAATCCATGATATCATCGCTAGTTGTCAATTTCAATGGAGTTAGACCCTCTTCATTCCTCTTATTTACAACAGCTCCTGCTTTGATCAAAAGTTTGACAGACTCAAAGTTATTGTAATAAGATGCAAAATGAAGAGGAGTTTCTCCGTCGATTTCTTGTGAATTAGGATCTGCACAATTCTGAAGAAGTAATTCTACAATTCTTGGTTGTCCTTTTTGAGCTGCCCAATGTAAAGGAGTCGAATCTTCAGTACTTTTAGCATTTGCATTTGCACCATGTTCCAGTAAGAATTTGCAAACTTCAAAACGCCCTGCGCGTGCTGCCCAATGCAGAGGTGTTTGTTTATGAATTTAAAAATGAATTATATAAGAAAATATGAAAAACTAAGTCTGGCTTATTCACTATTTCTGGATTTTTCGCAACAAGATACTTAACACTTTCAATGTTTCCGTCTTCAGCTGCTCGCCAAATTATTGGCTGGAAATTCTTTAGTTGTTCAATTTCATTTTCGGTAGTTTGCTTTTGCTGCTTATCAGTATTGCATTGATCACATTTATTCTGTGAGTCGTTTGTTGGCTGACCCTCCATTGGAGTAAAATCTCGAAAAATTTAAAAATAAGGGAGAATATTGTGTTATTTTAGGGGATAGAACCATTTCAAATGTTTTTCTCGTTATTTTTAATTTCTCTGTCGAATTCATTAGATTTCACCCAAAATGGCACCCTATTAACGATCACAGGTAATGGCGCAGTTACTCTTCGTGAATTTAAGGAAAAAATTGTTAATTTCGATAAACTCACAAAAATTACGATCAAAGAGCCAATATCATCAATAGGTAGGCGAACTTTTATTAGTTGCACAAATCTCAAAGAAGTTATTATTCCTGAATCAATCATTGAAATTGATGAAGCCGCTTTCATATACTGCACATCATTAGAAAGTATAATTTTACCTTCAAATATAACAATTATAAGTAATTCTCTCTTTCATCACTGCAAAAAACTATCAAGTATCCAAATTAAAGGCAAAATTACAAAAATTGGAGAGAAATCATTTAAAGAATGTGCATCACTCACTGAAATTACACTTCCAGATTCATTAATTTCTATTGGAACTGAAGCATTTTCAAGTTGTATATTATTGACAAAAATAATTCTTCCAAAATCAGTTTCTACTATATCATCTAAAGCATTCAATGGATGCATATCATTGAACTGTGTCAAATATAACGGTAATATTTCTCCTTTAGGATTTTCGAATGACATTTTCAGTGGCTGCACTTTACTTAAACAAATAACTGTTCCTTCTGTGTTTCTCGGCACAGATATTGCCGGAATTCCTGTTAAAAAAGAAAGTTTAGAACCAACACCAGAACCAGCTCCAACAGAAACATCTTCTTCAGCAGTAATTCCTTCACAAACTCCAGAACCAACAATTGTTTCTTCCGATTCATCTGAGCTAGTAACAAACAGTTCCTCATCTCATGTGACTAAAATAGAAACTCCAGAACCAACTGTTCAAAAACCTTCTTCAGAACTAAGTTCTTCCACAATAGAACCTACTCCAACTCCAGAACCAAGTTCTTCTACACCAGAATCAAGTTCTTCTACAATTGAACCAAAGACAGAAACACTAACTCCAGAACCAAAGACTCCAACACCAACTCCAGAACCAAAGACTCCAACACCAGAACCAGAACCAAAGACAGAAACACCAACACTAGAACCAACTCCTGCAGCAAGAACGCCTTCAGCAACTCTACCAACAAAATCGAAAGAGCCAACACTTCCTCCAAGAACACCAAGTCCATGCAAATCACCTCCTGTAAGAACTCCAGCTCAAACAGAAGAAAACAAAGAGAATTCAGGAAGAATTTCAAACCAAAATAGGGATTCAACCGGAGAAATCATAACTTTCATAACATTTTCAATTGTCTGCATTGTCGTGGCATGTCTTGCATGCTCAATCAAAACAAAACCAACTGAAACAATGAGTGATGAAGAATCTCTGAAACTCAATGGTTTAGATTATTAATGTATTGTTTTTATATATTTTTGTAAATTAAATTAATATTATTTCTAATTTAATGTTTCCTCCAAACACAAAGTATGATCATAATATCTCACATTTTTTCTTTTTCAATATTTACCCTTTCGGTGGATAAATCATGTGCGGATTCGATAGCTCCATGTGATTTAAGGAGTTCAGATATTTCCTTATTTACAAATGCCAAAGCATAATAAAGTGTTGTATAGCCATCATTATCTGCAGCATTGATTTTAATACCGTGTGATATAAGATATTCAACCATAACTTTGTTATTATTTATTGCTGCGCCATGAAGTGCTGTTTTTCCTTCATTATCTTTAGAATTAATATCTGAACCATTCATAATAAGATCTTCTAATGCGTCCAGACTATTACTATCTGCTGCAACACGAAGAGCAATTTTTCCTGTATTAGTTTTTGATGATTGATCTGCACCATGTGAAATAAGGAATTTTAATATCTTTGCACAATTATTTCACAGATGCATAATGAAGTAGTGTCCATTGCTTTGGATATTTCCTTAATTTTTTGGTATTTACATCTTGAAGAAAATCCAAAGACTGTTTGAAAGCGGCACACCATGGAATTATAGAATTATTATCTTTTCCATACATGAGGATGAGAGCTTTCATATTTTGAGAATTGATAATTGATTCAGCATCAATGTCGGCTAGATTAAGCAAGTTAATTTCAAAGATATATTCAAGATATGTGTTGTTATGCGATGCAATAATGTACTCAAGGCATTTTTATCGATTTGATGATTTTTAAAACACTTATTGATGTGATATTGCTTTGATAATTTTGCTGATATCCAAACTTATTTCAAAGCGACATTGGTTAACAATAATCAAAGTAATATCACATACTATTGCTGTCAAATGCTATGCCTTTTTCCGATTCGATATTATCATTTAAATTTAATATATCGATATATTAATTATAAGTAATAAGTGGGTGCATACACTCAATATAATAATACTCAAACTATGCATTGATCAGTGGTATATTCAAATCAAGAATCAAACAAGCCCTTTACTGACGGAAGAGAAAAAAAAATTGAATTGTCAATATGGAGAAAAATGATGAACCTCCTATTGCCGACAATAATTCTAAGATACCTCCTGTTAATTATATTGATTCAAAATATGAAGAAGAAGAGTATCCAGAAGAGCCAATTTTTATAAAACCAGAAGATATCGAAAAAGTTGAAAAATCTTTTGGCAAATTAATATCAATTCCTATCGAAGAGAACTACGATCCAAATACCACAAGCTTTATTGTCAAGAAATTACGCAAAATTTGCAGTTTTATAGATTTTTATAAAGATTTAGCGAGCGAAATGATACAAAACTACGATATATTTCTCTACATTCTTGATTTATTTCTGGCAACGACAGAAGATGAGATTCTCTGTGAAATTTTAAATTTTTTATTTTCAATCTCATATTATGGAAATTCAGAAGAGCATTTTATAAACGAAAACTTTCTTTTAAAGCTTGAAAGTTGCATTGAATCTACAAATAAAACAAAAGCCGATTATTCAATAAAAATTGTACGAAATTGTTGCTGTTCCAGCTCATTATCAAAGAAGATTCCATATTCGATACTCTCTTGCATCATAAAAACAGACATGAATGAAGACGACAGACTCTTTTTCTGTTCACAAATATTAAATTACGAAGTTGATATTGATGAATGCATCATATGCCTTGATAATGTTACTGAGATATTTCTTGAACATCAAGACCATCCAGATATCCAAAAACAAGCCATGAAAGCCATTGAAAAATTGATAAATCAAACAACAGAAAAATTGGTCAAAAATCGAAAGATTTTTTACTGAAGAAGTAATCAAAGCAATCGTGAATGCAATGTTTAACGAGAAAACATCGATCGCATGTGCCAATATCCTTTCAAAACTCGCAGTTCATTATATTTCTCAAGATTTAATTTTTGATTTGGTTGAAACACGGTTAGACATCACTTTATCGGCTATTATGGCTACAAGCGAACGTCGAGCATCACTAATATTCTACTGGAATTGCCTTAGATACGGAAATTATGTTCCAAGAGCAGATATCGTCCATAAAATTTACGATTTCTTAGATTTTGGGACTGTCGAAGAGAAAATAATTGCTTTGTCATACGTTTACTTGTTAGTTTTTCAGATTCCAACCTTTAATAGAGAGAATTACACTTCTGAACAAGAAGTCGAGACATTATCACATGAAGTGTTCGGAGAACATTTAATTGAGTCCACATTGGATATTGTGGAAGGTTTAAACGTTGATTCAGAATCACTCGGAATTATCTGCCAAGGTTTGAGCTATTTGATATACAATAATGATAACTTTTTGAAATGTATCCTAGAAGAAGATGTTTTCTATGAACAATTCACGGAATTATGCACCAACGAAAAAATTATCAAAAATCCACTAGCGTATGAATCATTTCTTGATATTTCTAGTCATATAACTGAATTGAGAAAGGAAGCAGAAGAAAATTAATTATATTTTAGAATTATCTTTGAAAATGTTAAGAAAATACATTCTCATTTCAAAGACAGTCCAATTATATCATTATTTATTTGTTTTGTAATAGATTTTTTATTTTTTCGAAATAAATGTTTGTAATAGAGTTGTTTACTTGAAAGTCATTTTTACTCAGTCCAAATAACAATCTTTAGCATTCAGGAATCCTTGTAATCATATTTAGTAAAAATTTTCCATGAATACCTTATAAAAACATCATTTCGCAGTTCAATTTAATATCTACTAACCTATTTAAAGATTCTTCAATGCGTTTTATAATCAGATTTTGATTTGGCGTTTCTTTGGGCATTCGAGATTTATTCATGTACATGGTTTGGATACCAAATGATTACAGCATTATTACATAAACACTTTGTATTCTTCAGTTGTATGGCAATTGGATTCCCTATTGGTATTTTATTATTAACATGGTTTCTTTTTATTACATCTTACTTAAAACCAATGACAAGGATTCATGGATATGCTGCAGTATTTCTATTTTCGACACTTGGGCTTATATTTAAGATCAAAAATTGGAATTTGAAATTTAGATTAGTGATTCAATACGATTACTTCCATAGATGGGCAGTTATTTTATGTACATTCTTCCTAGTAGTTATAGTTTATGCATCAATGCTTGCCGCAGACAGATATTCAAAAGGTGCAGCTTATTCTGATTTACCATTCCACTTAAATATCATTACAAGCTTTGCATACGGACCGAATTACAAAAGGCCAGGTTTCTTCACAGCAGATTCCACGTTTTACCATGGAGTTAACTTGGCTTATCCTTTAATGCCAGATTTTCTTTCCGCAGCACTAATTACAACAGGTGATGCATCTCTACAACAATCCTTATTCATACCATCCCTTCTAATGATGTATTCAGTCCTTCTTTCTTTATATACCTTATCTACTTACTACACAAACGAAAGTATCATTGGATGCTTATCAATATTGATATTCATATGTCTCGGAGGCCTCGGATTCATCATGTATACTGATCCAACGTGGAAAGCTCCAGAAGATGAAATAGTCGACATGGTTCATAATTGGCCGAATGCAATAGACGGTTATTGGTTCCATTCCATAATGCATTACCTTATTCCTCAGCGCTCAGCACTTTTCGGAGTCCCTCTTTGCTACTGGACAATTTTATTGTTGATTTTTGGTGTCAAAAATGAATCGTATAAATTCATGTTTATTGCAGCGATTCTCACGGGTTTAACTCCTCAAGTACAAGCACACGCATACATGAGCATGGCGCAGTGGTCAATTGCTTATTGCATTACGACATTCCCTTATTTGAAACCAAAGAAATATTTGAAGTTTTTCCTTTTGTGGTCACTTTTTGGTTTATTGGCGAATGCTATTGCTTTACCACAGATTCCACCTTTTATTTCGAGAATCAAGAATACGAACAAGTCATTCATGCATTCGATCGATCTGGCAAAATTTCGGAGATGGATTTCGTGGATTTTTCAGAAATTGGTGGCTAAGTTTGGGAACTTTTGGTTTTTGTGCTTTGATTGGAGGTTTTGCGACAGCTACTGTCGAACAGATCATTATTTATATACCTTCTTTAGTTGTATTTTTCGTTTCCAATATAATCAAATACCAAGAATGGGACCATGACAACATAAAAGTGTTTTACAACGGATGGATTCCTATTGCTGTTCCTTTTGCCGCACAATACATTTACAGCTTTTTCGTGAAAGCAAAGAAAGGTGAGAAAGCGAAATTGAACATGTTTATCTTCTTTGCTTTGTTAGTTTCTTCATTGGCGAGTGGAGCTTTCTGCTTCTTTGTTTATCTCGCTTCTCCTTCTGAAATATATACAGAACAACAAGTTAAATTTGGAAAGTGGATTACTGAAAACACAGGTCCTTACGACTACTTTATTGGCGACCAATCAACAGAGCAGCCAGTTGCATCTATTGGCGGACGACCAATTGTTGTTGGATACCCAGGATGGATTGCTTCTCATGGTTTGGATTTGCATACAAGGGATTTTTTAGTTGATACTTTACTTTCGCATCCTGAAGATGCATCTGCTTTCGATAAAGAAGGCATTAAATACATTTATATGAGTGGAACAAGTAAGGTTCCTTTTGAACCTGACGTTGATTCCGATGTTTGGCAAATTGTTTATGAAGATATCAATGTTACTTTGTATAGAAGAATATAAAAATATAGTTATATGTATTTTATATTAAAATCTTATGTGTTTCATGTGAAACTATTTCTATTGAGTTGTGTCTATATGCAGATAATATATATCCTACTTTTTTATTGTTGTATTAATACAATTTTTTCATCTGCATTTATTCTTTGCTTTACAATATTTTCATATGTCATATTGCAGCTATTGAGCTGCATATTCATATTTTCATTAATTCATGAATCAGAAACTCAATGATTTTGATTGAAATTCAAGACAGCTCAAAGAAAAACAATAAATTGTTCATAAATCAGTTCAAACACACAACAGAATTATCATTATCTTAGTAAATGAGATTTTAAAAATCTTGTTATTATGATAATTGAATCAAAAATAATCGTCTTGTCTTGGCCTTTTTGGAAAAGTAATGCCTCGTTGCCAACGCTTCCACCTTAAGCGCCTCACAGCCCCACACCACTGGCTTCTCGCCAAGTCCGCTGGTAAGTTCGCTTCCCACCCATCCACAGGTCCACACAAACTTCGTGAATGCCTTCCAATCAACATCTTCCTTCGTGACCGCCTTAAATACGCTCTTACAGCTAAGGAAGCCGTCGCTATCGTCAAGCGCCGCCTCGTCAAGGTCGATGGCAAGGTCCGCACAAACTACCGTTATCCAACAGGTTTAATGGATGTCATCGAGCTCGGCAAGTCCAACGAACTCTTCCGTATCATCTACGACTGCAAGGGCCGTTTCTGCGTCCACCACATCGAAGCTAAGGAAGCCTCCTTCAAGCTTCTCCGTGTCAACCAGTTCAAGATTGGTGCCAAGGGTATCCCACACGTTGTTACACACGATGGCCGCACAATCTCCTATGTTGACCCATCCGTTCGTGTCCATGATGCTCTCAAGTTCAACATCAAGACAGGCGAAGTCGAATCCGTCATCAAGTTCAAGGTTGGCGATGTCGCCATGGTTACAGCTGGTGGTAACGTCGGCCGTGTCGGAACAATCCAAAAGATCGAGAAGCAGATGGCTTCCTTCGATATCGTCCACCTTAAGGATACATCTGGCGCTGTCTTCGCCACACGTATCATGAACGTTTTCGTCATCGGTGAGAACGAGCACCCACTCATCAGCCTTCCAGCTCGTGAGGGTGTCCGCCCATCCATCCTTGAAGGAATCAACCAGGAATAAAGAATCTCTAATATTATTTCAAATTTCTACAAAAAAATTAAAAGTATATTTTTCAATTTTCTTCAATTTGGATTTATAACATACAGATTTATGCATATTTTATAGATTATTCATGAAAAAACCTTCACTATTGTTTATATAATAATTATTTGAAATTTTGAGCCACTTTATCTTGCAATCAGAAGAGCTAAAGAGAAAACTGTTTATAGAAATATATACCCATATGATCTAGTACAAATAACGAATATAGTTTTATTGAATCAAAGTAGTGACATGTCCTTGGAAAAAGAGATCTTAGAGCCCACGTAATTTTTGCACAAAAGTTTCTCAATCACACGAAATAAGTATGGCTATTGCGATAGAATAATTAATATTTATCCTTTGTAATTGTATCTAAAAAAGTTTATGAAATGCGAAACAAATAATTAATATTTTTATTTATACATGATCAAATATATATAATCCAAACGCATTTCCTCTGATTCGGTTGTATGTTTGTGTTAATTCATTTCCATTTTCAAGTTTGGGTACTATCTTAATAAATTCTAATATATCTACCCGAAATTCAGGAATATTGAGAAGTATTTCAAACACTATCAATCTCCTCTCAGGATATTGGGTGTATTCAATGATTCTGTGAAACGGTGTCTTCCTTTCATTATCATAATAATTCAAAATATCAGGAATTTCATTAATTTTCTCAATAATCATTGAAATTATTTCAACATTCGCAACTTGACAAGCGTTATGAAGAATAGTTGCATTCCTTTTATCTCTTGTCTGCTTATCAACTTTGTCACATTGGAATAAGAGTTTGAAAGGCTCAGAGTTATTTGGCATTCTTGATGCCAACATTATTGGAGTTTGGCCTCTTGAATCTTTAGCATTTGGATTGATATAATCAAACTCCAATAACTTTTTGATAACTTTGCATGCTGATGATATTACAGCATAATGAAGTGGCGTCATTCCATCCTCATCTGGTTTATTGATATCTATCTTATCAGTCTTGTCCAAGAAGTATAATGCCATATTTTCTCCTCTCTTCCTTTTTATCAAATATGAAATCAAAGGAAGCTTGTTAAACATAATATTTGGATCCAAGCTGTGATATTTGCCAAACAAAATATCTACGAAATGCCTATTATTTTTCATTAAAATAAACAGCAACAAAGGGAAATCAAACCAACCTTTCAAGTTGTTGATATCCTTAATGTTTTTAAGTAATTCCAGGAAATTGGTTTCGTCATTTTTCGAGACAGAATCAAATAACTGATAATTATCATCTTCTTCATCTTTGTAATTTTTGATAATTGGAGCTTCTTCATATTTGAAGGATATTGGTGGCAATGAATTTTTTTCTTTGAAAATTCTGTACAACTTATTACTGGGAATTGGAGTTATTTCATCCAAACGGATCTTTGGATACCGAATAAGAATCTTATATAATTCTTCTTCTTGATTTGTAATAACATGTTGAATTGCATTATCTTTGCCTACTTTTGCATGAACATCTATTCTTGGACTTGATAACAAAAGCTTCATCATCTCCGGATCTCTAGATTTAACACATTGTATCAAACCATTTTGGTTTTTATAACTAATATTGATGTCAAAATTTGGCAATGTATTCAAAAATTGGAGAGCTTCACCTTTAAATTTTTGTTTCTTCTTCCTTTTAATACAATAATATAAAGGAGGAAGTCCTTGTTTATCACGAATATTTGGATCTTTAAACATCCCTTTTGACTTCAGTAGTAGGATATGATGGGCTTTGTGACTTTTTTTGTTACATCTATATATAGACGATGCATTAAAATATATTTATTTATAAATTAACATTAATTTTAAAATAATTTATTTTTTTATCTTTTATAAAAGAAGCTATATATAGATGATGACAGATATTCCGCGATTAATTAAACATTGTTTAAATCCTGAATGGGTTAAACTTCAATTTAAAAATGAAGATTGTGAATTATTAAATGAATATGAAAGCCAAAATAAGCTAATGAGGTATAAATATAATGATAAAGAATATTTAATTTCATGGAATCAATGGAGTCATAATCAAAGACCCCATAAACGAGAAGAAGAAATTGAAAATAATGAAATGGAAATCATTGATGACATTAAAGAGGATGGAATTCCTAAATTTTGTAGAAAAACCTTTAGAACTAAGTTAGGAGCATATAAACGTAGAGTATTAAATCCTGAATATCTTAAACATTTATTTAAAAAGGAAGACTGTGAATTATTAAACGTTAATGAATATGAAAATGCAAAATCAAAACTGAGATATAAATATATTGGAAGTGATGAAAGGTGTAAAGATAAAGATAAAGTTTATACAGTTTCATATAATAACTGGCACACGTTAGGGATAAGAAAACATTTAGGAGATTATGGGAAATGTTCTGAATTCTTCAAATCTAGTATGTACGAGAGAGTAAAAGAAATTAGATATAATTAAAAAAAAAAAAAAAAAAAAAAAAAAAAAAAAAAAAAAAAAAAAGGCAGTGGGGCTTCCAGGCACTTCGTGCCTTCTAGCCCTGAAGATGTTTAGTATAAATGAAGTTTTTATTCGGAGGTCTTCCAGGAGCTTTTCACAAATTATATATGTTTTCATGTTTTGTCAAGACTTCTTCGTAAATGTTTTGTCAAGACTTCTTCGTAAAATGTTTTGTCAAGACTTCTTCGTAAAATCAGACAAAAATATATTTTAGGGTAGAAGGTTAGATATAACCTCTTTTCTAACCTCTTTTCTACCCTCTTGAATTTGTCAAGACTTCTTCGTAAATGTTTTGTCAAGACTTCTTCGTAAAGACTTTGTTGAGATTTCTTCATGAAATTTACACCAAAAATAATGTTTAGGGTAGAAGGTTAGATATAACCTCTTTTCTAACCTCTTTTCTACCCTCTTGAATTTTCATGAAATTTACACCAAAAATAATGTTTAGGGTAGAAGGTTAGATATAACCTCTTTTCTAACCTCTTTTCTACCCTCTTGAATTTTCATGAAATTTACACCAAAAATATATTTTAGGTGAAGAGGTGAGATATAACCTGTTTTTTCACCTAATTTTTCACCTCTTGAATTTTCATGAAATTTACACCAAAAATATACTACTAGGGTCATTTACGAAGAAATCTCAACAAAGTCTTTACGAAGAAATCTCAACAAAACATAGACAAGAAAGTTCATGAGAAATTAGATGAAGAAGTCTTAACAAAGTCTTTACGAAGAAATTCATGAAAATTCAAGAGGGTAGAAAAGAGGTTAGAAAAGAGGTTATATCTAACCTTCTACCCTAAAATATATTTTTGGGTCATTTACACTCATTGACGAAGAAATCTCAACAAAACATTTACGAAGAAGTCTTGACAAAACATTTACGAAGAAGTCTTGACAAGATAGAATATGAGAGAGGTCCTATAAACTGGAGAAAGTGTCATATAAACATCTGTCAAAAACCGCTTTTTAACTTCACTTAAAATGCCACGTAAGCTACGTAAGAATATACGTAAGAGGAAGAGAGCATTGAAACATCCAATAGTAAAACTGACACCACAACAACAGTTGCAACAACAAATGCTGAATGACCCCACTATGTTGCAACAAATGTCAAACAATCCTATGCTTTTAAACCGAGTTCTTGGTGCACAGAGTGGAGGTTTAAGAGCGGCACTTTTAGCGAAAATGGCAGGCTATGGTGGAGCTGCAGACGGAACAGCCTATAACCCTCAAAGTCAAATGAATTTGAGTTCACTCAAAAATCAAATAACAGATGTCAAAAAGTCAAACATAGACATACAGAAGCAAATAAGTGAAAACGAAAAGAAACTAGAATATGACAGACACACAAAGAAACTCAATGAGTTAAACGTAGAGAAAAAGAAGAAAGAAGAACAACTGAAAGAACTAAGTACAGAGGAATATGCGAAAAAAGTGTCAGAAAAAGCAGCAGAAGTAGCAAAAATGGAACAAGATGTCATAAATTTGAAAAACCATACTACTCAATATAAAATACTGAAAGATGAAGAGATAAAACAAAAAGCCCTGAAGACATATATGGATAGCGATGAGTATAAAAAAGAAGTTGAAGCAAATGTAAAGGCAGAAAAACTTTTACAGTTGCAAAACCAAACCGTACAGTATGAAAACTTAGCACAAGAAAGTAAAAATAACGACGCGGCTATGCAAAAGGCAATGAAAAGCGCAGAATATATAAAAGCTAACAATGACTGGTTAGATGCCCAAGCCAACGCTAAAGCAGCCCAACTCATAGGGTCAATAAGGACAAAAATACAAGCGGATGAAGACAGTTCAAATGAAGCTTTAACAAATGCTGACTTTAAGAACGCTTTCGAAGCTCTTCATAGTAAGGTGAAACAAGTGAACGACTTCTCATCTGGAAAGAAACTGAAGTCTGAAGGTTTCGACAAAGAGTTAAAAGAAGTAGCACAAAATATGACGAAAATAACAGATGCAGCAACGAGACAGGCAGTTCAAAGTGCCTATGACGCCGTTAGAGCAACTGTTGTGAAAAGTCAAGAAAAAGAGTTACAACAGACCAAAACAGACCTAGTAAATGCTTTCTTAAAAACGAAAAGTCAGGTAGGACATTACGCTGCAGATGGAACATATGTGCCAGCTGGTGGAACTTATATACCACCAAACCCTCCAAGAGAAGCACCTGCACCAGGACTACCTAGAACATTTACATCGTCACATGGACACAGACACAGGCATGCACAACAACCAGCACAACAACCAACACAACAACCAACACAACAACCAGCACAACAACCACCTCCACAACCAGCACAACAACCAACACAACAACCAGCACAGCAACCAACAGTTCAAAACCCTGCACAACAACAACCACAAACAGAGCAAGGACATAAAAGAAGTAGAGAACAAGGAAACCAAGAATTCTTAAAAATGCTTAAAGAAGAGTGTGGTTTCCCAGATACTGTTGACTTTAGTGACAGATATAAAGAAGCTATTGGAAAGTTCAAGGAAGGAAATACTGACCCGAACCTATTTAGCTTTATGGCTCAGCACCAAAACGGATATAATCTCAAACCTGGAAAATACAAACTCGCTAAGGGATATGATTTAATAGCATATCATCCAAATGACATGGATGAATTTACTCCGAGATATTTGATGTCAGAGCTAAATGACAATTCAACTTTCGTCATGAAACGCGTAAAAAATAGAGACGGAACGAAAGAACAAAAGCTTATGAATGCGGATGACGTAGATAGGGAAATTGTTAAAAACGGTCTCGGAATATATGAAATGCCAGCAGATGAGGTACAAGAAACTCCACAGGAAGAAATAGTTCAGATACAACCAGACATGGAAGAAATAGTTCAGCAACAACAGCTAGAAGAGCCTGAAGGAAACGAACAAGTCACTCCTTTGGAAACTAACTTCACAGAACTAGATGAAGATTTGGAACAGCCGAAAAATCTTGACCCTCAACAAGAGTATGCGGAGAATATGGAATATTTCCAAGAGTCTAAAAAAAATTCGGCTGACATAGTAGAAGAATATCGAAAAATGTTTGCCGACATACAAAAGACTCCAGCACCAGATGAAAATATTCAGCATAGAATGGAAGAACTGAAAAAAAATGTACACAAATACAACAACCCTTTTTACTTACGAGCATTTAACGTTCAATCTTCGGATGAACTCGGTGAAGATAAAAGGTTAAATTTCAAGAAAACATATAGAAATGAAACATTGTTTAAAGTTCATTCAGAACCTAACCAAGATGGAAACAAACCTACTTTTGTTTCTGCAGACGATGGAACTACAATGAGATGGGGTCATAAAGCTAACCCGGATAGGTGGTTCATAAACTTACAACCTCAATTCCAAGAAGTTGTAGACGCAATGGAAGTCAATGGTGAACCAGATATAGCTGGTATTTTAAGCGCGGCTTTAATGCCATTGAAAGATATGAAAGATGCAGATATTTTGAACCAGTATGAAATGAACATGGCTGATGGAAATATAACACCTGACGTTCTAGAACATTTATCTCAAAGAACTACACAGAACCATAAAGATGGTATATTTGGTGAAGAGTTTAGAAAGAAAGTTAGGGAGAAGAAGGAAGAGAACCTATTGTACATGACCTTGCAAACGAAAGTTTGCAAAATGTCATAAAAACTTACTTTGCAGACAATGAACCGAGAAGGGATGAATATTTAAGAAAACTCAAATGGACAGTACCAAATGAAATGTTAGTATTGAAAAACATGTTCCTTGACAAAATAAAACCAACTACAGAAATAAACGACGCAAGACTGAAAGATTGGGTAGAAGCTTTCCCATTCACAAAAGATATAGTTGGTAACATGGAAAGAAAACCAGAATGGCTACAAAAACATATATTTGGAAACGAGCTTATTCCATATGGACAGGCACTGTTTGAAGAGCTTGAACCGGAAACTCAGGAAAGAGTCATGCAAACAATACGCGAAGACTCAAATACAGACTATGACAAACTCTTTCTAGGATATAGGTTACCTGAGATGGGCGACCAGAGCCAAAAGGCAAAAAGGACATGGGAAATTTGCAACATACTAGATGAACATAATGCAAAGATGCAACAACTTCAAGCAGAGGGCAATGAAGGAAAAAGAAGAGTTAAAAACTCAGTCAGGAAGAAAGTAAAGCTTGGTCCACGTGGGTTCTATTATGACATATAAATCCAACTATTCTATATTTTTACTCATATGAAATGTACGCCGCTCAGAATATAACGCCAACAGTTTTGGATGCTATGAATGGAAATGTTTCCGAATGGTATAACGAATGCGACAATGCCATTAGAAGGTCAGAAATAGTTCCTGGAACTTACGAATATACAACTGCTGTTTCTTATGAAACGTAGGTGAGTTTGGAGAAGGTTCTTCAACAACAGTAGATATTGCTTGCGACAGGTTTCATATAATTTCTATTGACAACTCTTTCTTATACGTGGAACAAGACATTGAAATAAAACCTTCTGCCAAGTTGTCTGACAAGAAAGGTTGCAATGGAATTTTCTATGTCGGATACCAATATGCTCCAGAAGTTTTCATGGGATATAAGATATATTCTAACTCTGACTTAGTTCAAACAGTAACATGGGCAAACTATGAATGGTTCGCTTTGAGAAACTCAGTACAACCACAAGCTAGAGAACAAACAGACCAGTATGCAACTATTGAGAAAATAAGAAGACTTGACCCTAACGTTCCAGGAGTTTATGTTAACCTTTCTGGACAAACTGCAGCAGCAGTAACCAAAGTAAAACTGAAACTTAGAGTTCCTTTGTCATCTTTCCTCATCTTCAGGTTTTTAAGATACTTGCCAAACTGGGCAGGAAAAATTTCTATCGAACTTACTCCAAGCAAAAATAACTTAGTCATTGCACCAACACAAGACCCATTCACTCTTACAGAAGTAGTGGGAACAAATAAAATGTCATTCGCCGACTTTGCAAAAACAAAGTTGACTTAGACTTTGGTTTCTCAAACCTCAACACTGAAGTAAACTATTATTTCAATGCTGCTGGAGATGCTTGGGACCCAGTTAAGTTCACATGCGAAAAATTTGAATGCAAGAGAATAGAAAGCAGACTTGCAGTCTATATGTTGGACCCAGATATTTCAAATGCTTTAGCTGCCAAATATATTGCAGTTCCACTTATGTTCCCTATACACCAAATATCTGTCAAAGACTTTGCAGGTGAAGTTGGAAACCAAAGTGCTGACCCAGGTGCAAGAACAGATATTGCTTTAACAACTGCAATGAAACATGCAGATACTATGTTTGTACTGTTCAGACGAACTATAAATGACTATTCTTGTTTCTACAACCCCGGTATTAAATACCATATAAACATAGATGGCAAATACTATCCAAGAGAAGAATATTCTACAGTTGAGGATATGAGGTCATACAACTTGACATTAGATGCTATGAACTTTAACAACAACTTCACAACAACCATTAACCCTGAAATGCAAAGTTCTATTATGCCATATGTGAAAGTATGGACCCATACAGGAGCTCAAAACACTCAATATACAAATGAGACCGTTCAAACTTTTGGCTTGGCATTCCATTTGCTGACTCAGAAGACTTTATGGGTGGTATTTCAACTGTTGGTACAGTTCAAATACAATATACTGGTGACAGAGACGGTCCATATGAACTGAGAGCAAAGAAGTTTACAAAACCAATAGCACTTTTCACGGAAGATGCTCTTTTGAAGATTCGTTCGATGAAACCTGCTGGGGCTCCTCAGATTGGCATAACGACAGCTTCCATCGAGCAGATTTTGCAGCAGGTCAGTAAGTTGTTCTTGAACTGACTTCTCTCCGTCAAATATTGACAGTACGCCAGTTTTGACATAAAATTGTATTATAAACTTTCCTTTAGAAATATCTGTAAGTTTTGTTGTTATATTTTTGTCAACGTCAAGAACTTTCACCATCTCGTTATACCAACTTTCTTTGCTTTATGAAAATATTTTGGTTCAGCAAAGACTGCTATTCTATAACATTTTCCATTGTTTGTATAAAGAACTATTCTGTCAATGTATTTGTATTGTTTGTGTGTGTAAACTTTGTTTTGCTTCAATTCGAAGAGATACTCAAAACGTCCATCTTTTTATTCTAAGTAAAATGTCATTTCCGAAAAATAGAAGCGTAAGTGTTTCAAAAGGTTTAATGGCGGTGGCAGATGTGAAGTTAAATTCACCAACTCAAACAAACAGTCAAAGTGTTGTTGTCAATGTCAAAGACAGAGATGTTGAAGTGGAGAAACCATACGAAGACGAAGATGGTATAACAATAGTTCCTGTAAAAGAACAACCAACATATCCTGAAGTTAGCAGAGACTTAAGTTCTGTTGCAGATATTCGAAACGACTACCAACAACTTAAAGACAAACTTAAAACTCAGGAGAAGATTTGTCAAGCTTTAGGTATAATGTTAAACTTGGTCGAACACAACCCTGTAAAAGTGAACTCATATGTCATCGCACCTCATGAAAATTTTGAAAGAACTATTGAAACTTTTGACAGAGGCAGACGATATAAACATCAAAGAAATAGAACCCGACGTTAGTTGCTGTGGTGTTTCATATAATGTCATTGACAAGATATACGTTATGAAAGGAGGTGAACGTTGAACTTAAAATATAGTTTCCCAGACGTCATAAAAATATTTGACGACCACAACATTTCATTAAAATTTACTTGCTAAGTAAATGGCAGAAGACATAGTGTTTATACTATTACGACTAAAAACCCTGAGTCATATAATTCTATAACAACAAACTTAAAAGTCCTCAAGACGATATTGTAAACTGACCTTAAACACGATGACGACTAAAGCCTGTTTTGCTCTTTTGACACCAGAAGACTTTGTTGTTGTGAATGGTAAAAAATACTTCTTTGAATATACTTACTCAGATATACCACCAACAGGTTTTGTTGACTTATTTAATACTTAAGGACGGATGTAACATGTGCTCAACTAGAGCAGTTTCATTATGTTTGGATGTCGACTGAGTTTAGTATAAACGATATGAGCTATAATACAAAACTTATATCTGGTTTTACTACCAACAGTTCCTATAACAGGAAAAGGTGTCATACAAGGTCTATCTGTTCCATTGACTTTAAGCACACCTATTTTATATATTGTTTCAAACTTAGGTTCAAAGTGTTATTCGAATGTCGACAGAAACTACTATGACCAAAAAGATACTCATGCGTATAAACAACACTTTCTCTGCTGGTTTGCCTATTGTTCATTCGAATGCAGAGTTTTTCAGCTTTATGAACTCAAACACTTTAGCAAACATAAACTTAACCTTAGTCGACGCAAACTTGTTCCTGTAAAACTTTATGTCCTATGTACTTGTCAATGACGGCAGAAAGTTTCGAATTGGAAGATGCAACTGGTGAAAGTATTGTATTACAAGAACAACTTCAACAACAAATAGCTCAAGAACAACAAATGCAACAAATAGCTCAAGAATAAAAAAATTTTTTTTATTTTTATAAAAATGTACAGAATAGATGTTTCAGATTTTTATGACTTCCAAGCGTTCAGAAATATGTGTCCATTTCGAGACTATAACAAAGCAGTCGAGAATTTGAAACGTTTAGTCATTTATGTTGACTCTGCCCAGAATGTTATGTCATGAAAGAATGGGATGTTGTCTTTAACAAACCTAAAGCGACAATAGTTTCAGAACAAGAATGTAGACAGAAACTTAAGAAAATAAAAGTCGTACAGTTGGCATGAAGATGTTAGATGCTTGGGATATCTTATTGTCAAAGTTAGAAGATTTTCAGTTCGAGGTATAAAGTTCTATACACCTTCTCCAAACTTCTATTCTATCTTCACTGGATATAAATACGAACAAGTAGAATGGAAGAAATATTATAGAAGCTTGGTTAGACCATGTCAAAGAAATTATATGCAATGGAACGAAAGAGTCTATGAGTATATCTTATGTTGGTTTGCAAACACTTACAACATCCAAGTGCTAAAAATGAAACTGCTCTCATTATAATTGGAAAACAAGGAACAGGTAAGAACACTTTCTTTACAGATATTTGTGCAAACTGTTAGAAGTTATTCGAATCCGAATATGACAAACTTAGAAAACATCTGCGGTAAAATTTAACTCTTCAATAGAGAATATGAAAACTTATAGTTTGCAATGAACTTCAAAGTATAGATACAACAAAAGTTTTGAACTCAGATGCTTTGAAGAGTCTTATAACAGACAAAGTTGGAGTTGTTGAAAGAAAATATAAAGACCAAAGAGTTTGTGAGAATGTTGCAAACTTCATTATGGTTTCAAACAATACTGTTCCGATGAAGTTAGAAAGTTCTGACAGAAGATATGTAGTTGTCAGAACGTCAGATTCTCATATGCAAGATACAGAATATTTTGACGACTTAGCAGAAACTTTGACATCTGACTTTTACAACCACTTGTTCTCATATTTCATGACATTAGATATTTCTAAGTTCAATCCAAGACAAATTCCACATACCGAAGAAAGACAAACATTGTTAGAAGCAAACAAGAGTGTATATGAACTGTTCATAGAAGAAAGCGACTTTGAGTGTTTAGATGAAAGGTCATTGTACGATGAATATAAACAGTATTGTCAAGAATATGGTTATATGGCAGCTTCTAAACGTACATTCTTGGCAAATGTCAAAAATCTTTTAGACATACAGAACGGCGTATATACAAAGAAAAATTTTTCTGAGTAAATTTTAAAAATATATATATTTTTATTTTATTTGAAATGTACGCTGAGTTTGTTGGAACAGACCTAGATAACGAAAATAGATATGCGCTATTCTGGTTAGATTGTCCTTATGAAATGTATGAAAAAAAGGCTTTATATGAAGAATATAGAAAATATTGTCATGAAAACGATATAAGACTAAGCTCTAGAGAAAAATTCTATGCTGGTATAAAACATCTTTTCGAAGTTCGGAATGGCAAATATAGAAAGAAATAATTTTTATGAGTAAATTTTAAAAAAAATATTTTTTTATCCGATAGAAAAGATGACGAAATATATTTCAGTCAACAAATATATGTCAGGACTTAAAGAAGAACTAGACCCATTCGCTTATTTGAATGTTTACTTCTACCATTTTGAAAAGTCTACATTTGACAAAGTTTGGAACATCGAACCAGTTAAGTTTGCTATTGTGACTAAAAATGGTGCGAAATTTGAAGACTTAGACATAGAAGGTTTGTTAGCAGTCAAAGAAAATTTTGACAGAAGGTTCTCAAACCTTAAAGAAGGCAAAGCATACAAACTTGTTATACCTTATGAACCAAAGAAAGCAGACGACTATGAATATTATGAGTCTAAGATAGTTGAAGTTCAAGGTAAATTGGGTAAAAAGATTTTAGAGTCTAAGCCAGTGTTTGCTCCTAAAGAGGAAGAGAACATTGACATTGACCCAGAAATGTTCTAAAAATAAAATTTTATTTTTACATGTCAAATTTCTTTTTCTCTGGAACTGGTTCAGGTTCTTTCTTCTCTTCTTCTACTTTCTTTTCTTCTACTTTCTTTTCTTTCTTTTCTCTCTTCTTCTTCTCTGGTGGAGTTATGTCAAATTTGGCGCAACCATATTTATGTAAAAGTTCTTTGTCCTTTAATAGCTCTTCTATTCTGTTTTCTATTTCATCTTCAAGAACAGCGCATGTGCCTTCTTTGCATTCTAAGAACTTTTGTTGGACTTCATCTCTCCAAGAGGCGTCATCTCTGTCAACAAGTCTGTCATTGACAAATTTTAAGACTTCTCTGCCTAATGTTTTATGGTTCTTGTCATATTCCCAGAAACAGAACTTTAGAACAAATTCACCTTTCTTGTTTACACTATGTAAGATTTTATGGTCGACAGAAGTTTTAGAGTCGAAAAGTTTGTCTCGAATATAGATAGCGAAATCGCTAGACATTTTCTAAAAGATAAAATTTTTAATTTTTCTAAAAATATGTTAGAAAAAAAGTTTGCTGACATTGACAAGAAATTTGAGAATGTTTTAAACAAGAACAAGAGGAAGTTAGAAAATGCTCAGATAAAGCCTATACATGAAAAGTTCTTATTTGCTCAGAATGGTATAACAGGTCTAATTGCACCACCTGGGTCGGGTAAGACTTTCACTTATCTTAAAATGGCTGCACAACAACAAGAACTAGATGAGAAGAACCCATTCTATGAGTTAGTTGTTATTTGTTCGACTTCTGGTCAATTTGACCAAACCGTCAATTCGTTCAAAGATATTATAAAGAAGTCTAAGTTAGTATGTATAAAGGATACTGAGTTGTTAGATTGGATAAAGAAGTACCAAAGAAGAGTTTTGAAGTATAATGCTATAAATGAGTATATAAATTCTAAGTTTAAAGACCCAAATGAGGAAATGCAGAGAATATTAGAGAAGAAACACTTCAGAAACAAACAGAAAGAGATAGAATACATTTCGAAGAAATTGCAATCTTACGATTGGAAGACTTACCCTCATAGATGTCTTCTTATCTTAGATGACTTTGCTTCTCATCCTTTGTTAAAGAACAGAGAACAAGACATGTGTCGAATTCTCAAGAAGCTCAGACACTTTAACATTTCAGTTGTCATTTGTGTACAGACAGCCAAGAGTTTAAGTAAGGATGTAAAGAGAATACTTACTGATATCATACTTTTCCCTGGATTGTCCGAAGACGATTTCATGGAACTTATGAAAGAGTCCATGGCAGGTAAGTTTGACAGACATGAACTATGGGAGAAGTACAAAGTCATACAAGACCCTCATACTTCTTTCAGAATTCATATCTACGCAAACAAAGTTCAAATTGTAAAAAGTCAAGCTTGAAAAATAAAGAGTTTTAGTCTTAGTCTGTTGTGGTGCTGGGGCTGTCGGTTCTTCTGGCTTTGGAATGGACTCGGTTGGTGGTACGTCGGACATTCGTTTGTGTCCTGTCGGAAGGAAGAACTTTTCCTGTTGGAAGGAAGGACTCGGAATGTCGGAAGGAAGAACTTTTCCAGTTGTCGGGAAATTTTTTTCCTGTCTGAAGGAAAAATTTTTTCTGTCGTTCGACCAAAAAGTTCTCAATTTTCGAAAATTTGAATGGTTTACGGACGGACAACAGGAAAATTTTTTCCAGTTGTCGGGAATTTTTTTTCCAGTTGTCGGGAAATTTTTTTCCAGTTGGAAGGAAGAACTTGGAATGTTGGAAGGAAGGACTTGGAATGTCTGAAGGAAGGACTTGGAATGTCTGAAGGAAGGACTCGGAATGTCGGAAGGAAGAACTTGGAATGCCAGAAGGATTTGACAAGACAATTGACCTTATAGAGCTACCTGAGCCATCTTTGGTGTCAAGCGTAAAAATAAATGGTTCATCTACTCTACTTGTTTGAAGTTGTCAAAATACTCTGTTATTTTTTCCTTTAACAATGGCAAATCTTCTTTGAAGGTAAGTATTGTACAACCTTTCATATCATAGTGTGTTTGAGGTAACGTATCTTGAACTATTTGTTTCACATCTTCATTTGGGGTCATTGAAATCGGTAAGTTTTCGCGATAGAACCAATTTCTGTCAGATTTATAAATCTTAGCAAGGTCGTAAAAGCTTTTGTTGTTTCTTCTGACTAAATGCAACATAACCATATCTCTGTCTTCTTCATTTTCCATCTCTTCAGTATAAATCATATACTTATAGTTCTTTTCCTTTCCTTTTGGTACCGAACGTGGTATTCTTTTCTGAATGCTTTTGTCTTTTGCTTCAAGCTTGTTCTCTAGCTCTTCACGTTCTTGTCTATGAATTTCGTCAAGAAGTTTACAAACATACCATGAATAGCGAGCTGAAGCCCATTGTGCCACATTATTTACGAGAAGTCTATGAACATAATATCCTCTCAAACCATTTGGCAATTTTTCACGATTTTCATAGAGTTTTGGCGACTGGGGTTTTTTACTTACTCGCTGTTCTTCACTGTTTTCATAGAGTTTTGGCGAGTAAGATTTTTCTCGTAGTCGCTGTTCTTCACTGTTTTCAGAAAAAAGTATGTCTCGCTGTGCTTCGCTCAAAAGTTCTTGTGTGCTTTGGTTCCTAAACCAGTCTTGTGGTTTCTTAGTATCTGGAGCAAAACATGCTGTCAAAATACTTTGCATTTGGTACATGTCATCTTTGACCGAACGAATGAGACGGAGTTGTTTGTTAAACTGAACCCACTCATATTCTTCATTTATAGCTTCATGAACGATAGCAGTTGTTGTGTTCTCGGTTGTTGACATATCTGTCTTTATATTCCGGATAAAAAAATAAAAAAAAATAAAATTAACTTTATTTTTTCTATCTTAAGGAAATTCATGAAATTTGTTGCTGAATTCAATAAAAATATAATTTAGGGTAGATGGGTATATCTACCCTCTTTTCTACCCTCTTTTCTACCCCAGTTATTTTATAAACGTTTTACATGGTAAACGTTATTTTTACATGTATTTTTCAGCAACTTCGTCAAATAATTTTATAGCTTTATCTATCTCATCTACTTCAAACGTTTCCCTACCTTTCGTGGGAGCACCATACATCTTCTCAAACTTTTCAAGTAGTTCTGTTTCAGCAGCTCTCATATCGTTAACAAACACAACCCTGACTCTATTGACTGTACTGTCATATCTTAGAGTTATATTATATGTTCTTCCTATCTTATATCTTTTTGTGTTGAAGTCCTTCGGTTTCTGAACGATGTAAACTAAGCCTTCACTGCAACGTTCAGTATCGAATGAACCATATGTTATGAAATTATATCCAACAACTGGGTCAATCCAGAACAAAACTAGTGGTATAAGACTTTTGTCTATAAGATATGTTCTTGTTCCATAGAATCTTACCGATATCATAAGCTCAGGATTTTTTGTCAAAATTTTCTGAGTAGAAGCATTTCTAACCCAGTCGTGGGATGTTTTCTTTTCAGATAGTGTTAGAATGTCTGACAAGGAATATTTTTTGTATTTCTTTGAGTATCTTACGTTTAAATCACCAATTCTAACCACTTTGGTGTCATTGTCTATCTTTCTAACTGTTTCAAACTCAGTGTTTGACATTTCCTGTTCTTACATACAAAATAAAAAAAAATATTTTAAAAAAACTAGCTTTTATTTTCTATCTTAAGGAAATTCATGAAATTTGGTCATTTTTTTACGATTTTCATGTGTTTTAGGCGTTCCTCGGTTTTCCGCGGGTCGCAATTTTTTACGATTTTCGAATGGAATCTCTATCCTCGGTTTTCCGAGGGTAGCAAACATATGAGGAAATTCATGAAATTTGTTGCTGAATTCAATAAAAATATATTTTAGGGTAGAAGGGTATATCTACCCCGTTTTCTACCCTCATTTCTACCCCATATGTCCTTACTGAAAAAGTATGTGTTCCATATGTCATTTTACTCAGAATTTTACTCAGAATTCAATAAAAATATATTTTAGGGTAGAAGGGTATATCTACCCCGTTTTCTACCCTCTTTTCTACCCCAGTTATTTTATAAGCGTTTTACATGGTATATGTTGTGATGGTTCATGACTTTAAACAGTTTTGTAGCTTCTATTTCTTCACGAAGGATATCAAAAATTTTAACTATGCCGAAGGTTTCTTTATATTTCTTCTTGACATCTGAAAGAAGGAAATCGTTAGCAGTTGGATAGTTTTTGTTCAGAAATGTCAACATGTCCATTTTATCTTCTGCTGGTTTCTCTACTTCTTTCTTTAAGTCAGTATGGTCTTTTCTCATTCTTTCTATCTCTTTGACGGAGTAGTTATATTTCCTTGTTGCTGCTTTACATTTTGAACATTGTGAGTTCATTTTTGCGTTATATTCTGAAATTTGTCCTGCTAGTATGACTAAGGCGTCAATTGCTCTCTTTAACTCAAAAGTTGCTGGTTTTATCTGTTGGTTCCATACCTTACCTCTTCTATCTTTATCTCTTATCTGCAAGACACACTCAGCAACTAACGAAACAAAGTTGTCGTAGGTCTTAAATTCTTCAGATTTATATATGTCCATAACTTTATGGTTGCAATGAAATCCAAGGAATTCATAGTTTACCTTTCGTATGAACTTCTTTATTTCTACTGAGTCAGTCAGTCTGACTTCAATTTCATCGAATTCTGGAATAGTGAGTTTTTGTTGTTGTATTTCAGGTAGTTTAGGCAAATGGTCTATAATATCTTGCATTTCATAAAGATACTGTTCATTTGTTTCATCTTTTGCACTACAGTCTAAATCTCCTTGGAGAAGTTCTTGCTTTATCTTCTGGATTTCTGTTTCGAAAGTATATGAAGAAGGAATGAAGCTTTTCATCTCTACTAACATTGAAGTTGGGTTCATGACTAACGAGTTTGGTGAAGTTGTTGCTAACATGTTCTTACAATAAAAATAAAAAATATTTTTTTATTGAATTCAGCAACAAAATTCAAGAGTTTTGTGTGTTTTCTACGATGGTAGAAAAGAGGGTAGAAAAGAGGGTAGAAAACGGGGTAGATATACCCTTCTACCCTAAAATATATTTTTGCCGAATTCATGAGTTTTGGTTGAAAGAATACGGTGGAGCCAAAAGTGGCTCGACCTCAAAACAAGCATTTTCTGTATAAATTTCATGAAAATTCATGAGGGTAGAAAAGAGGGTAGAAAACGGGGTAGATATACCCTTCTACCCTAAAATATATTTTTATTGAATTCAGCAACAAAATGGTTCATTTACTCACAATATTTTTGTACAAAACAACCCCAAACTTTTAACTTCTTTTCTGCAGCTTCTAATGCTATCTTAGCGAGTTCATATTCTCTAAATTCTCTCTTTAAATCTTCTTGTTCCCATTGGTCTAGTTCGTATGGAGAATCTCTATAACCAGAACATATCTCACGTTCATGTTCTATTTGTTTTTCGCACATTTTTCTAACTTCTTGTTCGAACAAAGGTTTTGCATTCTCTACTGTATCTTCAAGTTCTTCTTCATCTAACTTCTCATGAACTTTCTTGTCTATGGAGTCCAGAATTTTTCCAACTGCTATACAATATTTTGGAGAAGCCCACATTGCTATATAGTTTACAAGTCTTGGGTCTACATACATTCCTCTAACCTGTTTGATTTCATCCGGAATTCCTGCATGAACTTTGTATAAAAAGCAACCCGCTGTTTTCCGCGGGTTGGTATATTCTTCACAAAATGCCTTAAAATACTCTTCCCAGGACTTATTTTCCAACAACCTTCTAAAGTCTTTCCTAAACTGCTGACACATATTTGTTGCATTTACATAACCATCCTTGTCTCTACGTAAGACTTCAATACCGTTGTAAGTGCCTTTTGTGAATGTTTCGCCATTAGATTTGTTCGTGAACGTTTTTGCTTCGACTGACATTTCTGTTCTTACAATAAAAATAAAAAAATATTTTTTGGTGGGACGTCGGACATTCGTTTGTGGCTTAACCGTCGGACCACAACGATAAAAATCTCTGCTCCTAGCAGTACTGCTACTGACAGTAGCAGTACTTTTACTGACAGTAGCAGTACTTTTTCTGACAGTAGCAGTACTTTTACTGACAGTAGCAGTACTTTTACTGACAGTAGCAGTACTTTATCGTCGAAAACCCTCTCAAATTTTCCTTTTTACTGCAACTAGCAGTACTTTTACTGACAGTAGCAGTACTTTTACTGACAGTAGCAGTACTTTTACTGACAGTAGCAGTACTTTTTCTGACAGTAGCAGTACTTTTTCTGACAGTAGCAGTACTTTTTCTGACAGTAGCAGTACTTTTACTGACAGTAGCAATGGACAACATCGAGCCATTAGATGAGGCAATTTACCTAATTGAAATTAACGAGCTTGTTAAAGACTTCCTCAGGCAGAATGTAAAAGGCAAGCTTGTTAACTGTTGGATAACGGGAAGGGCTGCCTTGAATCTCGAGACTTCGACTGGAATTCCAATTCAAATACCAGACGGGACAGCCTACGACGACATAAAGCAAGCAAAGAAGGAAGCTCTTCTCAAGTTCTTTGCCAAGCGTCCTTGGATACAACTTCCAAACAGAGAGAACCCTTTCCCAAGAATGAACCAAATTCTCAAGGGTCTCCTTCACTTCTCGGGTCAGCCGTTCTACATAACCTGTGAAGGCGACATCCAACCAGTTCAGTAAACCTTAACGTTTAACTTCACTTTTTTCTATCTTAAGGAAATTCATGAAAATTCACCTGTTGAATTTTGTATAAAAAGCAACCCGCTGTTTTCCGGCGGTTGGTATATTCTTCACAAAATGCTTGTTTTGAGGTCGAGCCACTTTTGGCTCCACCTCTTTTTTCACCTAAAATATATTTTTCAATACTTTTTCAGCACTTCTCCGTAGTTATATATGAAAGACAATTCGAGATAAAAGTCGTAGTACAATGGAACAATATGTTGCACACCATTTGTTGTGAACCAAACTTGAAAGTCAGAGAAACTGTTACTAGGTGGTTCGTAGAATTTAGAAGCAAAGTCATAAAAGTCCTTACCAATACATAGAAAACTGTTGTTGCTTGAACTGAAACTTGCATGACACATGACATTTTGAGGGTCAAACACGTTTCTATAAACTGTCAAATCTGCTGGTGGGCGTATAAACCAGAACGGACCGTCAGGTGGTAATGGTTCGTTCTGGTTTAGTAACCGAAGAAATTGTGCCCAAGAACGTTTGTCTACTTGCCAAAATAAAAACTGTGTATCTCTTGGAGGGTTATTTTCAATCCTTTGAAATGAAACTGTGGAGTTCATCTTGTCATATTCTAGTTTCAGATAGTATGTTCCATTTAGTAAAGAATCGTATTTTTCTTGAAATTCCCAGTAGTATTTGTTTATTTGAGTTTGAAAGTCATTTAGAGTCTTCTCAAGACTTTCGTCTGAACGAACTGTAAAGATTCTCATTTCGTCAAATTTGTCTAGTAGACCATCATGACCTCTATACCGCCCATGAAAATATACCGCAAACATAAACGCGTTAGTTCTTTTTGAAAACAAAACTCTTCTAAATCCTATTGCCTTTGCATCTGAAGGACTTTGAAGCCAACGAATTGGATAGTCAAACCTGTAAGCTCCGGATGAAATTTCTTCATCTGATATAGTCCTACCAGCGTTTGTAAAGATATAGTCTAACGGTTTTGTATCTGCTACTTTTGTTCTTTGTTTTTCAACCTGAAACATTTAATATATGTAAAAATATACTGTTTTAAAAAAGTATGCCATATAGCTTCTTGAATTTGTTAAGATATAGTCTAACGTATTTTCCATCTGTATCTCTAGCGTTTACATAAGCACAGCCCGCCTTAGTAAAACATACGTGTAATTTCCTATAGTTTACGCCGGTATAAAAGTAGAAAGAGTCCTGTTCTTCGCTATAGTAGTAAAACTCAAACGTATGCTTACCATAGTCTGTAATTTCAATTGCTTCATCTTCTAGTTCGTCGACAAATTCGAATACAATATCTCGAAAATTGCTTTTGTTCTTATTGTTTTCAGAACAAGTGACCCAGCGTAAGTTTTCAAGTCTATTGTCGTTTCTTATATGGTTTATATGGTCTACAAAAGGTAGATTGTTAGGGTTCGGTATAAAATGAGTTGCAATGACAACATGTTTAAGATAGTGTTTCCCACCAATCCTCATCCTAGCATATCCGTCATTTTGCTCCCATTCGCTTAAAACTCTTTTTGTCTTTTTGTTTCTGACTTCAAATGACTCAGAACAGTGAATTTCATATTTCTCATCTAACAAACAAGTTTCCCAACGGTCTGTTCCAACAAACTCAGCGTACATTTCAAATAAAATAAAAAAATATTTTTTTGAAAAATAAAAAAATGTTTTTTCTTTACTTTACATAACCACCTGCTGCCATAAGTCTTTGACGCCAACCCATACCAGCTAATGAAGGTTGACTAAACTTTGGTTTTGGTTTATCTTCAGTTTTTGGCTTCCCTTCTTCTATCGGTTTTTCGTCACTTTTCGGTTCCTCTGACTTTACCTCACTTGCAGGTATGGTTGTGTCGTTAACATCTTCATAAATATCATATGCCATTTGTTTTTGTTTTCCTTTCAACTTTTTGTGTTTGTTGTAAAGTTTAGAATATTTCGACTCTAAGTCAATGAGATGTTCTATAATGAACTGTTGGTCAGTGAAGTAAACTTTTCCATCTGTTGTCTCGAAAGCTCCTTCAGACTTCAATATTTTATTTGTGAGAGTCTGTTTCTTTTTTGAGATACTAGCCGTTCCATTTCTATGAAAAGTGACTTTATAGTTAGGGTTTGTATTTCCAGACCTGGCACTTTCTATTATTGAATTTTTCTCTTCATCTGTAAGTTCTTTGACGGGTTTTGACAATGGTTCTGAACTTTTTGTTTGTGGTGTCAAATCTACCGTTTCAACTTCTTCGGTCATTTCATCTCAGTAAAAAATTTTAGTTTGTTTTGTTTTCAACTGGTTGTTTAGGTTTTTTAAGTCGGTCTAAAACTTCCTGAGGTATAGGAAGAACTTGACAAACACGTGGTTGTGTAACTGCTGGAAGCCGACAAATCCATCTTGAACCCATTTGTCTCAAAGCTGTATTGTTCATTTCATCTCAGTAAAAAACTTTACATTCCCCACGTTTGAGGCGGTTGCGGTTGGTTATTGTTTACCCACTGGTTGTGCATGGTTATATCCTCTGTTAAAGAATCTTTCACCTTGGTCCATATAGTGTCCTGCTTGGTTATAGTAGTCATTTGCTTTGTTATAGTAGTTTCCTGCTTCTCTTCCTACATTGTCCATCCATCCTTGAACTTTTCCTCTTGTTTCAGGATTTGGAATAAGATTTGCTGCATCTCGTGCTACCTCCCAACCTTTCTGTACAGTTTGTATAATAGGTTGTGCTTTCTCTTTAAGTATACCTAATGTACTCAAAATCTTCCTTCCAACTCCAAATACACCTCTGGCTATTGTTCCCACTGCGGGCAAAAATCTGGATGCAACTCCTGCTAATGCGCCAAATAAACCCATTTCTTATAGGGTAAAAAATGACGAATCCAAACAAGGACCCCTATGTTTCTAAAGCGACAAAGAAAGCACTCATGGTAAAAATCTTTAGTTCAACACCAAATGCTTGGTTTATGGATATCTTGGAAAACATTCCGAGGTATAGAGAAGATGGACCACCATACTGGCTAATATTTGTCGGTCAAAACACAAGATACTGTGAAGCCATACCATTATGGTCCAAAAATATTTTAGATGTGAAAACTGCTTTGACAATATTCGTTGACAAATACCATCCAACAAAACTGACATCTGACTGTGAACGTTCTTTCAAATCAGACGATATTAAAAACTATCTGCGTTCAAAAAATGTAAACCAATATTTCATTGTCGACCAAAACCATTCTGCTCTTGGTGTCATTGACAGTTGTATAAAAATCTTAAGAGACTTAAATCAACCACAAGGTGGTGAGGTAGATGAAATGTCATATGACGACAAATATAGGCACTTCTCCATGGCAAAGATGAGACAAGTTTTAAATATTTACAATAGCCGTAAACAAAAAGGTTTGGGAAACCACTCCCCCGAAGAAATGAAAAACAACCCTGACTTAGAGAAAGACTATATATTTAATAGTTTAGTCAAAAGAGACAAACAAGAAAGAATGCCAGGCTTCAAACTTCAGAAAGGTGACAAAGTAAAAATAGAAATACCTAAACGCGACCCATATGAAAATACTATTGACTATGACAACAATGGGAACTCGACAGGTACTCACCTTCGTGTTCGTAAAAATAGAAGAAAGTATACAAGAGAATATTATGAAGTTTTAGGCAAACATGGCAAAATGTACAGACTGCAAGCAGAAGATAAAACTACTATTGTCAGACCTCGTTTCAAACTTGTCAAAGTTCAAGGTGGTATACTTTCAAAGACAGTTCCTAACAAATATAAGACAACTCCTGACGAATATGCTAAAGAAGTTGAAAATGACGACTAAGCAATTCTATACCATGCGTAAACTGTCAAATGGCGGCATGTAATCTTTACTTTGTCCCGTTGTTTGTGTATATCCCGAAACGCGATGTGTATGGTTTCCATCTCCCTGAGTGTCACTCCAGTAACAATTTATAGCAAACTTAACCTCGTCTTTAACATCATATCCTTTACCTTTTGTCATTCCTGACCAATCCCAATATCTATGCTTATGCCAACCTGCTTGAGATGTACTTAAATCTATGTAGTGACTGTGTGCAGGTAAATTTTCACCTGAAATCGTTTTACTTCCACCTGTTTCCTTTGAAGAGTTTGCACAATACAAAAACCTGTCGACTATTTGAGTCCAAGTTCCGAGACCAAGTACTACTTCTGGTCTGGTAGAGTTCATTGACGTATAAATAGAACCTATAGGATATACTGTTTGAAGTATTTCTGTCTTTAATGTTTGAAGCTCTGTTTTGTCTGCTTTTTTATATAACTTTTCTTCAAGTTCATTTACGTCAGAGATGCTATGTCTATGATATTTTTGTGGGTATGTTCCTTCTGTCCATGCTAAAATACGTTCTTTTGTTGCATCTACATATCCTTTTATCCATGTCGAGTCTGCTTTTGTATTCCTTAACTCTGTAACACCTTTCTCAAGCTCTTTCAACTGTTGTCCATCTTCCATTAAACCTCTGGTATGACTTGAAACCGTTTGTGTCAACATATCTACAGTTTCTTTGTCGGCTTTAAGGTCTAAACATCCTGAAACCCACCCTGTATTGGCTTTACCTTCTAAAATCTTCGATGTCCGTTCATGGTACCATTCAACCATTTTTTTAATTTCTTCATCTTTTTCATCCACATATTCCTTATCTGCCTTCTTATCTAATGCACTAGCCACATATGCTAACTCATCGTTAACATATGTTTTATCCGCTTTGTTGTCAACATCTGCTTTTGTTGCATATGTTGCATCTGCTCTGTCATGTTCTTCTTGAACTTTTTCAATGACATACTCTTTGTCAGCTTTGTTGTCAACATCTGCCTTCAAAAGAAGTTCATCTATAGGTTTCTCGTTTAAAGTTCCTTTTGTTGGATTTATACAAACAGTATGGTTCTTACTGTCTTGAAATAGAAACTCGTCTGTCAATGGGTTTAATGTCAGTTTTAAGTTTCCTTCTTTCAATGACTCAGATATCTTAGAATAGTTTGAAAAGTTTGTTGTGTTCTTATTTAGAGCTTGCAAAATGAGTTGTCGGTTGTGTTTTATTTCTCTCATAGACGCTGTTTCTTTCGACATTTTTATTCTAGATAAAATATGCTTTCAATAGAAAAAGAAAATTCAAGAGTTGCTACAACTAAACCATTAGATGAACTTTTTACGAATGTCGGTCAAAAGTTTGAGACAGAGACCGTAAAGCATGAAGGCTATCGTTTTGACTACCCATTAAGATGGCTAAGAGACCCATCTGTCACAAAAGCTATTGGCTTTCGTAGAATGAAGTTTGTGTCTGTAGAAGATAAAAGTTTTCCATTTATTGTAAGGTTTCATATAGATTATATATCTGAAGGGAAACGAAAAATGTGGGAAGAAATTGAGCTAATACAAGTTGACCTTTCATCTTCTCTACAGACTGCGTTAAAAAATATAGAAGATAAAATAAATTCATGTTATGCAAAATATGCTGATGAATATGCAAATACCGAGAGCACACTTTATGTGAGAATTGTATATGACAAACAAAATTCACAAGTGTCATTTCAAATCTACGAAGACAATCCAAAGAAAGACGAACAAATATATACAGAATTCACTGCAATGTCATGGTATTATTTGCAAAGAATGTTAAATCAGAAAGTCGAACTTCCTTTAGCAAATATTTACAGTCGATATGCAAGAGATGAACCATATTTATTTAAAGATGTTTTCGACCCAGCTGCTATTATTGTTCATGCTTCATTTTCTGGCGCCCAAAACTCTTTCTTATGCTTGGCAAATGACTTTTACGAAAAACCTACAAAGTTATACGAACCACCAAGTGGAAGTATTTCAGACTTTCAAGTATGGTTTACTACAGATGGAAGAAAAAGAATAATTCCATTATACCATGCGTTTTACTTAGAACTTAGTTTCATATACAACTACTATCGAACGGTAAAAATATAATTTTTTAATACGGTTGAGGTGTTGGATTTGGTTGCCAACTTGACTGTGGTGCAGGTTCAGGCTGTTGTATAACAGGAGCTTGTTCTTCTGGTTCAGGGTCTTTAGGTATAATACCAACGAACTGACCTACTCTTTTACCAATATTTTTGACTCCGTTCCATACTCCTCTTCCTACGGTTTTTATTCCATTCCATATACCTCTTCCAACATTTCGAAAGAAGTTTCCAATACTACTGAAGAAACCCATTTTACTATATGTAAAAATCTAATGTCCGCCTAGTCTCTTACGTTTCCTGTTGAGTTCCATAGCATTCTTTAACTGGAGCTCATACATTCTGTTTCTCCTCTGGTAGAAAACATATTCTGGGTCAACTCCTGTGTTCGCGTCATCTGCATAAAGTTGTTTATATCCCACTTCAGGGTTTGTATAAAACTCTTTCCATCTCATATTTGCATACCATGGTGGCAAACCTAACGCAGCGTCATTTGACATGGCAGTTTGCATTTGTACATCTGTTGGCACTTGACCATAGTTTGCCATTGCAGTTTGTATTCTAACTTCATTTGGAATATTCTCTGGGTTTGGTTGTCCAGGTTGCTGTGCATTCGCTAAGTTCTGTGCGTCCATTTAATATTAGATAAAAATATCTCTTACGAGTACATATGCTGAACATTTGCAGGCATTGGTTCATCTTCATATTCTCTATATCTTTCTGCCACGTCAAATAAGTAAATGACACAATGGAAAAAACCTAAAACAAGTAGTCCTATTTCAAACCACATTTACTTACTAGTAAAATTTCTTTGTTATGACACTTTCTCCAGTTTATAGGACCTCTCTCATATTCTATCTTATCGTATCTAAACTCATAGTCATGTATGTCCTCTAACCATCTCATAACGGTTTCCAAACCACTTTTATCGGATGTAAAGTAAAAGCATGGATGGTTATGTAAAACGTCTAAAGTTTCTAAAGAGTCTCTCAAAGTCCAGTCTACTTGGTATTGAAAATCCCATGTGTTATAGAACGGCGGGTCCACTATAAAGAAAACATTTTCCTTGTCTTTATATTTTTCATACAACTCTGTCCAATGACATCTCACAAACTCTATACCCTCAATATATTTTTCTATGTCCTCTTTGAAAACATTTGTATAGTTAAGATATAAAACTTTTGACATAAGTGTTTCAATGTCATGAACTCTTATAGCACCACTATATAATAGTCTAGCAGATATACTATCCCAGTCTATATATTCTGCTTTTTTCAAAACCTCTCTGACAGTATTTTTCTTATCTAATGGTATACGTTCCATCTTACCTATAGGTATCTTTTCTTTTAACTCTTTCAATATTTTGTTTGTGTCTGGTATATGTTTGAGACGGTTCATATAGTTGTCGAAGTCATTGCATATAATCTTTGAGTCAGGAAATACAGTATGGCACAAATGAGATATATAGAAACTTCCACCGAACAAATCTACAAATGTTAGACCATTCGGTAGTTTCTTAAGTTCTCTCAATAGAATATCTTTACATCTACTCTTATTTCCAAAGAAGGGTAACGGTGGTTTTGTAAAATTCATTTTATATATATAATAAAAATGTTTTTTCCTGAAAAGTGACAGAAAAGTGACAAAACATGTACGAAGAAGTCTTATAAATTCAAGAGGGTAGAAAAGAGGTTAGAAAAGAGGTTATATCTAACCTTCTACCCTAAACATTATTTTTGTCTGATTTTACGAAGAAGTCTTGACAAAACATGAAAACATATATAATTTGTGAAAAGCTCCTGGAAGACCCGTATATAAGAACTTCATTTATACTAAACATCTTCAGGGCTAGAAGGCACGAAGTGCCTGGAAGCCCCACTACCTTTTTTTTTTTTTTTTTTTTTTTTTTTTTTTTTTTTTTAATTATTTTCATGAATGAAAAAAATAAACGAGTAAAAGAAATTAGAAACTAATGATTATTTGAATTTATGAAATCAATTAAAAAAAAAAAAAAAAAAAAAAAAAAAAAAAAAAAAAAGGTAGTGGGGCTTCCAGGCACTTCGTGCCTTCTAGCCCTGAGGATGTTTTGTCAAGACTTCTTCGTAAATGTTTTGTCAAGACTTCTTCATCGTAAAGACTTTGTCAAGACTTCTTCATCGTAAATGTTTTGTCAAGACTTCTTCGTAAAGACTTTGTCAAGACTTCTTCTTCGTAAATGTTTTGTCAAGACTTCTTCATCGTAAAATCAGACAAAAATATATTTTATGTTAGAATGTTAGATCTAACACGTTTTCTAACATGTTTTCTAACATCGTAGAAAACTCATGATTTCATCGTAAATGTTTTGTCAAGACTTCATCGTAAATGTTTTGTCAAGACTTCTTCATCGTAAATGTTTTGTCAAGACTTCTTCATCGTAAATGTTTTGTCAAGACTTCTTCATCGTAAATGTTTTGTCAAGACTTCTTCTTCGTAAATGTTTTGTCAAGACTTCTTCGTAAAATCAGACAAAAATATATTTTATGTTAGAATGTTAGATCTAACACCTTTTCTAACATGTTTTCTAACATCGTAGAAAACTCATGATTTCATCGTAAATGTTTTGTCAAGACTTCTTCTTCGTAAATGTTTTGTCAAGACTTCTTCATCGTAAAATCAGACAAAAATATATTTTATGTTAGAATGTTAGATCTAACATGTTTTCTAACATGTTTTCTAACATCGTTGAAAACTCATGATTTCATCGTAAATGTTTTGTCAAGACTTCTTCATCGTAAATGTTTTGTCAAGACTTCTTCGTAAAATCAGACAAAAATATAATTTAGGGTAGAAGGTTAGATCTAACATTCTAACATAAACATTATTTTTTGGTGTAAATTTCATGATTTTCAAGAGTTTTCTACGATGTTAGAAAACATGTTAGAAAACATGTTAGATCTAACATTCTAACATAAAATATATTTTTGGTGTAAATTTCATGAAAATTCAAGAGGGTAGAAAACTCATGATTTCTTCGTAAATGTTTTGTCATGATTTCTTCGTAATGCTTTGTCACTTTTCTGTCACTTTTCGGGTAAAAACATTTTTATTATTATATATAAATGAATTTTACAAAACCACCGTTACCGTTCTTTGGAAATAAGAGTAGATGTAAAGATATTCTATTGAGAGAACTTAAGAAACTACCGAATGGTCTAACATTTGTAGATTTGTTCGGTGGAAGTTTCTATATATCCCATTTGTGCCATACAATATTCCCAGACTCAAAGATTATATGCAATGACTTCGACAACTATATGGACCGTCTCAAACATATTCCAGACACAAACAAAATATTGAAAGAGTTAAAAGAAAAGATACCTATAGGTAAGATGGAACGTATACCATTAGATAAGAAAAATATTGTGAGAGAGGTTTTGAAAAAAGCAGAATATATAGACTGGAATAGTATATCTGCTAGACTATTATATAGTGGTGCTATAAGAGTTCATGACATTGAAACACTTATGTCAAAAGTTTTATATCTTAACTATACAAATGTTTTCAAAGAGGACATAGAAAAATATATTGAGGGTATAGAGTTTGTGAGATGTCATTGGACAGAGTTGTATGAAAAATATAAAGACAAGGAAAATGTTTTCTTTATAGTGGACCCGCCGTTCTATAACACATGGGATTTTCAATACCAAGTAGACTGGACTTTGAGAGACTCTTTAGAAACTTTAGACGTTTTACATAACCATCCATGCTTTTACTTTACATCCGATAAAAGTGGTTTGGAAACCGTTATGAGATGGTTAGAGGACATACATGACTATGAGTTTAGATACGATAAGATAGAATATGAGAGAGGTCCTATAAACCGGAGAAAGTGTCATAACAAAGAAATTTTATTGGTAAGTAAATGTGGTTTGAAATCGGATTGTTAGTTTTAGGTTTTTTCCATTGTGTCATTTACTTATTTGACGTGGCAGAAAGATATAGAGAATATGAAGATGAACCAATGCCTGCAAATGTTCAGTATATGTACTCGTAAGAGATATTTTTATCTAATATTAAATGGACGCACAGAACTTAGCGAATGCACAGCAACCTGGACAACCAAACCCAGAGAATATTCCAAATGAAGTTAGAATACAAACTGCAATGGCAAACTATGGTCAAGTGCCAACAGATGTACAAATGCAAACTGCCATGTCAAATGACGCTGCGTTAGGTTTGCCACCATGGTATGCAAATATGAGATGGAAAGAGTTTTATACAAACCCCGAAGTGGGATATAAACAACTCTATGCAGATGACGCGAACACAGGAGTTGACCCGAGTATGTTTTCTACCAGAGGAGAAATAGAATGTATGAGCTCCAGTTAAAAAATGCTATGGAACTCAACAGGAAACGTAAGAGACTAGGCGGACATTAGATTTTTACATATAGTAAAATGGGTTTCTTCAGTAAGATAGGAAACTTCTTTCGAAATGTTGGAAGAGGTATATGGAATGGAATAAAAACCGTAGGAAGAGGAATTTGGAACGGAGTCAAAAATATTGGTAAAAGAGTAGGTCAGTTCGTTGGTATTATACCTAAAGACCCTGAACCAGAAGAACAAGCTCCTGTTATACAACAGCCTGAACCTGCACCACAGTCTAGTTGGCAACCAAATCCAACACCTCAACCGTATTAAAAAATTATATTTTTTACCGTTCGATAGTAGTTGTATATGAAACTAAGTTCTAAGTAAAACGCGTGGTATAATGGAATTATTCTCTTTCTTCCATCTGTAGTAAACCATACTTGAAAATCCGAAATACTTCCACTCGGTGGTTCATATAGCTTTGTAGGTTTTTCGTAAAAGTCATTTGCCAAGCATAAGAAAGAGTTTTGGGCGCCAGAAAATGAAGCATGAACAATAATAGCAGCTGGGTCGAAAACATCTTTAAATAAATATGGTTCATCTCTTGCATATCGACTGTAAATATTTGCTAAAGGAAGTTCGACTTTCTGATTTAACATTCTTTGCAAATAATACCATGACATTGCAGTGAATTCTGTATATATTTGTTCGTCTTTCTTTGGATTGTCTTCGTAGATTTGAAATGACACTTGTGAATTTTTTTGTCATATACAATTCTCACATAAAGTGTGCTCTCGGTATTTGCATATTCATCAGCATATTTTGCATAACATGAATTTATTTTATCTTCTATATTTTTTAACGCAGTCTGTAGAGAAGATGAAAGGTCAACTTGTATTAGCTCAATTTCTTCCCACATTTTTCGTTTCCCTTCAGATATATAATCTATATGAAACCTTACAATAAATGGAAAACTTTTATCTTCTACAGACACAAACTTCATTCTACGAAAGCCAATAGCTTTTGTGACAGATGGGTCTCTTAGCCATCTTAATGGGTAGTCAAAACGATAGCCTTCATGCTTTACGGTCTCTGTCTCAAACTTTTGACCGACATTCGTAAAAAGTTCATCTAATGGTTTAGTTGTAGCAACTCTTGAATTTTCTTTTTCTATTGGAAGCATATTTTATCTAGAATAAAAATGTCAAATGAAACAGCGTCTATGAGAGAAATACAACACAACCGACAACTCATTATGCAAGCTCTAAATAAAACACAACAAACTTTTCAAACTATTCTAAGATATCTGAGTCATTGAAAGAAGGAAACTTAAAACTGACGATAAACCCAATGACAGACGAGTTTCTGTTTCAAGACAACAAGAACCATACTGTTTGTATAAATCCAACAAAAAGAACTTTAAACGAGAAACCTATAGATGAACTTCTTTTGAAAGCAGATATTGACAACAAAGCTGACAAAGAGTATGTCATTGAAAAAGTTCAAGAAGAACATGACAGAGCAGATGCAACATATGCAACAAAAGAGGATGTTGAAAAGAAAGCTGACAAAGAGTATGTTGACGATGAGTTAGCATATCTGGCTAGTGGGTTAGTGAAGAAGGCAGATAAGGAATATTGTGGATGAAAAAGACAATGAAATTAAAGAAAGGGTTGAATGGTACCATGAAAGGACAACAAAGATTTTAAAAACTAAAGCTGATACAGGATGGGTTTCAGGATGTTTAGACCTTAAAGCCGACAAAGAAACTGTAGATATGTTGACACAAACGGTTTCAAGTCATACAGAGGTTTAATGGAAGATGGACAACAGTTGAAAGAGCTTGAGAAAGGTGTTACAGAGTTAAGGAATACAAAAGCAGACTCGACATGGATAGCTGGATATGTAGATGCAACAAAAGAACGTATTTTAGCATGGACAGAAGGAACATACCCACAAAAATATCATAGACATAGCATCTCTGACGTAAATGAACTTGAAGAAAAGTTATATAAAAAAGCAGACAAAACAGAGCTTCAAACATTAAAGACAGAAATACTTCAAACAGTATATCCTATAGGTTCTATTTATACGTCAATGAACTCTACCAGACCAGAAACAGTTCTGGGTTTTGGAACTTGGACTCAAATAGTTGACAGGTTTTTGTATTGTGCAAACTCTTCAAAGGAAACAGGAGGAAGTAAAACGATTTCAGGTGAAAATTTACCTGCGCACAGTCACTACATAGATTTAAGTACATCTCAAGCAGGTTGGCATAAGCATAAATTTTGGGATTGGTCAGCAATGAAAAAAGGTAAAGGATATGATGTTAAAGACGACGTTCAGTTTGCTATAAATTGTTTCTGGGGTGACACTCAGGGAGATGGAAACCATACACATCGCGTTTCGGGATATACGCAAACAACAGGACAAAGTAAAGACTACATGCCACCTTACATGACAGTTTACGCATGGTATAGAATTGCTTAGTCGTCATTTTCAACTTCTTTAGCATATTCGTCAGGAGTTGTCTTATATTTGTTAGGAACTGTCTTTGAAAGTATACCACCTTGAACCTTAACAAGTTTGAAACGAGGTCTGACAATAGTCGTTTTATCTTCTGCTTGCAGTCTGTACATTTTGCCATGTTTGCCTAAAACTTCATAATATTCTCTTGTATACTTTCTTCTATTTTTACGAACACGAAGGTGAGTACCTGTCGAGTTCCCATTGTTGTCATAGTCAATAGTATTTTCATATGGGTCGCGTTTAGGTATTTCTATTTTTACTTTGTCACCTTTCTTAAGTTTGAAGCCTGGCATTCTTTCTTGTTTGTCTCTTTTGACTAAACTATTAAATATATAGTCTTTCTCTAAGTCGGGGTTGTTTTTCATTTCTTCGGGGGAGTGGTTTCCCAAACCTTTTTGTTTACGGCTATTGTAAATATTTAAAACTTGTCTCATCTTTGCCATGGAGAAATGTCTATATTTGTCGTCATATGACATTTCATCTACCTCACCACCTTGTGGTTGATTTAAATCTCTTAAGATTTTTATACAACTGTCAATGACACCAAGAGCAGAATGGTTTTGGTCGACAATGAAATATTGGTTTACATTTTTTGAACGCAGATAGTTTTTAATATCGTCTGATTTGAAAGAACTTTCACAGTCAGATGTCAGTTTTGTTGGATGGTATTTGTCAACGAATATTGTCAAAGCAGTTTTCACATCTAAAATATTTTTGGACCATAATGGTATGGCTTCACAGTATCTTGTGTTTTGACCGACAAATATTAGCCAGTATGGTGGTCCATCTTCTCTATACCTCGGAATGTTTTCCAAGATATCCATAAACCAAGCATTTGGTGTTGAACTAAAGATTTTTATCATGAGTGCTTTCTTTGTCGCTTTAGAAACATAGGGGTCCTTGTTTGGATTCGTCATTTTTTAACCCATAAGAAATGGGTTTATTTGGCGCATTAGCAGGAGTTGCATCCAGATTTTTGCCCGCAGTGGGAACAATAGCCAGAGGTGCATTTGGAATTGGAAGGAAGATTTTGAGTACATTAGGTATACTGAAAGAGAAAGCACAACCTATTATACAAACCGTACAGAAAGGTTGGGAGGTAGCACGAGATGCAGCAAATCTTATTCCAAATCCTGAAACAAGAGGAAAAGTTCAAGGATGGATGGACAATGTAGGAAGACAAGCAGGAAACTACTATAACAAAGCAAATGACTACTATAACCAAGCAGGGCACTATATGGACCAAGGTGAAAGATTCTTTAACAGAGGATATAACCATGCACAACAATGGGTAAACAATAACCAACCGCAACCACCTCAAACTTGGGGAATGTAAAGTTTTTTACTGAGATGAAATGAACAATACAGCATTGAGACAAATGGGTTCAAGATGGATTTGTCGGCTTCCAGCAGTTACACAACACGTGTTTGTCAAGTTCTTCCTATACCTCAAGAAGTTTTAGACCGACTTAAAAAACCTAAACAACCAGTTGAAAACAAACCAAACTAAAATTTTTTACTGAGATGAAATGACCGAAGAAGTTGAAACGGTAGATTTGACACCACAAACAAAAAGTTCAGAACCATTGTCAAAACCTGTCAAAGAACTTACAGATGAAGAGAAAAATTCAATAATAGAAAGTGCCAGGTCTGGAAATACAAACCCTAACTATAAAGTCACTTTTCATAGAAATGGAACGGCTAGTATCTCAAAAAAGAAACAGACTCTCACAAATAAAATATTGAAGTCTGAAGGAGCTTTCGAGACAACAGATGGGAAAGTTTACTTCACTGACCAACAGTTCATTATAGAACATCTCATTGACTTAGAGTCGAAATATTCTAAACTTTACAACAAACACAAAAAGTTGAAAGGAAAACAAAAACAAATGGCATATGATATTTATGAAGATGTTGACGACACAACCATACCTGCAAGTGAAGTAAAGTCAGGTGAACCAAAAAGTGACGAAAAACCGATAGAAGAAGGTGAGCCAAAAACTGAAGATAAACCAAAACCAAAGGTTAGTTTCCAAACTAAACCAAGTCAACCTTCATTAGCTGGTATGGGTTGGCGTCAAAGACTTATGGCAGCAGGCGGTTATGTAAAGTAAAGAAAAAAATATTTTTTTATTTTTATAAAAATGCCCCCGTATAGAATGGATAGAAGGTCTGCTAGAATAAAAGCAGAGTTAGAAAGATATGGCTGGAGAGTTTCAAAGAATTTTAAATATAGGAAGGGAAGACCCATAAAAGTTTATGACAAACTGGCTGGTCTGACCTACGAAATGGACTTGGAAACAGCGCGCACAAATTATCCAAACAGATTAGAGAGGTTAGAAGAAGAACGTCTTATGGACATGCCTTTCGATGTTAGTGAACCTCAAGTTGAAGGACACGACGGCTTTGCCAGATTCTACTGGAAACATGACGAACAATTGCATCCTTTGAGAAGGAAAAAAGGAAAAGGTGAAGATGCACATGCTCCCATGGAAAGAACAAGATATGCATATGAAAAGTACCGTGAAGTTAGAAGTCAAATTACATCTGGTCGAACCTTTACAGTAAACTTTGACGAAGGAAAGAACAAAGAAGGCTTCATGGGTGTACTTGCTGCCATACAAGACGGAAATAAGAAAGGATACAATCTCAGACTAACCATAACAGATTTGGACGGTCACATTTACTATGCACATGGCAATGTCACAACAGCTGCAATGCTTCTTGACGCTTTCAAGACTACAAAGAGAGAACAAATGGTTGACTCCGACTCAGACATTTTGAATGCAATTGAAGGAATTGCAAGTGTCAAGTTCGAATGGTACCAACCTAACCCTCAAGCAGTCAGACAACATGCTGGATACTTCCCGTTCATAAATAAGTCTGACATTGACTTGACAAGGTATGGAATTTACAATTCAATTGAAACAATTGTCAATGAACCTTGTATTCTTACATGTCTCAGGAACTCTGGTCTTGTTTCAGAAGAGAAGATGAAGTATCTTGAGTCATGTGTGAAGACAAGGTACATTCTCAGAGGTCAATTGGCAAAAATTGCACCGTTGGCAAATGTCAATATCCGAGTCAACATACCTACAGCTAAAGGTTCTTCACATGACGACTATGTTGTTGACAAAGACTTACCATGGTTGAAGATTGCAATTGTCCACAACCACTTCATGTTGAACGAAAGTCTTACAAACCCATTGTTCGGAAAAGGCAAGTGCAACATTGTCAGAGCTGTAAACATTCTTTTCGAGAAAGGTTTGTTGGAACCAATTCCAGATGACAAGCTGACAGAAACTTTTGTACCAAAAGACGAAACAAACTTTTCATTGTTAGCAAGACCAAAAGTTGTTCCAGACAAAGTTCTAGCACAAAAGAAGTACACAATTCCAAAAGGAGTTGGATTGTTCGGATACCAACCTGAACCAGAAGAACTTCCAATGAGGTTGCAAGAACTTCAAGATGCTATAAACAAACTTCCATTGAGACATCCAATTGACGTCAAATTGTATTGGAGAGCTTCTGAGTTAGGTCAGAAGGTTTTATATGAAACAGGTTGCTTCGACGATGTTTATGAGATAACAGGAGAAGTTTCTCAGAAGATAAGAGACTCACTTGAATTTCCACAAACTGGACCAATTGGTTGCGACAAGTTCGACTCAGATGAAAAGATATACTATGTCGACCTTAACGCTGCATACATGAGGTTTGTCCAATATATTCCAACTGGAATTCCAAACGAAGATGGTGAGTTCCCAGGAAGGAACTATACAGTTGGAAAAGTCATACAACAACTGTATGATATTAGGAAAGCTTCAAACCCCAAACTTGCAATGACACTCAAATTGCTTATGAATTCGACATGGGGATATTCCATTAAGAAACCTCAAGAGATGAAGAGTAAACATTATGAGAAGGTCGACAACTTTGTTGAAAGGTTCTCCCCTTTTGTTTTGAAATACGAATTTACTCAAGGTCAAGGTGGCTTAGTAACCACAGTAAAACCTATTGTCGAACATTGGTCTTACCCTCAGTTCGCAAAGGCAGTCCTTGACAACTACAACAAATTCTTCTCCGAAGTCAAATCCAAAGTGAAGGTTTACTATGAGAACATTGACGCACTCATGACGAACGAAGAAGGGTACAACAAACTCATTGAAATGGGAATGGTCGGTGAAAAGATGGGTCAATTCAAATTGGACAAAATTTTCACCGAAGTTCATGTAATATCGAAAAGGAAGTACTGGGGCATACTTGAAGACGGCACAGAAATAAAACATTGCATGAAATAAAAAATTGCATGAAGTAAAAACGTTTTTAAAACAATATATTTTTACATATATTAAATGCTTCAGGTTGAAAAACAAAGAACAAAAGTAGCAGATACAAAACCGTTAGACTATATGTTTACAAACGCCGGTAGGAATATATCAGATGAAGAAATTTCATCCCGAATTGTCTTTCATATACAACTACGGAAAAGTGCTGAAAAAGTATTGAAAAATATATTTTAGGTGAAGAGGTGAGATTTCACCTGTTTTTTCACCTGTTTTCTCACCCGTTGAATTTTCATGAATTTTGTGCTGAATTCGACAAAAATGAGTTTTTGGTTGAAAAAAGAGGTGGAGCCAAAAGTGGCTCGACCTCAAAACAAGCATTTTGTGAAGAATATACCAACCCGCGGAATTCCGGCGGTTGCTTTTTATACAAAGTTCAACAGGTGAATTTTCATGAATTTCCTTAAGATAGAAAAAAATATATTTTAGGCGACCAGGTCACTCGGTCACTCGGTCACTCGGTCAACTAACATCTTTTTGAAAAAGTGTGACAACATGACATTTTGACAACAACACAGGAAATAGATTTCATCGTATATTTTTTGTTTAGACTTCATCGTAAATGTTTTTTTGAGACTTCATCGTATATGTTTTGTCGAGATTTTTATCGTTGTGGTCCGACGGTTAAGCCACAAACGAATGTCCGACGGTTAAGCCAAAAATATTTTTTATTTTTATTGTAAGAACAGTATGACAGTCGAAGCAAAAACGTTCACGAACAAATCTAATGGCGAAACATTCACAAAAGGCACTTACAACGGTATTGAAGTCTTACGTAGAGACAAGGATGGTTATATAAATGCAACAAAGATGTGTCAGCAGTTTAGGAAAGACTTTAGAAGGTTGTTGGAAAATAAGTCCTGGGAAGAGTATTTTAAGGCATTTTGTGAAGAATATACCACCCGCGGAATTCCGCGGGTTGCTTTTTATACAATGTTAATGCAGGAATTCCGGATGAAATCAAACAGGTTAGAGGAATGTATGTAGACCCAAGACTCGTAAACTATATTGCAATGTGGGCTTCTCCAAAATATTGTATAGCAGTTGGAAAAATTATGGACTCCATAGACAAGAAAGTTCATGAGAAGTTAGATGAAGAAGAACTTGAAGATACAGTAGAGAATGCAAAACCTTTGTTTGAAGAAGAAGTTAGAAAAATGCATGAAAAACAAATAGAACATGAACGTGAGATATGTTCTGGTTATAGAGATTCTCCATACGAACTAGACCAATGGGAACAAGAAGATTTAAAGAGAGAATTTAGAGAATATGAACTCGCTAAGATAACATTAGAAGCTGCAGAAAAGAAGTTAAAAGTTTGGGGTCGTTTTGTACAAAAATATTGTGAGTAAATGAACCATTTTTTTTCGACAAAAATAATGTTTATGTTAGAATGTTAGATCTAACATGTTTTCTAACCTCTTTTCTAACATGGTCTAAAACTCTCGAAAATCATGAATTTTACACCAAAAATAATGTTTATGTTAGAATGTTAGATCTAACATGTTTTCTAACCTCTTTTCTAACATGGTCTAAAACTCTCGAAAATCATGAATTTTACACCAAAAATAATGTTTAGGGTAGATGGGTATATCTAACCTCTTTTCTAACCTCTTTTCTACCCTCTTGAATTTTCATGAATTTTCCCGAAATAAAAAATAAAGTTGGTTTTTTTAAAAAAATATTTTTTATTTTTATTGTAAGAACATGTTAGCAACAACAGCACCAAACTCGTTAGTCATGAACCCAACTTCAATGTTAGTAGAGATGAAAAGCTTCATTCCTTCTTCATATACTTTCGAAACAAAAATCCAGAAGATAAAGCAAGAACTTTTAACAAGTAATTTAGACTGTAGTGCGAAAGATGAAACAAATGAACAGTATCTTTATGAAATGCAGGATATTATTGACCATTTACCTAAACTTCCTGAAATCCAACAACAAAAACTCACTATTCCAGAATTCGATGAAATAGAAGTCGGACTGACTGACTCAGTAGAAATAAAGAAGTTCATACGAAAGGTTAACTATGAGTTTCTTGGATTTCATTGCAACCACAAAGTCATGGACAAAGACTGCGACATGGTATATAAGAACATCTCTGACCTTTACAAATCCGAAGAATTTAAGACCTACGACAACTTTGTTTCATTAGTTGCAAAATGTGTTTGGGAAATAAGAGATAAAGATAGTAGGGGTAAGGTATGGAACGAACAAATAAAACCCGCTATGTTCGAGATGAAGAAAACCATTGACGCCTTAGTTGTTTTAGCAGGTAAGGTTTCAGAATATAACGCAAAAATGAACCCACAATGTTCTAAATGTAAAGCAGCAATGAGGAAATATAACTACTCCGTCAAAGAGATAGAACGTATGCGAAACGACTATGCAGATTTAAAGAAAGAAGCAGAGAAACCAGCAGAAGATAAAATGGACATGTTGACATTTCTGAACAAAAACTATCCAACTGCTGACGATTTCCTTCTATCTGACGTCAAGAAGAAGTATAAAGAAACTTTCGGTATCGTTAAAACATTCGATGTACTAAAAGAAGAAATTGAAGCCACGAAATTGTTTAGAGTCATGAACCATCGCAACATATACCATGTAAAACGCTTGTAAATAGTTATGTTAGAAAACATGTTAGAAAACATGTTAGATCTAACATTCTAACATAAACATTATTTTTGCTGAATTCCGTATGAAATTTCATGAGTTTTGTATGTTTTAGACCATGTTAGAAAACATGTTAGAAAACATGTTAGATCTAACATTCTAACATAAAATATATTTTTGCTGAATTCAGCACAAAAATCTGAGTAAAATGGCATAAGATTGCTTCCCTCGGAAAACCGAGGATAGAGATTCCGTATGAAAATTTCATGAATTTCCTTAAGATAGAAAATAAAAGCTAGTTTTTTTAAAATATTTTTTTTATTTTGTATGTAAGAACAGGAAATGTCAAACACTGAGTTTGAAACAGTTAGAAAGATAGACAATGACACCAAAATGGTTAGAATTGGTGATTTAAACGTAAGATACTCAAAGAAATACAACAAATATTCTTTGTCAGACATTTTAACACTATCTGAAGGAAAGAAAGCACACGACTGGGTTAGAAATGCTTCATCTCAGAAAATTTTGACAAGAAATCCTGAGCTTATGATATCGGTAAGATTCTATGGAACAAGAGCATATCTCATCGACAAAAGTCTTATACCAGTAGTTTTGTTCTGGTTAGACCCAGTTGTTGGATATAATTTCATAACATATGGTTCATTCGATACGGAACGTTGCAGTGAAGGCTTACTTTACATCGTTCAGAAACCGAAGGACTTCAATACAAAGAGATATAAGATAGGAAGAACATATAATATAACTCAAAGATATGACAATACAGTCAATAGAGTCAGGGTTGTGTTTGTTAACGATATGAGAGCTGCTGAAACAGAACTACTTGAAAAGTTTGAGAAGATGTATGGTGCTCCCACGAAAGGTAAAGAAACGTTTGAAGTAGATGAGATAGATAGTGCTATAAAATTATTTGACGAAGTTGCTGAAAAATACATGTAAAGCGTTTATTTTTGGTCTTTTGTGAAAGATAGAAAATAACGCTAATTTTATTTTTTTTTATTTTTTTATCCGGAATATAAAGACAGATATGTCAACAACAGAGAACACAACAACTGCTATCGTTCATGAAGCTATAAATGAAGAATATGAGTGGGTTCAGTTTAACAAACAACTCCGTCTCATTCGTTCGGTCAAAGACGATATGTACCAAATGCAAAGTATTTTGACAGCATGTTTTGCTCCAGATACCAAACATACAGACGATTGGTTCAAAAACCAAAGCACACAAGAACTTTTGAGCGAAGCACAGCGAGACATACTTTTTTCTGAAAACAGTGAAGAACAGCGAGCCCGACTTCCATCGGGGTCGCCAAAACTCTATGAAAATCGTAAAAATTTGCCAAATGGTTTGAGAGGTTGGTATGTACATAGACTATTAGTAAATGCTGTTGCAATGTGGGCTTCACCTCGTTATGCTTGGTATGTTTGTAAACTTCTTGACGAAATTCATAGACAAGAACGTGAAGAGATGGAAAAGAAACTTCAAGCAAAAGATGAAGTCATTGAATCCAAAGACAAAAACATACAGAAAAGAATACCACGTTCGGTACCAAAAGGAAAGGAAAAGAACTATAAGTATATGATTTACACTGAAGAGATGGAAAATGAAGAAGACAGAGATATGGTTATGTTGCATTTAGTCAGAAGAAACAACAAAAGCTTTTACGACCTTGCTAAGATTTACAAATCTGACAGAAATTGGTTCTATCGCGAAAACTTACCGATTTCAATGACTCCAAATGAAGATGTGAAACAAATAGTTCAAGATACGTTACCTCAAACACACTATGATATTAAAGGTTGTACAATACTTACCTTCAAAGAAGACTTACCGCTACTGAAGGAAAAAATAACAGAGTATTTTGACAACTTCAAACAAGCAGAGTAGATGAACCATTTATTTTTACGCTTGACTTCAGATGGCTCAGGTAGCTCTATAAGGTAAATTGTCTTGTCAAATCCTTCTGGCATTCCAAGTTCTTCCTTCCGACATTCCGAGTCCTTCCATCCGACATTCCGAGTCCTTCCTTCCGACAAGAAAAAAATTTCCCGACAACTGGAAAAAAATTTCCCGACAACTGGAAAAAATTTTCCAGTTGTCCGTCCGTAAACCATTCAAATTTTCGAAAATTGAGAACTTTTTTCCCGACAACTGGAAAAATTTTTCCCGACAACTGGAAAAAAATTTCCCGACAACTGGAAAAATTTTTCCCGACAACTGGAAAAGTTCTTCCTTCCGACAGGACACAAACGAATGTCTCACGTTCCTCTTCCTGAATGCCTTCCAAAGCCAGAAGAACCGACAGCCCCAGCACCACAACAGACTTACTAAGACTAAACACTTAGATTTTTCAAGCTTGACTTTTTACAATTTGAACTTTGTTTGCGTAGATATGAATTCTGAAAGAAGTATGAGGGTCTTGTATGACTTTGTACTTCTCCCATAGTTCATGTCTGTCAAACTTACCTGCCATGGACTCTTTCATAAGTTCCATGAAATCGTCTTCGGACAATCCGGGGAAAAGTACAATGTCAGTAAGTATTCTCTTTACATCCTTACTTAAACTCTTTGCTGTCTGTACACATATGACAACTGAGATGTTAAAGTGTCTGAGCTTCTTAAGAATTCGACACATGTCTTGTTCTCTGTTCTTTAACAAAGGATGAGAAGCAAAGTCATCTAAGATAAGAAGACACCTATGAGGGTATGTCTTCCAATCGTAAGATTGCAATTTCTTCGAAATGTATTCTATCTCTTTCTGTTTGTTTCGGAAGTGTTTCTTCTCTAATATTCTCTGCATTTCCTCATTTGGGTCTTTAAACTTAGAATTTATATACTCATTTATAGCATTATACTTCAAAACTCTTCTTTGGTACTTCTTTATCCAATCTAACAACTCAGTATCTTTTTACATACTAACTTAGACTTTTTTTATAATATCTGAACGAATTTACGGTTTGATCGAAATTGACCAGAAGTACTACAAATGACTACTAACTCATAGAATGGGTTCTTCTCATCTAGTTCTTGTTGTTGTGCAGCCATTTTAAGATAAGTGAAAGTCTTACCCGACCCAGGCGGTGCGATTAGACCTGTTATACCATTCTGAGCAAATAAGAACTTGTCATGTATGGGTTTTATCTGAGCATTTTCTAACTTCCTCTTGTTCTTGTTTAAAACATTCTCAAATTTCTTGTCAATGTCAGCAAACTTTTTTTCTAACATATTTTTAGAAAAATTAAAAATTTTATCTTTTAGGAAATGTCTAGCGATTTCGCTATCTATATTCGAGACAAGCTTTTTGACTCTAAAACTTCTGTCGACCATAAAATCTTACATAGTGTAAACAAGAAAGGTGAATTTGTTCTAAAGTTCTGTTTCTGGGAATATGACAAGAACCAATAAACATTACAAAGAGCAGTCTTAAAATTTGTCAATGACAGACTTGTTGACAGAGATGACGCCGATTGGAAAGATGAAGTCCAACAAAAGTTCTTAGAATGCAAAGAAGACACATGCGCTGTTCTTGAAGATGAAATAGGAAACAGAATAGATGAGCTATTAAAGGACAAAGAACTTTTACATAAATATGGTTGCGCCAAATTTGACATAACTCCACCAGAGAAGAAGAAGAGAGAAAAGAAAGAAAAGAAAGTAGAAGAAAAGAAAGTAGAAGAAGAGAAGAAAGAACCTGAACCAGAGAAAAAGAAATTTGACATGTAAAAATAAAATTTTATTTTTAGAAACATTTCTGGGTCAATGTCAATGTTCTCTTCCTCTTTAGGACAAACACTGGCTTAGACTCTAAAATCTTTTTACCCAATTTACCTTGAACTTCAACTATCTTAGACTCATAAATAATTTATAGTCGTCTGCTTTCTTTGGTTCATAAGGTAATAACAAGTTTGTATGCTTTGCCTTTCTTTAAGGTTTGAGAACCTTCTGTCAAAATTTTCTTTGACTGCTAACAAACCTTCTATGTCTAAGTCTTCAAATTTCGCACCATTTTTAGTCACAATAGCAAACTTAACTGGTTCGATGTTCCAAACTTTGCTGAATGAAGACTTTTCAAAATGGTAGAAGTAAACATTCAAATAAGCGAATGGGTCTAGTTCTTCTTTAAGTCCTGACATATATTTGTTGACTGAAATATATTTCGTCATCTTTTCTATCGGATAAAAAAAATATTTTTTTAAAAACGTTTTAAAATGGTATGCCATATAGCTTCTTGAATTTGTTAAGAAGTATTTTAACGTATTTTCCATCTGTATCTCTATGTTTACATAAAGCATAAGCCATCCTTAGTAAAACATACTTGTAATTTCCTATAGTTTACGCCGGTATAAAGGTAGAAAGAGTCCTGTTCTTCGCTATAGTAGTAAAACTCAAACGTATGCTTGCCATAGTCTGTAATTTCAATTGCTTCATCTCTTCTCGTCGTCGACAAATTCGAATACAATATCTCTAAATTTGCTTTTGTTCTTATTGTTTTCAGAACGAGTAACCCAACGTAAATTTTCAAGTCTATTGTCATTTCTTATACGGTTTATATGGTCTACAAAAGGTAAATTGTTAGGGTTCGGTATAAAATGAGTTGCAATGACAACATGTTTTAAATAGTGTTTTCCACCCATCTTCATCCTAGCATATCCTTTATTTTGCTCACATTCGCTTAAAACTCTTTTTGTCTTTTTGTTTCTGACTTCAAATGACTCACAACAGTGAATTTCATATTTCTCATCTAACAAACAAGTTTTCCAACAGTCTTTTCCAACAAACTCAGCGTACATTTTTATAAGAATAAAAAAAATATTTTTTTTATTCTTGAGCTATTTGTTGTTCTTGAGCTATTTGTTGTTGAAGTTGTTCTTGTAATACAATACTTTCACCGGTTGCATCTTCCAATTCGAAACTTTCTGCCGTCATTGACAAATACATAGGACATAAAAGTTTTACAGGAACAAAGTTTGCGTCAACTAAGGTTAAGTTTATGTTTGCTAAAGTGTTTGAGTTTACTAAAGCTGAAAACTCTGCATTCGAATGAACAATAGGCAAACCAGCAGAGAAAGTGTTGTTTATACGCATGAGTATCTTTTGGTCATAGTAGTTTCTGTCGACATTCGAATAGCACTTTGAACCTAAGTTTGAAACAATATATAAAATAGGTGTGCTTAACGTCAATGGAACAGACATTCCTTGTATGACACCTTTTCCTGTTATAGGAAACTGTTGGTAGTAAAACCAGATATAAGTTTTGTATTATAGCTCATATCGTTTATAGTAAACTCAGTCGGACATCCAAACATAATGAAACCTGCTCTAGTTGCAGCACATGTTACATCCGTCCTTAAAGTATTAAATAAGTCAACAAAACCTGTTGGTGGTATATCTGAGTAAGTATCTTCAAAGGAGTATTTTTTACCATTCACAACAACAAAGTCTTCTGGTGTCAAAAGAGCAAAACAGGCTTTAGTCGTCATTGTGTTTAAGGTTAGTTTACAATATCGTCCTTGAGGACTTTGTAAGTTTGTTGTTATAGAATTATATGACTCAGGGTTTTTAGTCGTAATAGTATAAACCACTATGTCTTCTGCCATTTACTTAGCAAGTAAATTTTAATGAAATGTTGTGGTCGTCAAATATTTTTATGACGTCTGGGAAACTATATTTTAAGTTCAACGTTTCACCTCCTTTCATAACGTATATCTTGTCAATGACATTATATGAAACACCACAGCAACTAATGTCGGGTTCTATTTCTTTGATGTTTATATCGTCTGCCTCTGTCAAAAGTTTCAATAGTTCTTTCAAAATTTCATGAGGTGCGATGACATATGAGTTCACTTTTACAGGGTTGTGTTCGACCAAGTTTAACATTATACCCAAAGCCTGACAAATCTTCTCCTGAGTTTTAAGTTTGTCTTTAAGTTGTTGGTAGTCGTTTCGAATATCTGCAACAGAACTTAAGTCTCTGCTAACTTCAGGGTATGTTGGTTCTTTTACAGGAACTATTGTTATACCATCTTCGTCTTCGTATGGTTCCCCACTTCAACATCTCTTTCTTTGACATTGACAACAACACTTTGACTGTTTGTTTGAGTTGGTGAATTTAACTTCACATCTGCCACCGCCATTAAACCTTTTGAAACACTTACGCTTCTATTTTCGGAAATGACATTTTACTTAGAATAAAAAGATGGACGTATTTGAGTATCTCTTCGAATTGAAGCAAAACAAAGTTTACACACACAAACAATACAAGTTCATTGATAGAATAGTTCTTTATACAAACAATGGAAAATGTTATAGAATAGCAGTCTTTGCTGAACCAAAATATTTCCATAAAGCAAAGAAAGTTGGTATAACTGAAATGGTGAAAGTTCTTGAAGCAGACAAAAATATAACAACAAAACTTACAGATATTTCTAAAGGTAAGTTTATAATACAATTTTATGTCAAAACTGGCGTACTGTCAATATTTGACGGAGAGAAGTCAGTTCAAGAACAACTTACTGACCTGCTGCCAAAATCTGCTCGATGGAAGCTGTCGTTATACCAATCTGAGGAGCCCCAGCAGGTTTCATCGAACGAATCTTCAAAAGAGCATCTTCCGTGAAAAGTGCTATTGGTTTTGTAAACTTCTTTGCTTTCAATTCATTTGGACCGTCTCTGTCACCAGTATATTGTATTTGAACTGTACCAACAGTTGAAATACCACCCATAAAGTCTTCTGAGTCAGCAAATGGAATGCCAAGCCAAAAGTTTGAACGGTCTCCATTTGTATATTGAGTTTTTTGACCTCCTGTATGAGTCCATACTTTCACATATGGCATAATAGAACTTTGCATTTCAGGGTTAATTGTTGTGAAGTTGTTGTTAAAGTTCATAGCATCTAATGTCAAGTTGTATGACCTCATATCTTCAACTGTGGAATATTCTTCTCTTGGATAGTATTTGCCATCTATGTTTATATGGTATTTTAATACCAGGGTTGTAGAAGCAAGAATAGTCATTTATAGTTCGTCTGAACAGTACAAACATAGTATCTGCATGTTTCATTGCAGTTGTTAAAGCAATATCTGTTCTTGCACCTGGGTCAGCACTTTGGTTTCCAACTTCACCTGCAAAGTCTTTGACAGATATTTGGTGTATAGGGAACATAAGTGGAACTGCAATATATTTGGCAGCTAAAGCATTTGAAATATCTGGGTCCAACATATAGACTGCAAGTCTGCTTTCTATTCTCTTGCATTCAAATTTTTCGCATGTGAACTTAACTGGGTCCCAAGCATCTCCAGCAGCATTGAAATAATAGTTTACTTCAGTGTTGAGGTTTGAGAAACCAAAGTCTAAGTCAACTTTGTTTTTGCAAAAGTCACAGAACTTGGCTCCACCAGTTCCAGCTACAGTAAGAGTGAATGGGTCTTGTGTTGGTGCAATGACTAAGTTATTTTTGCTTGGAGTAAGTTCAATAGAAATTTTTCCTGCCCAGTTTGCAAGTATCTTAAAAACCTGAAGATGAGGAAAGATGACAAAGGAACTCTAAGTTTCAATTTTACTTTGGTTACTGCTGCTGCAGTTTGTCCAGAAAGGTTAACATAAACTCCTGGAACGTTAGGGTCAAGTCTTCTTATTTTCTCAATAGTTGCATACTGGTCTGTTTGTTCTCTAGCTTGTGGTTGTACTGAGTTTCTCAAAGCGAACCATTCATAGTTTGCCCCATGTACTGTTTGAACTAAGTCAGAGTTAGAATATATCTTATATCCATGAAAACTTCTGGAGCATATTGGTATCCGACATAGAAAATTCCATTGCAACCTTTCTTGTCAGACAACTTGGCAGAAGGTTTTATTTCAATGTCTTGTTCCACGTATAAGAAAGAGTTGTCAATAGAAATTATATGAAACCTGTCGCATGCAATATCTACTGTTGTTGAAGAACCTTCTCCAAACTCACCTACGTTTCCATAAGAAACAGCAGTTGTATATTCGTAAGTTCCAGGAACTATTTCTGACCTTCTAATGGCATTGTCGCATTCGTTATACCATTCGGAAACATTTCCATTCATAGCATCCAAAACTGTTGGCGTTATATTCTGAGCGGCGTACATTTCATATGAGTAAAAATATAGAATAGTTGGATTTATATGTCATAATAGAACCCACTCCGACCAAGCTTTACTTTCTTCCTGACTGAGTTTTTAACTCTTCTTTTTCCTTCATTGCCCTCTGCTTGAAGTTGTTGCATCTTTGCATTATGTTCATCTAGTATGTTGCAAATTTCCCATGTCCTTTTTGCCTTTGGGCTCTGGTCGCCCATCTCAGGTAACCTATATCCTAGAAAGATTTTGTCATAGTTTGTATTTGAGTCTTCGCGTATTGTTTGCATGACTCTTTCCTGAGTTTCTGGTTCAAGCTCTTCAAACAGTGCCTGTCCATATGGAATATGCTCGTTTCCAAATATATGTTTTTGTAGCCATTCTGGTTTTCTTTCCATGTTACCAACAATATCTTTTGTGAATGGGAAAGCTTTTACCCAACGTTTCAGGCTTGGGTCATTTATTTCTGTAGTTGGTTTTATTTTGTCAAGGAACATGTTTTTCAATACTAACATTTTCATTTTGGTACTGTCCATTGAGTTTTCTTAAATATTCATCCCTTCTCGGTTCATTGTCTGCAAAGTAAGTTTTTATGACATTTTGTAAACTTTCGTTTGCAAGGTCATGTACAATAGGTTCTCTTCCTTCGCTCTCCCTAACTTTCTTTCTAAACTCTTCACCAAATATACCATCTCTATGGTTCTGTGTAGTTCTTTGAGATAAATGTTCTAGAACGTCAGGTGTTATATTTCCATCAGCCATGTTCATTTCATACTGGTCCAAAATATCTGCATGTTTCATATCTTTTCAATGGCATTAAAGCGCGCTGAAAATACCAGCTATATCTGGTTCACCATTGACTTCCATTGCGTCTACAACTTCTTGGAATTGTGGTTGTAAGTTTATGAACCACCTATCTGGATTAGCTTTATGACCCCATCTCATTGTAGTTCCATCGTCTGCAGAAACAAAAGTAGGTTTGTTTCCATCTTGGCTAGGTTCTGAATGAACTTTAAACAATGTTTCATTTCTATATGTTTTCTTGAAATTTAACCTTTTATCTTCACCGAGTTCATCCGAAGATTGAACGTTAAATGCTCGTAAGTAAAAAGGGTTGTTGTATTTGTGTACATTTTTTTTCAGTTCTTCCATTCTATGCTGAATATTTCATCTGGTGTTGGAGTCTTTTGTATGTCGGCAAACATTTTTCGATATTCTTCTACTATGTCAGCCGAATCTTTCTTAGACTCTTGGAAAGATTCCATATTCACCTCATGCTCTTGTTGAGGGTCAAGAATTTTCGGCTGTTCCAAATCTTCATCTAGTTCTGTGAAGTTAGTTTCCAAAGGAAGGACTTGTTCGTTTCCTTCAGGCTCTTCTAGCTGTTGTTGCTGAACTATTTCTTCCATGTCTGGTTGTATCTGAACTTCTTCCTGTGGAGTTTCTTGTACCTCATCTGCTGGCATTTCATATATTCCGAGACCGTTTTCAACAATTTCCCTATCTACGTCATCCGCATTCATAAGCTTTTGTTCTTTCGTTCCGTCTCTATTTTTACGCGTTTCATGACGAAAGTTGAATTGTCATTTAGCTCTGACATCAAATATCTCGGAGTAAATTCATCCATGTCATTTGATGATATGCTATTAAATCATATCCCTTAGCGAGCTTGTATTTTCCAGGTTTGAGATTATATCCGTTTTGGTGCTGAGCCATAAAGCTAAATAGGTTCGGGTCAGTATTTCCATCCTTGAACTTTCCAATAGCTTCTTTATATCTGTCACTAAAGTCAATACTATCTGGGAAACCACACTCTTCTTTAAGCATTTTTAAGAATTCTTGGTTTCCTTGTTCTCTACTTCTTTTATGTCCTTGCTCTGTTTGTGGTTGTTGTTGTGCTGGATTTTGAACTGTTGGTTGCTGTGCTGGATTTTGAACTGTTGGTTGCTGTGCTGGTTTTTGAACTGTTGGTTGTTGTGCAGGGTTTTGAACTGTTGGTTGTTGTGTTGGTTGTGGAGGTGGTTGTTGTGCTGGTTGTTGTGTTGGTTGTTGTGTTGGTTTTGGTGCATGCCTGTGTCTGTGTCCATGTGACGATGTAAATGTTCTAGGTAGTCCTGGTGCAGGTGCTTCTCTTGGAGGGTTTGGTGGTATATAAGTTCCACCAGCTGGCACATATGTTCCATCTGCAGCGTAATGTCCTACCTGACTTTTCGTTCTTAAGAAAGCATTTACTAGGTCTGTTTTGGTCTGTTGTAACTCTTTTTCTTGACTTTCCACAACAGTTGCTCTAACGGCGTCATAGGCACTTTGAACTGCCTGTCTCGTTGCTGCATCTGTTATTTTCGTCATATTTGTGCTACTTCTTTTAACTCTTTGTCGAAACCTTCAGACTTCAGTTTCTTTCCAGATGAGAAGTCGTTCACTTGTTTCACCTTACTATGAAGAGCTTCGAAAGCGTTCTTAAAGTCAGCATTCGTTAAAGCTTCATTTGAACTGTCTTCATCCGCTTGTATTTTTGTCCTTATTGACCCTATGAGTTGGGCTGCTTAGCGTTGGCTTGGCATCTAACCAGTCATTATTAGCTTTTATATATTCTGCGCTTTTCATTGCCTTTTGCATAGCCGCGTCGTTTTTTTACTTTCTTGTGCTAAGTTTTCATACTGTACGGTTTGGTTTTGCAACTGTAAAAGTTTTTCTGCCTTTACATTTGCTTCAACTTCTTTTTTATACTCATCGCTATCCATATATGTCTTCAGGGCTTTTTGTTTTATCTCTTCATCTTTCAGTATTTATATTGAGTAGTATGGTTTTTCAAATTTATGACATCTTGTTCCATTTTTGCTACTTCTGCTGCTTTTTCTGACACTTTTTTCGCATATTCCTCTGTACTTAGTTCTTTCAGTTGTTCTTCTTTCTTCTTTTTCTCTACGTTTAACTCATTGAGTTTCTTTGTGTGTCTGTCATATTCTAGTTTCTTTTCGTTTTCGCTTATTTGTTTCTGTATGTCTATGTTTGACTTTTTGACATCTGTTATTTGATTTTTGAGTGAACTCAAATTCATTTGACTTTGAGGGTTATAGGCTGTTCCGTCTGCAGCTCCACCATAGCCTGCCATTTTCGCTAAAAGTCCCGCTCTTAAACCTCCACTCTGTGCACCAAGAACTCGGTTTAAAAGCATAGGGTTGCTTGACATTTGTTGCAACATAGTGGGGTCATTCAGCATTTGTTGTTGCAACTGTTGTTGTGGTGTCAGTCTTACTATTGGATGTTTCAATGCTCTCTTCCTCTTACGTATATTCTTACGTAGCTTACGTGGCATTTTAAGTGAAGTTAAAAAGCGGCTTTTGACAGATGTTTATATGACACTTTTTCAGTAAAGACTTTGTTGAGATTTCTTCGTAAATGTTTTGTCAAGACTTCTTCATAAAGACTTTGTTGTGACTTCTTCGTAAAGACTTTGTCAAGACTTCTTCATCGTAATGAGTGTAAATGACCCAAAAATATATTTTATGTTAGAATGTTAGATCTAACATGTTTTCTAACATGTTTTCTAACATGGTCTAAAACATACAAAACTCATGAAATTTCATACGGAATTCAATAAAAATAATGTTTATGTTAGAATGTTAGATCTAACCTCTTTTCTAACATGTTTTCTAACATGGTCTAAAACATACAAAACTCATGAAATTTCATACGGAATTCAATAAAAATAATGTTTATGTTAGAATGTTAGATCTAACCTCTTTTCTAACATGTTTTCTAACATGGTCTAAAACATACAAAACTCATGAAATTTCATACGGAATTCAATAAAAATATATTTTATGTTAGAATGTTAGATCTAACCTCTTTTCTAACATGTTTTCTACCCTCTTGAATTTTCATGATTTCATCGTAAATGTTTTGTCAAGACTTCTTCGTAAATGTTTTGTCAAGACTTCTTCGTAAAGACTTTGTTGAGATTTCTTCGTAAAGTTCTTCATCGTAAAGACTTTGTAAAGTCTTTCTCATGAACTTTCTTGTCAATGTTTTGTTGAGACTTTGTAAAGTTCTTCATCGTAAAGACTTTGTAAAGAAAGTTCATGAAAATTCATGAGGTTAGAAAAGAGGTTAGAAAACGTGTTAGATCTAACATTCTAACATAAACATTATTTTTGTCTGATTTTACGAAGAAGTCTTGACAAAACATTTACGATGAAGAAGTCTTGACAAAACATTTACGAAGAAGTCTTGACAAAACATTTACGATGAAATCATGAGTTTTCTACGATGTTAGAAAACATGTTAGAAAACGTGTTAGATCTAACATTCTAACATAAACATTATTTTTGTCTGATTTTACGAAGAAGTCTTGACAAAACATTTACGATGAAGAAGTCTTGACAAAACATTTACGAAGAAGTCTTGACAAAACATTTACGATGAAGAAGTCTTGACAAAACATTTACGATGAAGAAGTCTTGACAAAACATTTACGATGAAGAAGTCTTGACAAAACATTTACGAAGAAGAAGTCTTGACAAAACATTTACGATGAAGAAGTCTTGACAAAACATTTACGAAGAAGAAGTCTTGACAAAACATTTACGAAGAAATCATGAGTTTTCTACGATGTTAGAAAAGAGGTTAGAAAAGAGGTTAGATCTAACATTCTAACATAAACATTATTTTTGTCTGATTTTACGAAGAAGTCTTGACAAAACATTTACGATGAAGAAGTCTTGACAAAACATCCTCAGGGCTAGAAGGCACGAAGTGCCTGGAAGCCCCACTACTTTTTTTTTTTTTTTTTTTTTTAATTATTTGATTCATTCTTTCTTCAATAATTTCTATTCTTTTTGTTAAATCATCAATTTTCATTAATGAGGTGATTCTTGATTGAGGAATAGATTTTAAACTAACAACACCTTTTATTTTTGAAATTTTGAATCCATCAACTTTAAACATTTTATTCAATTTACATGTTGTCAATTCTTCAAATAATTTTTTATTATTAGCATAATAGTCATTAAATTCTTCAACAGATGAAAAAATTTTTATTTCAGTAATGGGTTTAACAATGTTTATTTTATTTTGAACATCTTCACTTTCATTTATTTCTTCCTTCTCTGTTTCATTACTTTTTAAAATCGGTTTCATTTATCATTAAATAAAAATTAGAATATAAGTGATGAAATATATTTTTTAATTAATATTAAATCAGAAATGGCGGCAGGATTCTTTAAAAAGTTATGGGAAGGAATTAAGAAAGCAGCAAGTTGGGTTCATCAGAAAATAATAAAACCCGTTGCAAACTTTTTGGCACCAGTAGCGAAAACGGCAGGAACTATCATAGGTGGAGTATTAGGTGCTAAAGCAGGTAATCCGGGATGAGCACAAGCAGGTAACGCAATTGGTGGAATTGCTGAAGGAATACTTAATAAAATAGGAGGAAAGTAGTGGAAAAATAAATATTATTTTTATCTCAATATCGGTTGTAGTCTTTGATAAAACTTTTGCTCCCTTATTTAAAACTTCTCTTACCGGAACATTAGGTGCTATTTGTTCTGCAACGTCACTAATTGCTTCTTTATTCTTAAATATCCAATTTGCTCCCTTCTCATTGTTTCCCAAACTTTATGCGCTCCTCTTTTTACTTTATCCCATAACTTTTTAAAGAATCCTCAGCCATAGTTGATTATTTCATTAAAATTAAAAATTCATTTTCATCTTTTTAATTTGATTTTTTATTTCATCATAAATGACGACTAACTATTTGGTGCCAAACACTAAACAATTAATGGAAATGTATTTCATTCATTCGAAAAGATAAATGAAATATTCGCAAAGAATGATGGTAGAAGATATTTATAGAGAACTTGAAAGTCATGCTATGACTCTGATGCTCCATATTTTGATGATAAACAAACTCATTTAAGAATTACAAATCCGGCTCATGATGTGAACCAATTAGGTGACACATATATTAAACGCAAAGTTAAAGCAACTCTAGTTTCAAATAAAGCTTTCACATGTGATGCCGCTTTTAAATGTATGCGTTTATTCGTTGGTTATAAATCATCAAATCAAAACTTTAAACAATTAGAAGTAGAAACCGAAAGAGGTGATGCTGGTTATCTTCAGATGGATTGCGCCCGTGAATCTTTTGCATTTGCAACATATAAACCAAAATCAGAAAGGAAAGTTAAAAAGTTTGTTCATTCGTTATATAATAATGTTCAAAAATATGATAACTCAGTATGTGGTAAATATATTGACCCCTCGGAAGTTTTCAAGAGAGCAAATGAAGAAGTTGATGTCACTTTTGATATGATTATTCCGGTAAATGATTTGTTAGCATTTCAGGCGTTCGACGATTATCCTAAATCATTTGGTGAAATCATTCTTAAATATTATGTTTTCATGGATACTTTAGTATTTTGTCAGGTTGACCCGTTAAGAGTTGCTGATTTACAAAAATTACGTTTATGAAAAGATAAACTGATGAAAATTATGAAAAGATTATGAATCATGTTTATAAATATGATCGCAAATTCCAACAAATCGGACTTCCTGCCAAATTAATTACAAGCTTAGCCGCTACATCTGCTGACGCAATAGTTGAAGACGTTATTATTTCATGCACAAAGATGGAAGTTTTAGAGGATAAATGCATTACACCAGGATATGGTTTAATTGAAGAATCAGTTAAAGCAATACCACGTTTATTCAGTAAGGAAGATCCATTCATGATTCCAGCTCAACATATTGACGTTCGTTCACTAAATGGAGGTTGCATCACTCCTGAAGGTATCAGCTCTGATTTCTCATACGCTCTGCATAATGTTACGGATATTGTGTTAACATTTCCGAAGAATACAATGCAAAGAACAGTTTTAGAAAATCCAATGCTTCGAGGTCTTCAGGTCACTATAGATTCCAGAAACTTCCCCGATCAAGCGATGACCACAGTGGGTGACATATTCTTTACACGTATGCTTCAAGCTTCTGATTTAGATGGAGTGAATGAATGCACGAAGAATACGAGGACTCATTAACTAGACCACTGAATGCAGATGATGGCAGCCATTAGCTAGAACATGGAAAGACCAAACTTCATTCTTATGCACTATTCCAGTTCAACGTGATGGAGCGGGTATATTCTTTGATGGATTAGAAACTTTCAACTCACAAGTTACAGTACAAGTGAAAGCTTATCCAATCATTCAGGGTGAAAATGACACTTACTGTTCAAAGGTGACAAATCCTCCTCAGGTTTGGTTTACTAGGACTACGTATTGGACATGGACACCGGATGAAGGTTTGAAATATCATTCAACAGGTACACCACCACAGTATAGAAGTTCATATGATGAAATATTGATGAATAGAAATGTTTAAAATTATAAATTTATTTTTGATTAAATGGATTTAAATTCTGAAGAATTAGCAGGAGTATATAATACATACATAGATGATATGATTAATGAAGCATTGAGTGATAATAGAAATGCTCTATCTAAGGAAAAATTAATGAAAATTCCATATTCTGAATGTTACTTAAATTCAATCACTGCAGCAATTGGTAAACAAAATAAAGGTAAAACATTAACGATATTAAAACAAATTATCATTATTGCTAACACTTCACCCTATTCACATGTGTTAATTTATATCAACCGTTCAGGTTCACCTTCAGATGATACATTTGAATCATTAAAGCATTTAATCAAAATTCCAATTATTTATTTATCACAAGAAGAAGCAGAAGATTATTTGAAAAACTTTTTAATGTATAAAGAGTTATATAATACAATCAAGAAGCAAGGATTAGAGGATAAAATTATTGATAAACAACGGGATGAATTATTTGAAACACTTTCTATTTCAAATTTTGATAAAGAATTTTTGCATTCACTAATTTTTCTAGATGATGCCGTGAAATCAAAACTAATAACTAATGAGAAATCATATTTTAATCAGTTATTAACTCAATGTCGACATATTCAGTGTTCATTCTTTATGGCTGTTCAATACTTTAAAGCATTAAGCACAAACATTAAATCAAACCTGTCCACCCTTTTCATTTTCAGTGGTTTAGTCGTCAACAGTTGAACGTTATGCTTTATCAAGTGAATTTACCAATGAGCATTAATGAACTTTACACACAATATCAGCAATTAGGAGAACATGGAAAAATAATAGTTGATTTAAATAAAGGTTCCATTAAATTCGAATAACTTTTTATAATTAATTTTTATTTTTTATTTATAATTAAACATGACAGAAATTGCAAATCTTCTACAGGTTCCATTAAAACAAGGGACAAACAAAAAGGGTGCATATAATAGAACTATGAAAGTTCCAGACGGAATGAAAGAATTAGTCCACATTGTTGCCGGTCTTCAAAAGGATGTTAAACAAATGAGAAATGTTTTAACATTACCAGAAGCTCAAGCATATGCCAAACGTCATGGACCAAATTGGGAAGCACATGAAGCAGACATTACGGGTCCAACTGGAAAACCTGATGGTATAAATGAAGTTTTCGTTACTGATGGTCAAGGAAATATTAAAGTCATAAATGGTTATAAATTAACAATGACGGATTATCCTAAACGTAAAGCATATAATGAACGTTATCCTATGCAATTTGATGAAAATGGAAAAGCTGTTAAACAATACATTGGAGAAGGTGAACATGGTCCAATTAATTCATACCGTCATAATCCATATTCTTATTTCAATGAAGAATTAAATGCTATTCAAGAGGGACCGGATGGATTACCACAATATTCTAATCAGTTCGATGGTCAATATGCAAATTTGAGACCTGAAATTCCAGCTAAGAAATTCTTTAAAGTTGCTTTATTCGATCCAGTTTTCGCAAATGTTAAAGATGAACTTAAACAGCAATTCCAACCAATTATAGTAGCAAGAATTGCATCAGGTGCTTTATCTCAAGCATTCAAAGATTTAATTAAGAAACCATTATATCAGCAACGAGGTTTAACTTATGATTTAGTTAAGGAATCAGATAAAAGAAAATTTGAGAAATCAGTTGATTATAAGAATGCAATTAATGAATATATTAGGTCTATTAATTTCGATGAAAATGCTAAAAATCAACTTCATGAACAAATACAGGGAATAATAGATTCAAAAGTTCCAGCAAAATAAAAGTTTAAATATATTTTTTTTATTCAATTATAAATGAGAAGACGTTTCACTAGTCAAAAGAACACTAACGCAAAAGCAGAGATTACGGTTGGTTATAACGTAAATGATGATAAATCACGAATTATTCAAAATGTTAAAGTTAATGTTAGTCCTGAATTAACAAGGTCAGCAACTCAACCAAATTTATTAACTCGTGACTTACCAAAGAAAGAAGAGGAGCAAAATAAAGAAGATGGAGACCCAATCATTTTATCTGAACCCGGTAAAAAACCTGTTGAAATTCCCACTTATCCAACATACCCCCCACCACTTGATAACCCAGGAATCTACGATTCCAGTCGCAATGCGCCATATAAAATAGACATTAATTCAGAATTAATGAAAATATATCGCGATATCATAACTGATAATTATGATTCAATAATAAATTTAATTGACCAATCCGGTTTAATTATTTTACCTTATGAATCATTAATTCACATTATTGCCATTCTTTGTGATGTTCAAGATTCAGACGTGAAGATTCAATATTTCATAGATGATGAGGTTTCATGCTGCGGAACAGTTGCAAAAATAAATCCTATAAAGGATATTAGCACAATTAAGATATCAAAGAACGGAACAACAACTGAACTTCATTTAACATATAATGATATTTATAATAAAATAGTTGATGAATATAAAATATCACTTGAAAAATTCTTTGTTAAGGCTATTTAATATTCAAGCATTAACATTATCGAATAATAATCCTTTGAATCATAATCAATAATAATTGACCTTTCACCAGTTTCTATCGTTTGTTTTATTTCTTTTTGTTCCCCACTATCCGGATCAGTCATTGTAATTGTTTTTGTTATAGTATCTGCTTTATCTTTAACTTCAATCTTTTTTCCATCAGGATATTTAAACCAAAATTCCAAAAATTCGATATTGTCAATCTGTTCATATTTTAATCTATCAATTACATTTTTAATACCATCTGAAAATCTTATGAAATGGTCATTATATGGGTTTGATTGAACCAAATTTGAATGAAGTGAAATATAACCCGATGATGAATATGACATCGACTCATATTTTCTGAAAACACTAAAATTTATAACATGAATGAATTTCTTATTCGTTGAATTTATGAATTCTTGAGGTAATCTTATTCTAGTTTTATTTATCACTGGAAAATAACGCTTTACCATATTTTTAATCGTAATAAAAATGTCAATTATCAATATTATTTCGAATAATAACTGTGAATTAAATTTAACAGTTAGCGGAATTTATAATGTTACTCTCGTTTCTGTGAGTGGTAAATTTAATCCCATTCTTTTAGACCCTTCGGATTATATATCATTTATTAAAGATGACCTTGAGCCGCATAGCGGCGGGGTCGTAGACCTAAAAACATATGATATGTATATAAATAATGTGATAGTGAAATGGGATATTAACATGATTTTAAGTTATTTAAATGAATCATTTATCGTATGGTATGAAGAAAATTTTAAATCAAAACCTGATAAACTTTTTGAACTTGATGAAATAAATAACCTTATTAAATTCCCGCTGAAAATTAAATTTTGTACTCCTCGTCTTCGTTCATTGTTGGGGATATTAAATTTTGAAAAAGATGTTGGGGATGTTTTGTATTCTGACATTGGGTCCAATTTCATTTTAATCAAATGTGATAAAGTTAATACCCCAATGAGATTTTCACATCAAACATTAGACCCTAACTCTTACCCATCAATACAAAACATTTTATCCATCAACTTAAACATATTTTCTTTATCTTATCCATTTCAATTATCCGGGAATTCATTTATTCTTCATTCAAAAGATTTATCAAATATTAAATTTAGAATAACTGACCTATTTGATTGTGATTTAGAATTTATGAATGAAATATTATGGACTTTTCAAATAGAGAAAATAGCTGATGAGATAACAGATTAAATATTTATTTTTAAATCGTAATAAATGATTAAACAACAGCAACCACAACAACTTAAGGCACAAACCATTACATACGCCACATATGCATATAATTCAAAGACGGCAGAACAAACACAAAGGTTGAAATATGGAGATTTGGAGATAGTATTGAAAAATGACCATTTCGAATTCGTTTGCAAAGGTGGTGCAGTGATATCAAATATAAAAGAAATTTTATTTATGAATTCAAAAATTAAAGGAATAACGGATGATATAACATCAATTCCACCAGAAGAACAAAGATATTACGCATTAAATGCATTTCCTAAAGTTTTGAAGATTGGAAGATTTAATTTAAATGAGGAATTCATAAAAGGTTTCCTAAATGACATAATGAAGAAAGCAGATAAGGAATATGTGGCTAGTGTGTTAGTGAAGAAGGCGGATAAGGAATATGTTAATGAAAAAGATAATGAAATTAAAGAAATGGTTGAATGGTACCATGAACGGACATCAAAGATTTTAAAAACTAAAGCCGATACAGGGTGGGTTTCAGGATGTTTAGACCTTAAAGCAGATAAAACATATGTTAACGATGAGTTAATGAAGAAGGCAGATAAGAACCATACACATGAATTCTTCACAACTGTTGGTATAGAAAGTATTGAAGGAACGGTTGAAGGAACTGGTGGGGATGTATTATATTGGAAACCTCCTAACTTTCCACAAGGTTTAACATCGGATGACGACATAACGACGATGAGAAACATTAGATGTAAAGATGTTTATGTCATGAAGGATGAACATAATATTAAATTCACTGCTCAAGATTTATATGACAAGAAGGCAGATAAAACATATGTTAACGATGAGTTAATGAAGAAAGCAGATAAAACATATGTTAACGAAATATACCAAAGTTTGATAGGAACAACAAAAAATATTGAAACTATTGTTGGTGACTTTTCTGTCTATGAAGAAAATAAATATTTTAGATGGCAGTTTGTACACTCCTTAAAAAATGGTACACGGTGTAAACTCATTCCGAAAAATAACAATGAAATGTATGTAGGTTATATAAAGAATGATGGTACACAAGTTAAAGTTCCATTAGACAACAACTGTTACTTAAACTTATATGGAGACGAACAAAAGAAATATTTAAGAGTTTATGAAATGACAGATATGACATTGTCTAACCTAGCTCCAGCACCATATTATTATGACTATGGAGATGATGTCAGAACACCACATGTAGATGAACAAAAGCTAACATTATATTTAGATTATTATAGATATAAAAGATATAATGCAATAGAAAAAACGAGAATAGTATATTATTATGAAGATGACAGAAATAAATATTATAGTCAAGATTTTACATACCCTGAAAACATAAGATTATATTATAAAAAATATTCTGACACAAACCAGAAGAAACCTGAAATAGTTACACTATATTTTAAGTTCAAAAGAGACAATCCTATAATATCTCATATGTTTGATTTAATGAACCCAGTAGGTTCTATTTATACATCTATGGATGCAAGAGGTCCTCAAGTAATGTTTGGTGTTGGTGCATGGGAACAAATAGTCGACAGGTTTTTGTATTGTGCAAACTCTTCAAAGGAAACAGGTGGAAGTAAAACGATTTCAGGCGAAAATTTACCTGCTCATAGTCACTACATAGATTTAAGTACATCTCAAGCAGGTTGGCATAAGCATAGATATTGGGATTGGTCAGGAATGACAAAAGGTAAAGGATATGATGTTAAAGACAACGTTAAGTTTGCTATAGATTGTTACTGGAGTAACACTGAGGGAGGAGGAAACCATACACATTTCGTTTCAGGATATACACAAACAACGGGACAAAGTAAAGAATACATGCCACCTTACATGACAGTTTACGCATGGTATAGAGTTCAATGAATTCAGTCCAAAAATAATTAATTTCATTAGTTTTAAAATTATTTTTATTTATTTTTTTATTTTGTATGTAAGAACAGAAATGTCAGTCGAAGCAAAAACATTCACGAACAAATCTAATGGCGAAACATTCACAAAAGGCACTTATAATGGTATTGAAGTCTTACGTAGAGACAAGGATGGTTACATTAATGCAACAAAGATGGCAAGAGAAGCGGGAAGGTTAAACCATTTAAACAGATTTCTCAATAGTACTAAAATGCAGGAAATTCTTGAGTTTTGGATGAACGAATACGGTGGAGCCAAAAGTGGCTCGACCTCAAAACAAGCATTTTATGAGCTTACAAAGGGTGTCATGAATGAATTCAAAGGTATTTACATACATCCTAACCTCGTTCATTTTGTTGCTGAATGGTGCTCTGTAAAGTATGCATTTTATGTCAAAGATATTATGGACTCCATAGACAAGAAAGTTCATGAGACATTAGATGAAGAAGAACTTGAAGATACAGTAGAGAATGCTAAACCTTTGTTTGAAGAAGAAGTTGGAAAAATGTGCGAAAAACAATTAGAACATGAACGTGAGATATGTTATGGTTATAGAGATTCTTCATACGAACTAGACCAATGGGAACAAGAAGATTTAAAGAGAGAATTTAGAGAATATGAACTCGCTAAGATAGCATTTGAAGCTGCAGAAAAGAAGTTAAAAGTTTGGGGTCGTTTTGTACAAAAATATTGTGAGTAAATGAACTCATGGGCTTCGCCCTTGCCGCTAGCGGCTTATTTTTATCATAAACGACCAAAAATAATTTTTAGGGTAGATGGTTAGATCTACCCTCATTTCTAACCTCATTTCTAACCTCACCGCTTCGGTCTGAAAGACCTTCAGGACTCAAAGAGTCCGTTAGCGGCTCAGATTGCTTTAGCTTTCTCATGAATTTTCATGAATTTCCTTAAGATAGAAAAAATAAAATTAGTTTTAAAATTATTTTTATTTATTTATTTTGTATAAAAGATATGATTTCAACAATCGGCACAACAACTATTCAAGCCACAACTACAGCACCAAACTCGCTAGTCATGAATCCTACGTCAATGTTGGTAGAGATGAAAAGCTTCATTCCTTCTTCATATACTTTTGAAACAGAAATCCAGAAGATAAAGCAAGAACTTTTAACAAGTAATTTAGACTGTAGTGCGAAAGATGAAACAAATGAACAGTATCTTTATGAAATGCAGGACATTATTGACCATTTACCCAAATTGCCTGAAATTCAGCAGCAAAAACTAACTATTCCTGAATTCGATGAAATAGAAGTGAAACCAACTGACTCAGTAGAAATTAAGAAATTCATACGTAAAGTAAATTATGAATTCCTTGGTTTTCATTGCAACCATAAAGTTATGGACAAAGATTGCGACATGGTTTATAAAAATATTTCTGACCTTTACAAATCCGAAGAATTTAAGACATACGATAACTTTGTTTCATTAGTTGCAAAATGTGTATGGCAGATAAGAGATAAAGATAGAAGAGGTAAAGTATGGAATGAACAGATAAGACCCACTATGTTTGAGATGAAGAGAGCAATTGACGCTTTAGTTATTTTAGCTGGTAATGTTTCAATGTATAACGCAAAAACGATGCCGCAATGTTCAAAATGTAAAGCGTCAATAAGAAAATATAACTACTCAGTCAAAGAGATAGAAAGAATGCGAAACGACTATGCAGACTTAAAGAAAGAAACAGAAAAGCCAGCAGAAGATAAAATGGATATGTTAACATTTCTTAATAAAAACTATCCAACAGCAGAAGATTTCCTTTTATCTGACGTCAAGAAGAAGTATAAAGAAACCTTCGGCATTGTTAAAACATTAATAGAAGCTACGAAATTGTTTAGAGTCTCACGAATTCATAACGTTTACCATGTAAAACGTTTATAAAATAACTGGGGTAGAAATGAGGGTAGATCTAACCATCTACCCTAAATTTATTTTTGGTCAAAGCTTCCACGAGAGAAAAGATTCCTCATTCGCTAAGGATTCCAAAAATGAAAAAATCATTGATTTCAGCTGAGAAAAAAACAGCAAAACCCTTCTTCCACGGGAACAAAGAAATAAAGAAGAAATAAAGTAAATTTTTTATTTATTCCCGTGGAAGATAGAGCCGTGGAAGATAGAGCACCTTTGTGACACTTTTTATTCACGACAAACAAGACAAACAAAGAAAATCAGAAAATACGGCGCTGTCGCGGTTCGAACCACAGACCCTGACCCCCCATAACACCACCTTAGACCACTGTGCTACGTAGCCTGTCGACATAAGATATTATAAATTACATATTTGACGTAAATTTATTTCCCAGTTATTCAATAATGCTTCATAAGTGCCTTCCTCATTAATCCTGCTGTGTTGTCAAAATGTCCTGTTGTCTCATTTTTTCAGAGAAGTTAAATAACCGAGTGACACATGGTGACATAGTGACACCCTCAGTTCTTCAAAAATAAATTTTCTTATAAATCTTCAGAGTCTATTTCTTCAACCATTTCACTTCCTTCGTCAATGTCAATAGAAGCTTCTTCAACCTTTGGTAAGAATTTCTGTATAACATCTTTGTTCGTTATTGTCTTCAGAGATGAAGGATAATATTTCACATTTGTTTCACCTTTCTTATATTCTTTCTGTTCGGAAAGATTCATAGTAATACTGAAGAAGTCAATATTAGAGTTCTTTATGACAGTATAATGAGTATCTTTGACATTCACGAAGAAACCCTTTTGTTTCAAAACTACTGCTAATTCTTGTGAAGTATAACGTTTGCGGTCAATGACGATAGCTAATGGTTTGATATACTGACCAAACTTAGATTCTTTCACAAACTTCTTGTTAAAGATAACATTAACATTTGAAGCATTATTGAACTCATTCTTGATGGCAGTAGCGAGAGCATTGTATGAAAAGAACTTGCAATCTTGCATGTGTTTCATTAAAATAAAAATATTAAATTATTTTTCAAAATAATTTAAAAAAATCTAATCTAATCTAATCTAATTTTTTCAAAAAATATATTTCTATCCGATAGAAAAGATGACAGAAAAGATGACAGAAAAGATGACAGAAAAATTAACTTTTTACATAGCGCCAGACCCTTCTTGCCCACATCTTTTTAAGCCACAATATATAGACATAGAACTAAATAGAGAAAGCGAAATTCTACAAACAGAAGAAACATATAGAGACCTAGATAACGAAACTGGATATGCGCTATTCTGGTTAGATTGTCCTTATGAAATGTATGAAAAAAAGGTTTTATATGAAGAATATAGAAAATATTGTCATGAAAACAATATAAGACCAAGCTCTAGAGAAAAATTCTATGCTGGTATAAAACATCTTTTCGAAGTTCAGAATGGCAAATATAGAAAGAAATAATTTTTCTAAGTTTATTTTTTCAGAGAAGTTAAATAACCGAGTGACACATGGTGACATAGTGACACCTTCAGTTATTCAAAAATAATTAACTAAAGATGAACCTAAAAACCATGAGACTTTGTCTCCGGACTCTTTGAGTCACTTAACGATAAAATAACTGATAACAAATTTTTATTTTTATATAAATGAATACCCCACAAGCTCAAAATTTACCACGAATCATAACAAGGGAGGAAATGATAAAAATGATGCAAGAACATGTTAAAAATAACAAACCACTAAAACTGAGAAAATGCGGTTATGCAGTAATGATGGAAAGAGAGATGTTGTCGAAGAGGAATAAAAATTAAATTTGGATTGAGTTTAAAAATTCATCTTTATTAAATTCATCTCTTCCAATCAATTTATTTATTCTATTAAATTCTTTTATTTTTGCTTCACCTAGTTTAAGGATTGAACGGTAAGTTTCTAATTTTTCGATTATTTCTTTATCGTTTTCAACCCCACCGCATTGTGGCTTCTTTTTGTAATAGCATATTTTTGATTTAATTCTGTTTAGTTTCTTTTTATATTCATTGTCTGGACTCTTGGCTGCTTTGTTATCACTCATTTCTTACGAATTAAAAAAATTTAAATATTATTTAAATATAATGGAGTAATAAAATAAATCGGAATTTCTATTAATTTCTTGTTAACCTCAACTAATGCATTGCCGTTAATATATCTAACAAATTCAGCTATTGTGTCAAATCTTCGCTTCTCTTTTTGTCATTGATTTATTAGTTTTTCCATAATCGAGATGAATCAAAACTTTATCCCCTTGTTTAAAATTCATGAGCCCCGAATTAATTTGTTCACGTTTAACATCATTCAACCTTTCCATTTGCTTTCTAATATATTCCCATTCTTTTGAAATATCATTTTTCATTTCCACCGGTTTCATGTTAATAGTTCTATGCCATGTATTATTGTAATAATATACTAACTGCTGTATGATGGAGTCATGATTTCCATCCCAGTATATCTGACCGTTAACCCCTAACGCATCTCTAAGAGTTCTCATTACCGCATCAACTATTTTATTATGAAACGTATATGGAGAGGATGAAAAGTAAAAATTAATTTGTGGGAAATAATGAGTCATAGCCGCCTGAAATCCTTTATCACCATCACCCCTGATATTATCTACTCTTTCATGATCTAGTAAGTATTGAATAGCTCTTCTTGTTTCCTGTTCTGTTTTCCCTTTCACCGGAATGCAATATAAATATCTAGTGTTAATGTTAATGGCAAATAAATAAGTAATATTTCCTTTTGAATATTCCAGATGATCGATTTCGTATGAATATGGATATGGAGCAAATGAAGGGCGACTAAATTTTTCTTTTAATGGTTGAATTTTCGGGTCAATTGGTTTATTTAATATCTTGAAATCCTTTTTTAAAATCTTTTGCTTCTTTAATGTTTGAAATGGATATAATAAAGTGAATGATGAAGGATTAACTGAAGGAGGTTTTGGTGTTGCAAGTGGTTTAATTTTATCTGCTTTGATTTGGATTTCATTCCTCCCTTCATTAATTCTGGATGTATTCTATTCATTTGTTTTAAATATACTGTATATAAAGGTTTGATTTATACTTCGCTTCGAGTTTATGTTGAAGGATGAATTCCAAAAGTTGATCTTCATTTAAAAGTCGGGCTGAATATGGTTTAACTAATGAATCATAAATTAAAGCTTGTGCTTCATTTATGAGCTGAAGGACCTCGGTGTTTTGCACCTTTGGCTGTTGAACATTTGCTACTTTCTCTTTTGGTGTTGTTTTCGGCTTTTTCTTCTTTTGTTTTTGTTCCTTTGGCGTTTGCGGCTCAGGATTATATAATTTATATAATTCATCAATATCTTCTTCTGTTAATACTTTATTTTTGAAATCTTTCAACTGTTTAAGTTGTGATTTAGTTTTTCCCTTTGTATATTCATTATTTTTAATTTTGTCTTTAATTTCAGAAATTATTCTATCATGATATTTCAAAATTTCATTTTTATAATATGGATAATAATATTCCATATCATCACCCGTTATATTTTTATTATATTTTTGGAGATATGATTTTAATTCATAATAATTAAGAAAATTTTGATTAAATACTAAATCATCAATTAAAATTTTTAAATCTGTGTTATCCATTTATATAAAAATAAAATAAATGTTTTAAGGGTGCCCACCTCTTTGAATCATAGTATCAAAACCATTAATGATTCCTTTTGTCTCTTCTGTGGCATTTCATTAAAAATAAAATTTAAATTGTATTAAATAAATGGCATACAACATCCATTTTCACAACATACAGCTTTAGTGTGTGCTCCTGTTAATGCAGTCTTACCAATTGTTAAGCGAGTCATTGACCCATTTTTAAGTTGTAAATTAATATTTTGACCATCGAAAATGACTTTATCATTTATTATATCCAAATAATTTTTAGGTGTTAATTGTTTATTTTGTCTTAAACTAACACCTTTCATTTTTTGTGCAATCTTTTTAAAATCACTTCCATCAATTGAACCGTTGAATGATGTATAACACTTAGGGCATAAAGCAACCATGTTATCACCTTGTTTCTCAATTGCTAAACCCAATAACTTCTTCTCATGTGCTTTTTCTTCAGCTTTATTCTTTAATTTAGGTTTAAATTTCTCATCAAAACAAAAGAAATCAAATGGTGCGAATTTGAAAATGTTTTTATCATAAAATTGTTTATCAGTAACAATTGCTTGAAATGCTTGAGTGTTAGGAAGATTTGGGTCGCCAGCGATTGCCCAATAAGATGAATCAGTATCACCTTCAATGAAATGAAAACGATTAACATCCAAGCATTTATACATAAAATCATAAATGAAAACTAAATACCAGTATTTAGCATTATCTAAAGTGAAGAATGCCTCTTGTAAACATGTTTCGCATCTATAAAATCTATCTTTGAGCATCACTTGATATGTATCTTCACCTATTTCTCTTATGTTTTTAAACTTATTTGACATACATGCAACGCGTGCCTTCTGTGCATTCATTATTTTAGTCTTTGCGTAATTTTGTGTATTCATTGCATCGTAACCATATGATCCATTAAGTGAAATTTTGCAAAATAAACTTTTTCCTTTATTTCCTTCTAATTCAGCCTTTTGTCTTTCGTTCATAAATTTGTTCGCAAATTCATTAAAACAAGTATTTTTCGTAAATGTTAAAATTGATTGAATATCATCGATGATAAAATGAAATCTGTCTATTAGATACCAAAGATAATAAGAAGAAAATGGTTGATATTGATTGTGTGTTGATGCTAATTGAGTTAATTTCCTCTGTTTCTGGTCAACTGGTAGATTGTTTGATTTCATGTAATTATACATAAAACTGCCAATTGTTTTTTCATCTGTGATAATATCTAAGTTTCTTATTATCGGTAAAAAGTTTATGTAATCATTAATGTATTTTTCATCAATGTGACCCTTTACTTCAGCAACGAATAAAGTATTTTTCTTCTTAATTATTCCCAGTGCTTTTGCTTTCTTTGTTGCTGTATCACAAATGATAACACCATTCAATCTTCCCGGCATATACATTTTATGGTCAGTATATTGAATGAAATCATGAGGATTAGATGAAAATGATGAAGGATATAATGAATTGAAATCAACACCAACGAAATGAGTCATAATGTTGGTGGTGTCCTCATTTGATACAGTTTTGGTTTCTGGATTATATGAAAGTTTATTAATGTGTGTGATTCCTTTAAGATTTACTCTATGTTGAACATTTGATAAACCACCAGTAATTCCATTACGGAGGATGTGATAAGCTTCAACTGAATCTAAAGTCATTGGTAAATTATTTTTTAATGCATAATTTCTTAAATTGATTCTTAAACGTTGAACTTCTTCATCTTTATTTGATTTAATAACATTACAATAACAACACATTAACTGACAATTTTCTTTGGTATGTGGTTTTTCATTATCGATTCTATCTAATGTTGGTTTATTTGCATATGTAAACGCTTTACCACACATTTTGCATTTAGATGAAAGGATTAAATCGTGATAGTATTGAAAATCATCCATTGAAACATTATTTTTGGTATCTCTTTCTGCTTTTTCATCTTGTTTCTTATATGATTCAATTTTATATTTCCAATACTTTTTCGTTAATTCAAAACTTGATTCCACATTTTCTTCTTCTGGATATTTTTCATTAGGATTAAAGTCTTTATATGCTAAAGCGTAACGAATCATTGATGCATTAGATGATAATGAAAGATTATGAAGCATGTCAATTTTATAAACAAATGTTTCTTCAATAATTTTATCAATTGGGTCAATCATAATTTCAACATCTTTATTACAATAATGAATAAAATATTCTAATCTATTCTCAAAATTTTTAGCATCATTGAGATATATTTGATAATCTGAATCGGATATTGTTTCTTGTGTTAATGCTGAATAAAATGAATCTTTCGTGAATGGTTCCTTTTTATATAATTCTTCTTCGTAATTCTCCCATGTGATGAATTGATATGGGAAAAAGGATTTAACACGTGATTTATTGTTTCCGAAATCTTGAGTAAATTGGTCTAATGTTCCACCCGCTATATAATTTCTGATGTCAATAAATCTCAATTCATATGGACAGTTTGTTTTCTTTACTATGACTTGCTTAAATTGAGAAGAAGAACCCAGCATTGATTTTATCTTCCATTTTGCAGTATTTAAATCACGAAGAATTAAATTTAAATCAAACTTTCCTGAATTAAAACCAATGATATTCACTTTATTAAATTCTTCATCTAAAAGCTCTTTAAATGCTTCCTTCTGTTTTTCATTTAATGTATGAGACAAAGTCCCCGCCGTTTGGTCCGTTTGCGGCTTCAATAATTCTTCATATTGTTCAATATTTGATTTAGCAACTAATGAACAGGTTGAAAATAAAAACTCAATCCAGTCGGAAATAAAAGAATCACTTGATGTTAAGCAAAAATTCCTCGTAAATGTTTTATCGTTTATTTTAACAGTTGATGATACCATAAATGGTTTTAAGTAAGCGTTTAAAGTTGCACACTCAGAAAGTTGAAGTTCTTCTTTAGTCTCTAATGTTTCGAAGTCAAAAGTAATATAATATCTTGTTGGTTTATAATATTCCTGCAAATTATGTGCTAATAGCCATTGATATATCTTCTGTTTCGTGATATGTGGTGTATATGGTTGTTGTGTGTTTTGCAATTGAACGTCTTGAATTAATCTTCCATTATTTTCTTTACATTTCTCACAATGTTTTAAAAATCTTCTTTGGTTTTTCCTTTCTGGATCATCACGGATAGAATATACTTCTTCTTTGCAAAAGGGGCAAACTCTATAGCCGGTGAGTGCTTCAACGTCTGTTATTCTGTCAGCGTGAAGTTTTCCACATGGACTCTGTGTTAATAAAATATTTACTGTTTCAAATTCTGGATCTATCATTATTGTTTCCACTAATGGAAAGTCAACCTTGTTAATGTCTACGTCTTCTGGTTGAGGGTCACAATAATAGAAATCAATATTAATGTTTAACATTCTTGCTAACCTCTCACTTTCTGATGAAATGTCAAATCCTTCATATGCATCTATGGCTTCATTTAAATAGCTTCTACGAGTTTTAGGATTAACACCATCAGGAATGTTATAGAAGCGTTTAAATAACCTTCTACCTTCGGCTCTTATTTGATTATCATTCATTTTAGCTGTTCCGTTTTTGTTCATTTATGTAAGAATAAAAAATTAGAATATAAAAATAAAGTTTATTTTTTTAAAGTCCAGGGCTAAAGTCCATAAAATGAATTAAGAACACATAAATTTTTATCATCTGCAACGTGACGAATACATTTTAATTTACTCAAGAATGTGTACCCTGATACATTAAATCTAATTCCTGTCTTATTTAATTTCACAACTTTGAAAAGGAATGTATGAATAGCTATAAAATGATGAGATGATGTTTTATGGGTTGCTTCCATTTTTTCTGAAATAAATGAATAAATATAATGCTTATACGTTTTCATATCTTTTATGTTCTTAATAACGAATGGTATAGACCTTTCAACTTCGTCTTCCTTCGGTGCTGTTCTTTCATATGAAACATTATTGGTATCTTCAATAATGAAACCACAATCACATAAAATTTTATAGGTTCCAATTGTTTCTTTTGATATTTTATCTAACAAATCAAAAACTTTATCAACACCTGTACATTTATTTAAATAATAATTTGTGTAAATATCATGGTCTTCTTTCTTAATCGTATTTGTTGCATATGTCACATTTTTCAGTACTTTTTTGAATTTTTCAGAATCAAGAGGGGGTGAAAGTAATATACAAGGGTATTCTCCATCGTCAATAAACTGAAGCTTATGTTTATGAATAAATTTTGTGCCTTCTTCTGAAAGTGTTTCGTCAATATCACCATCTAATAAATTTTGTGTTGATTCTGAGACATAATTTTTATATCTTTCTTCATGAGATTTCTGAACTGCTGATTCTGAAGCTGGGATATTCATTAAACCCTCTACTTCATTCTCATTATATTTTTCAACTTCTCTTAATTCCTTAATTTTTTCATCTATTTCATCTCTTATTTTTTTCAGTCTTTCAATTTCAATTTCATCATATTCATCATCTTTAATTCGTTCTTCATAATATTCAGGGAAAACATCAGGTTCTTTAGGTTTTTCTTCTTCAGATGTAGGATATAAGAAATTTATAACATCATCTTTATTCATTTTTCCATCATAATCAAATTCATTTAAAAACTCCGCGAATTTTTGACAATTTCTTAAATAATATTTATTAACTTCATAACCTGCCTCCTCTAATATATCCTTTATTTCCTCATTTGTGAATCCTAATTTTTTAACATCGTTAGTTTTGACACTCATTTTCATACAAAATAAAAATAAATTATTCAAAAATGTAAGACATGAATTTTTAAAGTTTATTTTTTTAAAAAAATATATTTCATCACTTATATTCTAATTTTTATTTAATGATAAATGAAACCGATTTTAAAAAGTAATGAAACAGAGAAGGAAGAAATAAATGAAAGTGAAGATGTTCAAAATAAAATAAACATTGTTAAACCCATTACTGAAATAAAAATTTTTTCATCTGTTGAAGAATTTAATGACTATTATGCTAATAATAAAAAATTATTTGAAGAATTGACAACATGTAAATTGAATAAAATGTTTAAAGTTGATGGATTCAAAATTTCAAAAATAAAAGGTGTTGTTAGTTTAAAATCTATTCCTCAATCAAGAATCACCTCATTAATGAAAATTGATGATTTAACAAAAAGAATAGAAATTATTGAAGAAAGAATGAATCAAATAATTGATTTCATAAATTCAAATAATCATTAGTTTCTAATTTCTTTTACTCGTTTATTTTTTTCATTCATGAAAATAATTATATCTAATTTCTTTTACTCTCTCGTACATACTAGATTTGAAGAATTCAGAACATTTCCCATAATCTCCTAAATGTTTTCTTATCCCTAACGTGTGCCAGTTATTATATGAAACTGTATAAACTTTATCTTTATCTTTACACCTTTCATCACTTCCAATATATTTATATCTCAGTTTTGATTTTGCATTTTCATATTCATTAACGTTTAATAATTCACAGTCTTCCTTTTTAAATAAATGTTTAAGATATTCAGGATTTAATACTCTACGTTTATATGCTCCTAACTTAGTTCTAAAGGTTTTTCTACAAAATTTAGGAATTCCATCCTCTTTAATGTCATCAATGATTTCCATTTCATTATTTTCAATTTCTTCTTCTCGTTTATGGGGTCTTTGATTATGACTCCATTGATTCCATGAAATTAAATATTCTTTATCATTATATTTATACCTCATTAGCTTATTTTGGCTTTCATATTCATTTAATAATTCACAATCTTCATTTTTAAATTGAAGTTTAACCCATTCAGGATTTAAACAATGTTTAATTAATCGCGGAATATCTGTCATCATCTATATATAGCTTCTTTTATAAAAGATAAAAAAATAAATTATTTTAAAATTAATGTTAATTTATAAATAAATATATTTTAATGCATCGTCTATATATAGATGTAACAAAAAAAGTCACAAAGCCCATCATATCCTACTACTGACTTCATAAACAAAAGACCTTTAACAAAATTTCTTGCACATGCAATATGAAGAGGGGTAACTCCATCATTATCTCCCCTGAAACAATCATTATTAAATTCGTAAAGCATTTTCATTATCTCAAAATATCCTTTTTCGACAGTATGCCAGAAAGCAGTTTGTCCCTTATTATCAGGAATGTTAATATCATTTTTATCCGTAATTTTATCTTTGAAGACAAAATAAAATAATTTAAAATGATTATTCATTGCGATTAGTATCAAAGGCGTCCTTCCATTTTTATCTTTTGCATTAATATCAATTATCTTATTTTCTAAAATATATTGTGTCTGCTCTTCTGCTCTATTTTCACATGATAAATGCAAAATCGTTTTTTCTTGAGCGTCAAGACAATTTTTGTCAATTCCTTCTGTTTCAATCAGTAATTCAAAGATTTCAAATTGCTCGTATTTCATTGATGCTAAGTGTAGTAGTGTTTGGCCATGTTTATCATCAACAATATCATTTATATTTATATCATCCTTCAAATTTTCTAAAATTATTTCAATAAAATCTTTCTTATTGGATAAATACGCATAATGCAAAATGTTTTTCTTCGAACTGCAAGTACCTGTTATATAACTAAAATTGTAAACAATATTAAATAAATCTACATTATTATTGTCAATCAGATATTCTAATACAAATTTATCATCGATTTTAATGTTTCCTGGATCTTCGCAATCATGAAAATCATATTCTCTAATTGTTTCAAATGCTTCTTGATTGATTCTTTCAGGTTCAGTGTCAACCAAATATTTTATAATAATTGTGAAAGGGGATTCATTGTCCGAGTTTAATTCCCACATGTCAAGATCAAATGAATGAATATTGTTAATGATTTTATTGAATAATTCAAAATTCTTGGCTTTTGCAAGGAGATGCAATATTCCGTTCCCATTTGCATCATGTACTTTCAAATCATCACCTTTATCTTGAAAATTTCGAAGTGTTTCAATCGAATAAAATAACAAATTTTCCAGTGAAAAATGATTGATATCATCACTCTGAATTTGATACTGTTCTGCTGAATCACTCGAATTTTCATCAATTACATGACAATTTATTTTTGCTTCATCACTCTCCTCATTGAAATGAGTCATTTCCACATCATTTTGCGTGTCAAATGATGTTCTATTATCACAATTTGATCTTAATGAATCATCAGTATATTCATTGATTTCTTTAATTTGATTACAGTGAAAATCATCACCAATTTGTATTTCTTCATCAATATTTTCTGATTCTGAAGAGAAAGAAATTGGAGAATTTTGAAAATTCGGGATTTTTTCTTCATCTTCACTGTTATCAAATTCTTCCTTTATATTGGTATCAATTTTATCTTCAATTTTGATGATTTCTTCATCTGACATATCAATGAAAAAAATGTAAAAATTCCACCGGAAAAGTGACAAATAATTTTATTTGTTTGTTTGGCTGTATGTCTTAAAATGCCATTACTCTTTTTTATCTATCGGCTTGTGATATCAAACCGATTTTAATTGCCTTTATAATATTTAAAATTATGAACTCCATCTACTAAAATTATAAATTTTTTTACTTTTCAGTTATGGCGTTAAAAATCACCTGAAAATATACAGATACAAAAAACTCTCGTAATACCACTAGTAATTGCAAGTAGGCAAGAAATTTTATCAAAAAATTTAAATTTTCTTCTGTCTTTATCATTTTAAGTATTATATATCAGCATAAAAGATGTACTGCACGATAGTATTCAAGTTTTACATGATGTTTTCGTTTTCTCATGATATTAATTATTTTTTTTTTATCTATAATGAAAATACGAGTATTGATTAAACTACATGATATTTTAGATTTACTTCATGATTTAAACAAGAAATAAATTTATGCTTCCGCATGAACTCCGAAGGATCTTACTAATTTTCGAATAGGAGTAGACTTATCGAGTTTTGTAATCTCATTTTGTCTTTGAACATTATACTGAGATAATTTATCCTTCAATTGTGAGTCATACTTCTGATTTTCAAAATATTTGTCAAATGGAATATTATTTTCCGCAGATTGAGCCAGAGCGTCCAAAGCCAAGCTCTGAACCAAATCTGGCCTAATCTGGGCAATAAGTTTGTCTCCATTGATTCCAGTTTTCGGATCTGAGTAAAATGAGGAAAGTTTGACCTCTTCAAGGTCTTTATCATTAAGAAAATGATTATTGGTCAAAGGAACTGTGTTATCATCTCCTCCTTGTAAAAGAGAAGTGATTGCCGGCGAAACTCCGAAATCATCAACAAGAACTTCATCAGGACCTTTCTTTGATCGGTCAATCCTAGAAAGTAAGGCAGGAATATCTCTCTGGCGCTTCTTAACCATATTATCGTCCTCATCATCGCTAACAAATACTTTAATATTACTAAAATCAGCTTCTGGCTCAGAATAATCAGAATAGTATTCTTCAATGATAGTCTTCTGCCTTTGTACTGGCTTTCTTTCACCTTCATCGTCACTTTCAAGTACAATTTCAGTAATAATTTTTTCAATTGGAGCTGTTCTTCTCCTTCTGCCTGATTTCGGCTGTATAAGTAACGAATCAATCGGTTCAACATTAATAAGAGATGCTGTGGCTGCAGATGACTTTCTTGAAACTTTTTGAGGAGAAGATTTCTTCATTAAGTCTGCAATATTGCTTGTAGAGCCTCTCCTGATTGGTCTTCTAGCTGTTGAAGGACGTCTTGAAGCAGTTGAAGGCCTTCTTGCGGTTGAATTTCTTCTCGAAGCTGCCTTTGAGTTCTTAAGGCCGGCAGTAGTATTTCTATGAGCTTTGGAATTGGTTTTCTTCTTCAATTGGTCAAAGAAGATTTGATCATCGATCGAATCAGATGATGAAGAAGATTCGCTCAGCTCGATAGGTACTTTCTCTTCAACCAATTCTTCTTTGCCCGTGTTTGGATTAATATGCTTTTTGATAACAGTAACAACTTGTTGAACAACTTTTTTCGGATCTCTCCGTTTCCTGACTCGGATGACTTGCGTCTCTGGTTCCGATGTATCACCAGCTTTTGTAGTTTTCGGTTTACGTTGTTTCTTAATAACGGTAGTTTTCTTGACAATCTTTTTCGGTTTCCTTTTGCCACCGCCTGTTTTAGGACGGGATTTATCTTCGGATGATTCTGAATCTGATTCATCGTCGTTATCTTTCGAATCTGATATTAATGGTTTTGCATTCGAAGGACGAGCGCTTGACCTATGTTTGGCGCTTGATTTACGTGGGCTTGATGGCGTTGAGTTGGATGAAGGCTCTTCATCTGATGTAGGAACAGCAATTTGTTCTTCGTAAGTTTCTTCGCGCCCAGTTTCTTTATTGATTCGTTTCTTGATAACTGTGACATATTGTATCCGTCTATGACGACGCTTTCGTTGTCTTTTCTCTTGAGAGTCGTTTGGATTATCCATCGTTTCGTCGTTGTCTTGAGTTGCTTCTGCTAAAGCTTTCTTTCTTTCCTCTGCTTCTTTCATTTGTTTTGCAAGTTCTTCTGGGGTAACCTTTTCTTCATACGTTTCTATTTCACCTGTTACAGGATTCTTTCTTCTTTTCACGATAGTAATAAGTGTCGGAGGTGTAACTGTAGTATCCCTGTGATGCCTCCGCTTTCTAATCCTATGAACAATAGTTTCAGGTTCCTGATCTTGTGGTGGTTGATTCTGATTATTCTTTTTCTTCTTAACAATAACTTTCTGGATGATTTTCTTTGGCTGTTTCTTCACTCCTTTCTTCTTTCTGATGATAATTGGATCTGGATCTTTTTCCGGTTCAGCCTTTTTTTTTCGATCTGTGCTTATGGATAACAACTTTTTTGACAACTTTCCTAACAATCGGTTTCTTTTTTCCTTTGCGTCGATTCGCTGGGGCTTTATTTGAATTAACGGGTTTTCGAATTGGAGCTTTTTTCTTGCGCTGGATAGTAACTGTCTTTGTAATCGTAACAGTTTTTGTTTTATCTTTCGATCCTAACGCCTTTCCGAGCGTTTGAGAATCTTTTGTTCTTTTCGTTGATTTGTCTTTAGATTTTTTAGATGCTGCATTCCTGATTGCTGCTGATGCATCCATTGAGTCCAACCTTTGTCTTTTCACTCGTTTGACAGGTTGAGCTGCAACTTCATCAAAATCAACGCTTAATGGCTCATCATCATCGTTGTCAGCAGCTGTTGGTTTGTGGGGACTCTTTTTAGGAGATTTCTTCCGCGCATTGGAAGGCTTAAGTGACATTACGACAATTTGACATAAAAGGTGACATCTAAATTGAAAGGGCGACTCAAAAGATTCAATGAACTGATCAGTATGAAAAGCTAAGTTTTGGTATGATTTTGGGTATTCAGTTTGGAGAAATTTTACAAAGTTGATTTAAGCTTATATTTTGGATTTTGGAGATCCCGACCGTTATTTCTCTAAACTAGATCCTTAATAATTTTTGTTCATTATTTTCACTTATTTTTCACATCAGTTTTATATGACTTATATACATTGTACCCATCAATATAAGTTTTAAGTAAGTAGATAATTTACATACAAACAAATTAAAAATAAAGTAATATAGCTGTTCAATCATAGATTGTATCACCAAACAATAAATTGTCTAATCTTTCCTTTTCATATTGCTCAGCTTCAAGTTTAGCTGTGTTCTTCTTCTTTGTCTGACCGATGACAATTCTTTCAACCAATGGTCTTCCATTTCTCTTCTTGACTGGTTTAGTTGCTCTTTCTTGCATTGCAAGCTTCTTTTCAAGCTGGATCTTCTCATTTCTAGCCTGGTTCTCCAGTCTGTACTCTGTTCTTCTTTGGTTGTTCAGTTGCTTGACCTTTTGAGCGATCATTTCTTTATCATTAATCAAATCGAGCCTCTTAATCATTGTTTCTATCTCATTTTCAATCATACTCAACATTGTTAAGGAGTTTTGGTTATTTCCAGCTGCTGGGAAACACTTAACGAATGTTTTCGAGATTGAATTTTGTAATTGCTCCAGTTTATCATCAAGATCTACAGTATCATGGTTCGATTCATTAAGTAGTTGTATCGAATTCTTTTGTTCTTTCAGTTTTTCTATTTGTTGTTCAAGGTCATTTATGTCTTTCTTTGTTTCTTCAAGTTCTATTTCAACTTCGTATTGAGAGTTCTCATATTTGCTGGCTTGTTGCCTAGAATTTTGTATTAAGAAAAGATTCTCATGCTCTAATCTGTCGAATGCGTCAATAAATTCGGAAATTTTAGAGGGACGAGTGCCATAAGTTTCTTCCATTTGATCCAATAGTTTTCCGTACAAAAGATAATTGGCTTTCTTCTCTTCAAGTTGATTTAGTTCCACCTTGAGAACATCAACGTTTTGCCTTTTACGTTTAACTTTAACTTCTATCTCAGTACGTTTACGCATCTGTTCTTCTAGCATTAATTTCTCACGATCACGAGTCATTTCGAGTTGCCTTCGGACAGTTTTAAGACGATTCTGATCTTCTTCAAGAGTAAGTTGAAGTTCATCAAATTTAGCTTTGCGGGTCTGTTTAGTAATGTTAATTCTATCAAGTTCTCGCTGATGGCAGTCTATCAAAAGATTTGCTAGGAAAATCTCACGCTGTTCTTGTAAAAGTTGCGTTGTATGTTGCTGTCTTTGACGAATTTCAGTAACACCCTTAATATCGGTATCTTTATTCTTTTCAGGTGATCTGAATTTCTGCTCTATTCGCTCTCAAATTGATCTTTGTGATGTTACCTGTGAAGGAAGCATTTGTCTTTGTTTAAGTGTTAACTTCTGAGCTCCTTTGATCCTTTCTTGACGTTCTTGAACAATTTTATCTTGCTCTGCAAAAACGTCGGTAACGTCCGGGATATTAAAGGGATTATCTTTATCTCTTTTCGTAAATTTGGAGTTACGACGTGCTGAAAGCGGTCGAAGATGTGAAAAATCAGATTTAACTTGTTCTAATACTTGATCTTTTCGAATTCTCATAAAATCTTTATTGTCAAATTTTAGAAACGTCCAAAATTTTAAAGATTGATGAATGCTAAGATTCATATCATTTAGCTGATGTACAATTGTGCGTTCTACAAATTCGCTCTCAAGCTCAATCAATTGATTTTCTGCGCACAGGCACCATGAGTTTTTGCCGTGAAATTAATAGCACAGGTAGTTTCCTCATATAGAGATATCCTTATGCATAGAGCTTGAGAGGAATCTAAAGTGATTTTTTTTTTTGAAATCTAGTGCAATCTCAAAATCATGAATAAACCTCGAATCTGGATCCAATTTTTAAGGATCTTGTATGGAGAAAAATCTCCTCCAACTCGAAAATTCAATTTGAAGATCTACTTCATCTGCTTGGATCTATTAATAATGAAGGTATATTCTGATTAATTGCGAATACTATTTTCGTAAAAAAAGTTTTTAAATACTATATATACCAGTATTTAAAGATGTACCGGAGATTCGGATTGAAACCTCGTATCCGCCAAGATATGACATTCCAAAGTTGAAAATTTTGAGAGGAGATAGGTGGTCGGTCGGAAATCCTTAATATGATTTTCGGTATTCTTATTCTTTCAAATTTTTCATAGGAAAAATTTATTTTTCTGTTAACTAATAGAATTGTTTCATAACTCAAAATCCTTGAAAGATCAATTTTGTTTCTTTTCAATACATAAACATTTTTTTTGATCAAAATTTTTAATGTACTCTGAACCAAATTATTTCGAGCAAAGTAGTATATGTTGACGGGTTTTGTGACTTTTTTTGTAAACGTAAGAATTCATACAATATTGAACGATTTTGTAAGTAATTTTCATACAATCGATAAAATAAATGTATGATTTTTACGGTTTTTATTCTTACGTTTTTGAATAAATCAAGATTTAAAAATTTTCAGAATCGTAAGAAATTTTCACTAAACCCATACATAATGAAATAAAAAAAAATAAAAAAATAAAAAAATAAACTTTGAAAATTCATGTCTTACATTTATGAATAATTTATTTTTTAATCGTAAGAAAATGAGTGGATCAAGATTCGTAACCGTCAATCAATTAATGGATGTTCTTTCACCAATTCTTGAAAATGTAAACAAGTAGATGTTTATTTCGATATTATGTAGAAAGTATATATTATAAAGGTAAGTTTAAATAAAACCTATTGCTTTTGCATTTGATAATAAATTAATTGAAAATGCAAAAATTTGGGAATTAATTCCAGATATTGAATTTATAACAAAAATATTAATGATAAATGTTTAAAACGAATTCCAACCACAAAAGTTCTTTGTAAATTAATGATCAAAACTGAGGAAAAAGAATTTAACGGGTTTAAATATCATCCAAATAAAGTTTCAGAACTAGAAAATGAAAACTTCAGAAAAAATTAAACGATAGACTTTCAAATTGATCGTATTGAAAAAATAAATAAACTAGCAGAAGTTGCATTTAATAATGAAATATTGATGAATATAACCTTGAACTCAGTGATGGACTTTAAGTCCTGAGCTTAAGGACCTGGGCTCAACGAGTCATGATTTATGAAATCAATAATTTGATTTATTCGCTCTTCAATAATTTCTATTCTTTTTGATAATCATCAATTTTCATTAATGAGTGATTCTTGATTGAGGAATAGATTTTAAAACTAACAACACCTTTTATTTTTGAAATTTGATCCATGACCCTTCTGGGTCTTGGACTCTGTCCTCAACTTTAAACATTTATTCAATTTACATGTTGTCAATTCTTCAAATAATTTTTTATTATTAGCATAATAGTCATTAAATTCATCAACAGATGAAAAAATTTTATTTCAGTAATTGGTTTAACAACGTTTATTTTTTTGAACATTTTCACTTTCATTTATTCTTCCTCCTCTGTTTCATTTATTTTAAAATCGGTTTCATTTATCATTAAATAAAAAATTAGAATATAAGTGATGAAATATATTTTTTAATTAATATTAAATCAGAGATGGCGGCAGGATTCTTTAAAAAATTATGGGAAGAATTAAGAAAGCTGCAAGTTGGGTTCATCAAAAGATTATTAAACCCGTTGCAAACTTTTTGGCACCAGTAGCGAAAAACGGCAGGAACTATCATAGGAGGCAGTATTAGGTGCTAAAGCAGGTAATCCGGCGATGGAGCACAAGCAGGTAACGCAGTGGTGGAATTGCTGAAGGAATACTTAAAAAATAGGGGGTAGATAGTGGAAAAATAAATAAATATTATTTTTATCTTAGTATCGGTTGTAGTCGACGATAAACCTTATCTCCTTTATTTAATACTTCCCTTACCGGAACATTAGGTGCTATTTGTTCAGCAACGTCACTAATTGCTTCTTTATTCTTAAATATCCAATTTGCTCCTTTCTTAATCCCTTCCCAAACTTTATGCGCTCCTCTTTTTACTTTATCCCACAGTTTCTTAAAGAATCCTGCAGCCATAGTTGATTATTTCATTAAAATTAAAAATTCATTTTCATCTTTAATTTTGATTTTTTTATTTAATAATTAAATGACGACTAACTATTTAGTGCCAAACACTAAACCGATTAATGGAAATGTATTTCATTCATTCGACGAAAGATAAATGAAATATTCGCAAAGAATGATGGAAGAAGATATTATAGAGAACTTGAAAGTTCATGCTATGACTCTGATGCTCCATATTTTGATGATAAACAAACTCATTTAAGAATTACAAATCCAGCTCATGATGTGAACCAATTAGGTGACACATATAATTAAACGCAAAGTTAAAGCAACTCTAGTTTCAAATAAAGCTTTCACATGCGATGCCGCTTTTAAATGTATGCGTTTATTCGTTGGTTACAAATCATCAAATCAAAGCTTTAAACAATTAGAAGTAGAAACCGAAAGAGGTGATGCCGGTTATCTTCAGATGGATTGCGCCCGTGAATCTTTCGCATTTGCAACATATAAACCAAAATCAGAAAGGAAAGTTAAAAAGTTTGTTCATTCGTTATATAATAATGTTCAAAAATATGATAACTCAGTATGTGGTAAATATATTGACCCTTCAGAAGTTTTCAAGAAAGCAAATGAAGAAGTTGATGTCACTTTTGATATGATTATTCCAGTAAATGATTTGTTAGCATTTCAGGCGTTCGATGATTATCCTAAATCATTTGGTGAAATCATTCTTAAATATTGTTTTCAGGGATACTTTAGTATTTTGTCAGGTTGACCCGTTAAGAGTTGCTGATTTACAAAATTACGTTTATGAAAAGATAACTGATGAAAATTATGAAAGATTATGAATCATGTTTATAAATATGATCGCAAATTCCAACAAATCGGACTTCCTGCCAAATTAATTACAAGCTTAGCCACTACATCTGCTGACGCAACAGTTGAACGTTATTATTTCATGCACAAAGATGGAAGTTTTAGAGGATAAATGCATTACACCAGGATACGGTTTAATTGAAAATCAGTTAAAGCAATACACGTTTATTTGTAAGGAAGATCCATTCATGATTCCAGCTCAACATATTGACGTTCGTTCACTAAATGGAGGTTGCATCACTCCTGAAGGTATTAGCTCAGATTTCTCATACGCTCTTCATAATGTTACAGATTTTGTTAACATTTCCGAAGAATGCAATGCAAAGAACGGTTTAGAAAATCCAATGCTTCGAGGTCTTCAGGTCACTATAGATTCCAGAAACTTCCCCGATCAAGCGATGACCACATGGGCGACATATTCTTTACACGTATGCTTCAAGCTTCTGATTTAGATGGAGTGAATGAATGCACGGAAGAATATGAGGACTCATTAACTAGACCACTGAATGATGATAATGGCACACCATTAGCTAGAACATGGAAAGACCAAACTTCATTCTTATGCACTATTCCAGTTCAACGTGATGGAGCGGGTATATTCTTTGATGGATTAGAAACTTTCAACTCACAAGTTTACAGTACAAGTGAAAGCTTATCCAATCATTCAGGGTGAAAATGACACTTACTGTTCAAAGTGACAAATCCTCCTCAGGTTTGGTTTACTAGGACTACATATTGGACATGGACACCGGATGAAGGTTTGAAATATCATCCAACAGGTACACCACCGCAGTATAGAAGTTTCATATGATGAAATATTGATGAATAGAAATGTATAAAATTATAAAATTTATTTTTGATTAAATGGATTTAAATCATCCACTCCTTATGAAGAATTAGCGGGAGTATATAATACATACGTAGATGATATGATTAATGAAGCATTGAGTGATAATAGAAATGCTCTATCTAAGGAAAAATTAATGAAATTCCATATTCTGAATGTTACTTAAATTCAATCACTGCAGCAATTGGTAAACAAAATAAAGGTAAAACATTAACGATATTAAAACAAATTATCATTATTGCTAAACACTTCACCCTATTCACATGTGTTAATTTATATCAACCGTTCAGGTTCACCTTCAGATGATACATTTGAATCTTTAAAGCATTTAATCAAAATTCCAATTATTTATTTATCACAAGAAGAAGCAGAAGATTATTTAAAAAACTTTGTAATGTATAAAGAATTATATAATACAATCAAGAAGCAAGGATTAGAGGATAAAATTATTGATAAACAACGAGATGAATTATTTGAAACACTTTCTATTTCAAATTTTGATAGAGAATTTTTGCATTCACTCATTTTTCTAGATGATGCGGTGAAATCAAAACTAATAACTAATGAGAAGTCATATTTTAATCAATTATTAACTCAATGTCGACACATTCAGTGTTCATTCTTCATGGCTGTTCAATACTTTAAAGCATTAAGCACAAACATTAAATCAAACCTGTCCACCCTTTTCATTTTCAGTGGTTTTAGTCGTCAACAGTTGAACGTTATGCTTTATCAAGTGAATTTACCAATGAGCATTAATGAACTTTACACACAATATCAACAATTAGGAGAACATGGAAAAATAATAGTTGATTTAAATAAAGGTTCCATTAAATTCGAATAACTTTTTATAATTAATTTTTATTTTTTATTTATAATTAAACATGACAGAAATTGCAAATCTTCTACAGGTTCCATTAAAACAAGGAACAAACAAAAAGGGTGCATATAATAGAACTATGAAAGTTCCAGACGGAATGAAAGAATTAGTCCACATTGTTGCCGGTCTTCAAAAGGATGTTAAACAAATGAGAAACGTTTTAACATTACCAGAAGCTCAAGCATATGCAAAACGTCACGGACCAAATTGGGAAGCACACGAAGCAGACATTACGGGTCCAAATGGAAAACCTGATGGAATAAATGAAGTTTTCGTTACTGATGGTCAAGGAAATATTAAAGTCATAAATGGTATAAATTAACAATGACGGATTATCCTAAACGTAAAGCATATAATGAACATTATCCTATGCAATTTGATGAAAATGGAAAAGCTGTTAAACAATACATTGGAGAAGGTGAAAATGGTCCAATTAATTCATACCGTCATAATCCATATTCTTACTTCAATGAAGAATTAAATGCTATTGAAGAGGGACCGGATGGATTACCACGATATTCTAACCAGTTTGATGGTCAATATGCAAATTTAAGACCTGAAATTCCAGCTAAGAAATTCTTTAAAGTTGCTTTATTCGATCCAGTTTTCGCAAATGTTAAAGATGAACTTAAACAGCAATTCCAACCAATTATAGTAGCAAGAATTGCATCAGGTGCTTTATCTCAAGCATTCAAAGATTTAATTAAGAAACCATTATATCAGCAACGAGGTTTAACTTATGATTTAGTTAAGGAATCAGATAAAAGAAAATTTGAGAAATCAGATGATTATAAGAATGCAATTAATGAATATATTCGGTCTATTAATTTCGATGAAAATGCTAAAAATCAACTTCATGAACAAATACAGGAAATAATAGATTCAAAAGTTCCAGCAAAATAAAAGTTTAAATATATTTTTTATTCGAATATAAATGAGAAGACGTTTCACTAGTCAAAAGAACACTAACGCAAAAGCAGAGATTACGGTTGGTTATAACGTAAATGATGATAAATCACGAATTATTCAAAATGTTAAAGTTAATGTTAGTCCTGAATTAAAAGGTCAGCAACTCAACCAAATTTATTAACTCGTGACTTACCGAAGAATGAGGAGAATGAAGAAAACCGTGAGAATGGAGACCCAATCATTTTATCTGAACCTGGTAAAGAACCTGTTGAAATTCCCACTTATCCAACATACCCCCACCTCTTTCATCAAACATCGAGAACCCAGGAATCTACGATTACAGTCGCAATGCCCATATAAAATAGACATTAATTCTGAATTAATGAAAATTTACCGTGATATCAAACTGATAATTATGATTCAATAATAAATTTAATTGACCAATCCGGTTTAATTATTTTACCTTATGAATCATTAATTCACATTATCGCCATTCTTTGTGATGTTCAAGATTCAGACGTGAAGATTCAATTTTCATAGATGATGAGGTTCATGCTGCGGAACAGTTGCAAAAATAAATCCTATAAAGGATATTAGCACAATTAAGATATCAAAGAACGGAACAACAACTGAACTTCATTTAACATATAATGATATTTATAATAAAATAGTTGAAATATAAAATATCACTTGAAAAATCTTGTTAAGGCTATTTAATATTCAAGCATTAACATTATCGAATAATAATCCTTTGAATCATAATCGATAATAATTGACCTTTCACCAGTTTCTATCGTTTGTTTTATTTCTTTTTGTTCCCCACTATCCGGATCGGTCATTGTAATTGTTTTTTTTATAGTATCAGCTTTATCTTTAACTTCAATCTTTTTTCCATCGGGATATTTAAACCAAAATTCCAAAAATTCGATATTGTCAATCTGTTCATATTTTAATCTATCAATACATTTTTAATACCATCTGAAAATCTTATGAAATGGTCATTATATGGTTTGATTGAACTAAATTTGAATGAAGTGAAATATAACCTGATGATGAATATGACATCGACTCATATTTTCTGAAAACACTAAAATTTATAACATGAATGAATTTCTTATCGTTGAATTTATGAATTCTTGAGGTAATCTTATTCTAGTTTTATTTATCACTGGAAAATAACGCTTTACCATATTTTTAATCGTAATAAAAAAATGTCAATTATCAATATTATTTCGAATAATAACTGTGAATTAAATTTAACAGTTAGCGGAATTTATAATGTTACTCTCGTTTCTGTGAGTGGTAAATTTAATCCCATTCTTTTAGACCCTTCAGATTATATATCATTATTAAAGATGACCATGAGCCGCCATAGCGGCGGTCGTAGACCTAAAAACGTATGATATGTATATAAATAATGTGATAACAAATGGATATTAACATGATTTTAAGTTATTTAAATGAATCATTTATCGTATGGTATGAAGAAAATTTTAAATCAAAACCTGATAAACTTTTTGAACTTGATGAAATAAATAACCTTATTAAATTTCCGCTGAAAATTAAATTTTGTACTCCTCGTCTTCGTTCATTGTTGGGGATATTAAATTTTGAAAAAGATGTTGGGATGTTTTTATTCTGACACTGGTTCTAATTTCATTTTAATCAAATGTGATAAAGTTAATACCCCAATGAGATTTTCACATCAAACATTAGACCCTAACTCTTACCCATCAATACAAAACATTTTATCCATCAACTTAAACATATTTTCTTTATCATATCCGTTTCAATTATCCGGGAATTCATTTATTCTTCATTCAAAAGATTTATCAAATATTAAATTTAGAATAACTGACCTATTTGATTGTGATTTAGAATTTATGAATGAAATATTATGGCAATTTCAAATAGAAAAAATAGCTGATGAGATAACAGATTAAATATTTATTTTTAAATCGTAATAAATGATTAAAACAACAGCAACCACAGACCATTACATACGCCATATATGCATATATTCAAAGACGGCAGAACAAACGCAAATGTTGAAATATGAGATTTGGAGATAGTATTGAAAAATGACCATTTCGAATTCGTTTGCAAAGTGTGCAGTGATATCAAAATAAAAAAATTTTATTTATGAATTCAAAAATTAAAGAATAACGGATGATATAACATCAATTCCACCAGAAGAACAAAGATATTACGCATTAAATGCATTTCCTAAAGTTTTGAAGATTGGAAGATTTAATTTAAATGAGGAATTCATAAAAGGTTTCCTAAATGACATAATGAAGAAAGCAGATAAGGAATATGTTAACGATGAGTTAGCAAAGAAAGCAGATAAGGAATATGTTAACGATGAGTTAGCAAAGAAAGCAGATAAGGAATATGTTAACGATGAGTTAGCAAAGAAAGCAGATATAGGAATATGTTAACGAAAAAGATAATGAAATTATAGAAAGGGTTGAATGGTATCATGAACGGACATCGAAGATTCTTAAAACTAAAGCTGATACAGGATGGGTTTCAGAATGTTTAGACCTTAAAGCAGATAAGGAATATGTTAACGATGAGTTAGCAAAGAAAGCAGATAAGAATAGTTAACGATGAGTTAGGGAAGAAAGCAGATAAGGAATATGTTAATGATGAGTTAGCAAAGGCAGATAAGGAATATGTTAATGATGAGTTAGCAAAGAAAGCAGATATATCATTTGTTAACGAAATATACCAAAGTTTAGTTGGAACAAAAAATATTGAAACTATTGTTGGCGACTTTCTGTCAATGAAGAAAACAAATATTTTAGATGGGAGTTTGTACAGTCCTTAAGAAAATGGTATACGGTATAAACTCATTCCGAAAAATAACAATGAATGTATGTAGGCTATATAAAGAATAATGGCACACAAGTTAAAGTTCCATTAGACAACAACTGCTACTTAAACTTATATGGAGACGAACAAAAGAAATATTTAAGAGTTTATGAAATACGGATATGACATTGTCTAACGTAGCTCCAGCACCGTATTATTATGACTATGGTGTTGACCATCATTACCTACACCCAAAAAAAGCAAACATTATATTTAGATTATTATAGATATAAAAGATATAATGCAATAGAAAAACGAGATTATACTATTATGAAGATGACAAAATAAATATTATAGTCAAGATTTTACATACCCTGAAAACATAAGATTATATTATAAAAAATATTCTGACACAACCAGAAGAAACCCGAAATAGTTACACTATATTTTAAGTTCAAAAGAAACAATCCATATATCTCATATGTTTGATTTAATGAACCCAGTAGGTCTATTTATACATCTATGGATGTGAGAGGTCCTTCAAGCAATGTTTGTGTTGGTGCATGGGAACAAATAGTCGACAGGTTTTGTATTGTGCAAACTCTTCAAAGGAAACAGGGGAAGTAAAAACAATTACGGTGAAAATTTACCTGCACACAGTCACTACATAGATTTAAGCACATCTCAAGCAGGTTGGCATAAGCATAGATATTGGGATTGGTCAGGAATGACAAAAGTAAAGGATATGATGTTAAAGATGATGTTAAATTTGCCATAAATTGTTACTGGAGTGACACTCAGGGAGAAGGAAACCATACACATCGCGTTTCAGGATATACACAAACAACGGGACAAAGTAAAGATTACATGCCACCATTTATGACTGTATTCGCATGGTATAGAGTTCAATGATGAACTAAATATTTTTGGTCAAAGCTTCCACGAGAGAGAAAAGATTCCTCATTCGCTAAGGATTCCAAAAATGAAAAAATCATTGATTTCGGCTGAGAAAAAACAGCAAAACCCTTCTTCCACGGGAACAAAGAAATAAAGAAGAAATAAAGAAGAAATAAAGTAAATTTTTTATTTATTTCCCGTGGAAGATAGAGCACTTTATGATATTTTATTCACGACAAACAAGACAAATAAAGAAAATAAGAAAATACGGCGCTGTCGCGTTCGAACCACAGACTCTGACCCCTCCATAACACCACCTTAGACCACTGTGCTACGTAGCCTGTCGACATAAGATTTTATAAATTGCATATTTGACGTAAATTTATTTCCCAGTTATTCAAAAATAATTATTTTGAAAACTGAAGGTGCTACCATTTACCATGTTGACAACATGACATTTGACAACAACACAGGAGGAAGTAGTTATGAATTATTTTTGAAAAACTGAAGGTGCTACCATGTTACCATGTGCTACCAGGTCATTTAACTTCTCTGAAAAAATGTGACAACATGACATTTTGACAACAACACAGAGGAAGGTAGTTATGAATTATTTTTGAAGAACTGAAGGTGCTACCATGTTACCATGTGACAACATGACATTTTGACAACAGTTCAGAGGAAGGTAGTTATGAATTATTTTGAAGAAACTGAAGGTGCTACCATGTTACCATGTGCTACCAGGTCATTTAACTTCTCTGAAAAAATGTGACAACATGACATTTTGACAACAGTCATGAAAGGATTAATGCAAAAATAAATTCAAATCATACTTTATAAAGCTAGACCTTCAGGTCTCGCCGCTTCGGTCTGAAAGACCTTCAGGACTCAAAGAGTCCGTTAGCGGCTCATTTACAGTTTCATCATCAGTAAATGATTCCTCATTATCGTTTGTTCAACCTGTTTATATAATCCTTTCATTTCTTCTTTCAAAACATAATACCATGTTTGTTTACCGTCTATTCTTCTATTTTTCCTATCACATTTATCCTAATACTATTTGAAAGTTTTTGTCTTTCATGTGATGGTTTGCAGAATAAAGCATTTTCACACGTCATACCTGCACACAATTCATCATAATGTGTATTTATCCATACATCTAAAGGATTTGATGATAATTCAATTAAATCTTGTTGGCTTCAGTCATCGGTATGATTCGTACATTAAATGATGAAAGTCGTAATTGATAAAATACGTCAGTAAATTATCATAAAATTCCTTTGTGCATGAATCCATCAAATTCTGAAGTAATCAAATTGACCCTTGAATTTACCATTAACTCTTAAAACTACGTATCTTCTGTCTCCAACTTCAATTTGACAGGGTAAACGTTGTTAGTTACGAAAATGAAGTTTGCAACGTCTGACTGTTCTTCTGGGTTGATTCTTTCATTAATTCTTATCTCATTATCCGTAATAATTGATTTCAAAGCGTTGAAGTTTGCGAGTCTGTCTTCACCCACATTCTTGAGTTCATTAAGTACAAGAAACATTTTATTTTCAACTACTGAATTGAAATTACCCGTTAGCTCACTTATTTCGGTAATGTTTACATGAAAAACCAGCGAGAAGTTCAGAAATAATGTCTGTAAATCTGTTTACCTGTTCCCTGAAGTCCTTTCAAAATAATTGCTGTTTCATTCTTGATTCCGCGGATGTTGAATCATTGATGCAATCCAGCCGAGAAGGTATTTATACACTTCATCGTTATTATCACAAATGGCTTCTTTAATGAAATTCATAAACATCTCAATTTTTGAGTAATCTGGTTTTTCGAGAACGTTGTATTTATAACCTTGAAACTTGAAAAACATCTGGGGAATCAGATTTAAAGCAAACACCCTTAACGGTTAATGAGGATAATTGATTTAGTAGTACATCCCATGCTGTTATTGTTTTACCTTCTTCTTTAATAATTTAATCATTTTGAGTGATCTCTTTCATGTTGACTGAAGAACAAATGATATTTTGATTCATTTTGTCGTATATTATAGTCCTTTTGAATGAAATATTTATTTCCACAATCTACAAAAACGATTACACGTGATAAATCCTCAATTACTTCAGAACTTTTATACTGATGATTTTCAGCCTTGCGTCTAATATCTTTATCAAAAACGAGTCATCAAGTTTATATCAAATGTTATTTTTGCTTACGAATAAAGGTAAAACATATTCATCATAATATTCCTTTTGATATAGTTTTAGAATCTTCACTAAAACAAATGGAGAAGTCATTAAATGTGCATATCTACTACGTGCTTTTTCAAAATTACTTTTTGCATTTTCTGTTAAACTGCAGAAGTTATAAACGTTATCGTATGCTTCATTAATTAAATGATCCGGTAACGAATTAATAGCTTGAAACAGTGTGAATAATGTTATTTCTTTTTCTAAATTCATGTTTCCACCGTCATTATGTACTTCAAAATCACAGATGCCATCAACTATGCTCTGAGCTAGTTTATCGTCAATGTTTACATCTTTGTTTTCATTCATGATAGTCTTTATTTCTTCATTCTTCTGTTCAACTCTTACCTTAATATTCAAATCATTTAATATATCATTCACTGTTCTAGTTAATGTTGAATCATAACTTCCACGAATGAATGAGTATGTATTGATTGGTTCTGTTGCATTCTTGCGAACTCTTGAATCAGCCATAACCACTAAAGAACGCTTTGAATCATCCATAGAAGTCATGATATCAATATCATAATCATTGCAGGAATAACATTTAATCATTCTGTTCGAGGTTGAATAGAAGAAATTAGTGTTGCAATAAATGTGAAGACCTCCTGAAGCGGTTTTAACGATAACATCTTTATCCGAAAGTTTTGATAAAATGTCTTTTCTAACTGTTTCTTTAAGTTCATCATTGTATGATTTATTGATATCAACATCTATAATCGTTAAATTTGAAATTTTATTTACTAATAAAGCCATACCAGTTTTCCTTCCTCTTCCTCCATCGTGTTTGAGGTAGTTATGTAAATCAATCTTGTTTTCACCAATTCTTTCGTTGAGGGTTTTAGTTTCTGCCACAACTAATTCCTCAGCTAATGAATCAATAACTTTTCATCAGAAACGATATAGTTGTTGCTGTTGTTTTTGCTGTCATTTATATAGGAATAAAAAATAAAAACAATTTTAAAACTAACTTTATTTTTGGACTGCATCATATTTCCTGTGTTGTTGTCAAAATGTCATGTTGTCACACTTTTTCAGAGAAGTTAAATGACCTGGTAGCACATGGTAACATGGTAGCACCTTCAGTTCTTCAAAAATAATTCATAACTACCTTCCTCCTGAACTGTTGTCAAAATGTCATGTTGTCACACTTTTTCAGAGAAGTTAAATGACCTGGTAGCACATGGTAACATGGTAGCACCTTCAGTTCTTCAAAAATAATTCATAACTACCTTCCTCCTGAACTGTTGTCAAAATGTCATGTTGTCACACTTTTTCAGAGAAGTTAAATGACCTGGTAGCACATGGTAACATGGTAGCACCTTCAGTTCTTCAAAAATAATTATTTTTGAATAACCTAAAAACCATGAGACTTTGTCTCCGGACTCTTTGAGTCACTTAACGATAAAATAAGTGATAACAAATTTTTATTTTTATCATAAATGAATACCCCACAAGCTCAAAATTTACCACGAATCATAACAAGGGAGGAAATGATAAAAATGATGCAAGAACATGTTAAAAATAACAAACCACTAAAATTGAGAAAATGTGGTTATGCGGTAATGATGGAAAGAGAGATGTTGTCGAAGAGGAATAAAAATTAAATTTGGATAGAGTTTAAAAATTCATCTTTATTAAATTCATCTCTTCCAATCAATTTATTTATTCTATTAAATTCTTTTATTTTTGCTTCACTCAGTTTAAGGATTGAACGATAAGTTTCTAATTTTTCGATTATTTCTTTCCTCTCTTTATCGTTTTCAACCCCACCACATTGTGGCTTCTTTTTGTAATAACATATTTTTGATTTAATTCTGTTTAGTTTCTTTTTATATTCATCGTCTGGACTCTTGACTGCTTCGTTGTTACTCATTTCTTACGAAATAAAAAAATTAAATATTATTTAAATATAATGGAGTAATAAAATAAATCGGAATTTCTATTAATTTATTGTCAACTTCAACTAATGCATTGCCGTTAATATATCTAACAAATTCAGCTATTGTGTCAAATCTTCGTCTTCTTTTTGTCATTGATTTATCAGTTTTTCCATAATCGAGATGAATCAAAACTTTATCCCCTTTTTAAAATTCATGAGCCCCGAATTAATTTGTTCACGTTTAACATCATTCAACCTTTCCATTTGCTTTCTAATATATTCCCATTCTTTTGAAATATCATTTTTCATTTCCACGGTTTCATGTTTATTGTTCTATGCCATGTATTATTGTAATAATATACTAACTGCTGTATGATGGAGTCATGATTTCCATCCCAGTATATCTGACCATTAACCCCTAACGCATCTCTAAGAGTTCTCATTACCGCATCAACTATTTTATTATGAAACGTATATGGAGAGGATGAAAAGTAAAAATTAATTTGTGGGAAATAATGAGCCATAGCTGCCTGAAATCCTTTATCACCATCACCCCTTATATTATCTACTCTTTCATGATCTAGTAAGTATTGAATAGCTCTTCTTGTTTCCTGTTCTGTTTTCCCTTTCACCGGAATGCAATATAAATATCTGGTGTTAATGTTAATGGCAAATAAATAAGTAACGTTTCCTCTTGAATATTCTAAATGATCGATTTCGTATGAATATGGATATGGTGCAAATGAAGGGCGACTAAATTTTTCCTTTAACGGTTGAATTTTTGGGTCAGTTGGTTTATTTAATATTTTGAAATCCTTTTTAAAATCTTTTTGCTTCTTTAATGTTTGAAATGGATATAATAAAGTGAATGATGAAGGATTAACTGAAGGAGGAGGAGGTACTGTCGTTGGAGGGTTTGGTGTTGCAGGTGGTTTAATTTTATCTGCTTTGATTTTGGATTTCATTCCCCCCTTCATTAATTCTGGATGTATTCTATTCATTTGTTTTAAATATGCTGTATATAAAGGTTTGATATACTTTCCCGCTTCGAGTTTATGTTGAAGGATGAATTCCAAAAGTTGATCTTCATTTAAAAGTCGGGCTGAATATGGTTTAACTAATGAATCATAAATTAAAGCTTGTGCTTCATTTATGGTCTGAAGGACCTGGGCGTTTTGCACCTTTTGTTTTTGTTCCTTTGGTTTTTGCGGCTCAGGATTATATAATTTATATAATTTATATAATTCATCAATATCTTCTTCTGTTAATACTTTATTTTTGAAATCTTTCAATTGTTTAAGTTGTGATTTACTTTTTCCCTTTGAATATTCATTATTTTTAATTTTGTCTTTAATTTTAGAAATTATTTTATCATGATATTTCAAAACTTCATTTTTATAATACGAATAATAATAATCCATATCATCACCCGTTATATTGTTATCATGTTTTTGGAGATATGATTTTAATTCATAATAATTAAGAAAATTTTGATTAAGTACTAAATCATCAATTAAATTTTTTAAATCTACGCTATTCATTTATATAAAAATAAAATAAGTGTTTTAAGGGTGCCCGCCTCTTTGAATCATAGTATCAAAACCATTATTTACGGTTCCTTTTGTCTCTTCTGTGGCATTTTATTAAATAAATGGCATACAACATCCATTTTCACAACATACAGCCTTAGTGTGTGCTCCTGTTAATGCAGTCTTACCGATTGTTAAGCGAGTCATTGACCCGTTTTTAAGTTGTAAATTAATATTCTGACCATCAAATATCACTTTATCATTTATTATATCCAAATAATTTTTAGGTGTTAATTGTTTATTTTGTCGTAAACTAACTCCTTTCATTTTTTGTGCAATCTTTTTAAAATCACTTCCATCAATTGAACCGTTGAATGAAGTATAACACTTAGGACATAAAGCAACCATGTTATCACCTTGTTTCTCAATTGCTAAACCCAATAACTTCTTCTCATGTGCTTTTTCTTCAGCTTTATTCTTTAATTTAGGTTTAAATTTCTCATTAAAACAGAAGAAATCAAAAGGTGCGAATTTGTAAATGTTTTTATCATAAAATTTTTTATCGGTTACAATTGCTTGAAATGCTTGAGTGTTAGGAAGATTTGGGTCGCCAGCGATTGCCCAATAAGATGAATCAGTATCACCTTCAATGAAATGAAAACGATTAACATCCATGCATTTATACATAAAATCATAAATGAAAACCAAATACCAGTATTTTGCGTTATCTAAAGTGAAGAATGCCTCTTGTAAACATGTATCACATCTATAAAATCTATCTTTAAGCATCACTTGATACGTATCTTCACCTATTTCTCTTATGTTTTTAAACTTATTTGACATACATGCAACGCGTGCCTTCTGTGCATTCATTATTTTAGTCTTTGCGTAATTTTGTGTATTCATTGCATCGTAACCATATGATCCATTAAGTGAAATCTTGCAAAATAAACTTTTTCCTTTATTTCCTTCTAATTCAGCCTTTTGTCTTTCGTTCATAAATTCATTCGCAAATTCATTAAAACAAGTATTTTTCGTAAATGTTAAAATTGATTGAATGTCATCAATGATAAAATGAAATCTGTCTATTAGATACCAAAGATAATAAGAAGAAAATGGTTGATATTGGTTGTGTGTTGATGCTAACTGAGTTAATTTCCTCTGTTTCTGGTCAACTGGTAGATTGTTTGATTTCATGTAATTATACATAAAACTGCCAATTGTTTTTTCATCTGTGATAATATCAAAGTTTCTTATTATTGGTAAAAAGTTTATGTAATCATTAATGTATTTTTCATCAATGTGACCCTTTACTTCAGCCACGAATAAAGTATTTTTCTTCTTAATTATTCCCAGTGCTTTTGCTTTCTTTGTTGCTGTATCACAAATGATAACACCATTCAATCTTCCCGGCATATACATTTTATGGTCAGTATATTGAATGAAATCATGAGGATTAGATGAAAATGATGAAGGATATAATGAATTAAAGTCAACACCAACGAAATGAGTCATAATGTTGGAAGTGTCCTCATTTGATACAGTTTTAGTTTCTGGATTATATGAAAGTTTATTAATGTGCGTGATTCCTTTAAGATTTACTCTATGTTGAACATTTGATAAACCACCAGTAATTCCATTACGGAGGATGTGATAAGCTTCAACTGAATCTAGAGTCATTGGTAAATTATTTTTTAATGTATAATTTCTTAAATTGATTCTTAAACGTTGAACATCTTCATCTTTATTTGATTTTACGACATTGCAATAACAACACATTAACTGACAATTTTCTTTGGTATGTGGTTTTTCATTATCGATTCTATCTAATGTTGGTTTATTAGCATATGTAAACGCTTTACCACACATTTTGCATTTAGATGAAAGGATTAAATCGTGATAGTATTGATAGTCATCCATTGAAACATTGTTTTTAGTATCCCTTTCTGCTTTTTCATCTTGTTTCTTATATGAATCAATTTTATATTTCCAATACTTTTTTGTTAATTCAAAACTTGATTCCACATTTTCTTCTTCTGGATATGTTTCGTTAGGATTGAAGTTCTTATATGCTAACGCGTAACGAATCATTGATGCATTCGATGATAAAGAAAGATTATGAAGCATGTCAATTTTATAAACAAATGTTTCTTCAATAATTTTATCAATTGGGTCAATCATAATTTCAACGTCTTTATTGCAATAATGAATAAAATATTCTAATCTATTCTCAAAATTTTTAGCATCATTGAGATATATTTGATAATCTGAATCGGATATTGTTTCTTGAGTTAATGCTGAATAAAATGAATCTTGAGTGAATGGTTCCACTTTATATAATTCTCTTCGTAATTTCCCATGTGATGAATTGATAAGGGAAAAAGGATTTAACACGTGATTTATTGTTTCCGAAATCTTGAGTGAATTGGTCTAATGTTCCACCCGCTATATAATTTCTGATGTCAATAAATCTTAATTCATATGGACAGTTTGTTTTCTTTACAATGATTTGCTTAAATTGAGAAGAAGAACCCAGCATTGATTTTATTTTCCATTTTGCAGTGTTTAAATCACGAAGAATTAAATTTAAATCAAACTTTCCCGAATTAAAACCTATGATATTCACTTTATTGAATTCCTCATCTAGAAGTTCTTTAAATGCTTCCTTCTGTTTTTCATTTAATGTATGGGACAAAGTCCCCGCCGTTTGGTCCGTTTGCGGCTTCATTAATTCTTCATATTGTTCAATATTTGATTTAGCAACTAATGAACAGGTTGAAAATAAAAATTCAATCCAATCAGAGATGAACGAATCACTTGATGTTAAGCAAAAATTCCTCGTAAATGTTTTATCACGGTCTACGACCTCGCCGCTTCGGTCTGAAAGACCTTCAGGACTCAAAGAGTCCGTTTGCGGCTTTATTTTGACAGTTGATGATACCATAAATGGTTTTAAGTAAGCGTTCAAAGTTGCACATTCAGAAAGTTGAAGTTCTTCTTTAGTCTCTAATGTTTCGAAGTCAAAAGTAATATAATATCTTGTTGGTTTATAATATTCCTGCAAATTATGTGCTAATAGCCATTGATATATCTTCTGTTTCGTGATATGTGGTGCATATGGTTGTGGGTTTTGCAATTGAACGTCTTGAATTAATCTTCCATTATTTTCTTTACATTTCTCACAATGTTTTAAAAATCTTCTTTGGTTTTTCCTTTCTGGTCATCACGGATAGAATATACTTCTTCTTTGCAAAAGGGGCAAACTTTATATCCTGTGAGTGCTTCAACGTCTGTTATTCTGTCAGCGTGAAGTTTTCCACATGGACTCTGTGTTAATAAAATATTTACTGTTTCAAATTCTGGATCTATCATTATTGATTCCACTAATGGAAAGTCTACCTTATTTATGTCTACGTCTTCTGGTTGAGGGTCACAATAATAAAAATCAATATTAACGTTTAACATTCTTGCTAACCTCTCACTTTCTGATGAAATGTCAAACCTTCATATGCATCTATGCTTCATTTAAATAACTTCTACGAGTTTTAGGATTAACACCATCAGGAATGTTATAGAAGCGTTTAAATAACCTTCTACCTTCGCTCTTATTTGATTATCATTCATTTTAGCTGTTCCGTTTTTGTTCATTTATGTAAGAATAAAAAATTAAAAAATAAATAAAAATAAAGTTTATTTTTTTAAAGTCCAGGGCTAAAGTCCATAAAATGAATTAAGAACACATAAATTTTTATCATCTGCGACGTGACGAATACATTTTAATTTACTCAAGAATGCGTACCCTGATACATTAAATCTAATTCCTGTCTTATTTAATTTCACAACTTTGAAAAGGAATGTATGAATAGCTATAAAATGATGAGATGATGTTTTATGGGTTGCTTCCATTTTTTCTGAAATAAATGAATAAATATAATGTTTATAAGTTTTCATATCTTTTATGTTCTTAATAACGAATGGTATAGACCTTTCAACTTCGTCTTCCTTCGGTGCTGTTCTTTCATATGAAACATTATTAGTATCTTCAATAATGAAACCACAATCGCATAAAATTTTATATGTACCAATTGTTTCTTTTGATATTTTATCTAACAAATCAAAAACTTTATCAACACCTGTACATTTATTTAAATAATAATTTGTGTAAATATCATGGTCTTCTTTCTTAATCGTATTTGTTGCATATGTTACATTTTTCAGTGCTTTTTTGAATTTTTCAGAATCAAGAGGAGGTGAAAGTAATACAGGATATCTCATTATCAATAAATTGTAACTTATGTTTACGAATAAATTTAGTACCTTCTTCTGAAAGTGTTTCATCTATTTCACCATCTAATAAATTTTGTGTTGATTCTGAGACATAATTTTTATATCTTTCTTCATGAGATTTTTGAACTGCTGATTCTGAAGCTGGGATATTCATTAAACCCTCTACTTCATTTCATTATATTTTTCAACTTCTCTTAATTCCTTAATTTTTTCATCTATTTCATCTCTTATTTTTTCCAGTCTTTCAATTTCATCATATTCATCATCTTTAATCCGTTCTTCATAATATTCAGGGAAAACATCAGGTTCTTTAGGTTTTTCTTCTTCAGATGTGGGATATAAGAAATTTATAACATCATCTTTATTCATTTTTCCATCATAATCTAAATCATTTAAAAACTCCGCGAATTTTTGACAATTTCTTAAATAATATTTACTAACCTCATAACCTGCCTCCTCTAATATATCCTTTATTTCCTCATTTGTGAATTCCAATTTTTTAACGTCGTTAGTCTTGACACTCATTTTCTTACGAATTAAAAAAATAAATTATTCATAAATGTAAGACATGAATTTTCAAAGTTTATTTTTTTATTTTTTTTATTTTTTTTATTTCATTATGTATGGGTTTAGTGAAAATTTCTTACGATTCTGAAAATTTTTAAATCTTGATTTATTCAAAAACGTAAGAATAAAAACCGTAAAAATCATACATTTATTTTATCGATTGTATGAAAATTACTTACAAAATCGTTCAATATTGTATGAATTCTTACGTTTACAAAAAAAGTCACAAAACCCGTCAACATATACTACTGAGCAAATACCTAGATTTTTCAAACAAATTTATTTGCATTTAATGTATTTATATGATCCATACATGATTGGTTTGCATCCCGAACGTAAAAATTATCCACAGTCCTATGAAAGTTTCTTAGCTAATAAGCAAACACCTGAAATAATAAAAAGAACAGCTATCAGGAAAAATCACGAATATTTCTTATATTGTCACATATCAAATGCGTATGAAGAGTCATTTCCCGAGTATTTTTCTGAAACATTATGGAAAGCGAAACAATTTCAATTCAGAGCTGCAACAAATGATGATTTTGGATATTGTGATGTATTCAAAGATCATATGTTAACTAAATACATTCCATCGCGTAAAAATATTTTAGATCAAAAAGAGTTACAAGATATAAGAGATTTTGTTGATAAAGCTAAACCAGAAGACTTCTTAATCATGGATCCAGATACAAAGCGATTTGTTCAATACAACCCTCGAACACTCAACCGACTAAGAATTTATGTGAGAGACACAGAGCAAACACTGTTTTTTAGGACTCATTTTGTTGGAATACTACCATACTTTCCTCGTCTTGGTGAGAAAAAATCTGAATGGTATATAAACATTTTAGATTGCGTAGAATAAACAAACTCTTTAAAAAAATCTCTAAATTTACTAATGATTTGAAAGAATGGAACCTATCTTGTTAAAGACACAGTCACTCTTTAACCATAAAATTAAAAAAATATCTAGGATATTTATATACCATTAATATCTCTAGAGAGACCTTTGATGGGATGAGGCAGCAGAACATAGCCATCTATATTTTCTCAATGCACATTGATTCGGATGAACCTTCTTCAGGTTGAGTATTTTTTGCAATTTCAAAGTAATAGAATAGCTTCTAAAATGATTTACATATACATTAACATACATTAGAATTCGATAGTATCCAAAAATTTTGCCGTCACTCCGAGGTGTTACCCCCTGCATTTTCTTTCGTTGAAAATTCGGTGTTATCTTGGTACATTTATTGAACTCGCATAGATATTTAGAGAACAGTTGATATTGATGATGTATTGTACATGACACAATGTATAAATTTATTAAGATTATTAAGTTAAACATTGTTATTGGAGATTTCTAATATGTTTATAGATTTTGATTTTTTAGTCGGAATTACTCACGCAAATGTATTTTACATGAGAAATATGAATGCATTTCAATTTTTGATTTTCAATCATCTTATATCTCGACTTTGGCCCTGGGAATTTCAATAAGATTCTATATATTATTAGATTATATGATATTATTAATTTATACAAAATTGCAGGAAAAGTTGTGCTAATTTGGTCAACTTTACTGCACAAAAGAAAGTGCTGCACGCCTGTATTTCCCAATAAAGTTTTCATTCTTTATTATTTGTGAAATGCATTGCTTAAGTTTTGAACCTTCGTACTCTGATAAGTTTTATTTTGTACGGGCAGACTATTGCATGTATTAGTTCAATAAAAATTAGAAAAATGAAATATCAAATTTCAAATCAATCAAATTCAATAAATACATTATGTGCTATTTGATCAAAATATATTTTTGAGCTAAACTATTTAAGTCAAAATCGTGTTTTTATTATAAGAAAAATGTAAATAATAAATAAATATATAAAAGAAAGCCACATAAATATTTGAAAATGTAAGTAAAAATGGAAACGACACCTGTTTTGTACTGATTATCATAACGGAGAACCTCTCTTTTCGTGATAATAAGGCTCAGCGCTTTTTATGTTACAGTACGCAAGCAAGTAAAATGACTTCACATCTACTTCCTGAAGTGGTATTTCTGGAGAAATCGCTGCGCGACGAACAGAATTTTTGGTTTCATTCAATGAGTAGAACTGATTAGAATAGACCACTAATCTCGAATTTATTATCGTCTATGCGTAAAGCCAAAAGATTTGCGCATGAATAGCCACGTCGATTTATTAGATACCAATTGAAATCACCAATGACGATGTAACTGTATCTTGGAATGTTGTGCATTTTCATGATTGCATCAAAGTACAAATTGAAAACATGGCCATTAGATCCGTCTAATTTTCCTCTGTGATAATCTGTTTGGGCATAAACCGTTATTAAGGGGCGCCCCTTTGTTAACTGCCAAAACTCTGTTTTGTAACTGTTCAACGTCCGCTAAGGTCATATTCTTATTAGTCGTCAACAATGGACTAGAATCTTTCAAGGTCAAAAGTTCATACAGTTCGTTTCCAGAGTATCCGTAAAACAGTTTCCTGATTTTAATGAACGCATCAAGGACAGGAACATCAGAGTAGGCATCTTGCATCAGGTTTCCGAGGAATAGATAAGACATGCTGATAACCAGAACCTTTATTGTATTGCCATTCCTATAATGTATATCTTCCCTCATTCCTGAAAAATGAAGCAAGAAAGTCTGATTGCAATTCATCATCGGATTCTTCACTTAAACATCTATGTACAATTTGCCAAACTCATCATTGATTTCTTGGATTTCCATAAAGTCCTCATTACTTCCCATGTAAAGCTTAGCGCCATTAGGCTTAGTTAGTATGTCCAAATATATTTGGGCCAACCTTGCTGGCTTGTTCATGGCTTCGGCTATTATGATAGCATCCATGCTGCACGTTGGGAGGTCAATCTGGCGATGTATATATATCAATTCGGAGAGTAGGAACTGAGGTAAGGTTAACGGTACTACTGATTTGTTAAGATATTGGAAAATTTGCTTTCCTTGTTCGCTAAGTCTAGTATGGTTTGACTCTTCCAATACTTCACGTAATGACTTGTTCACATCTTTGCGAATACAAATTCTGTCGTCCATTTTCAATAAGCAAGCTTGCAAATTATCGAAAATTTTATTAACTCCAAGCAAACTCTGATTATTGCTCAAGTTTTCAATCGCTGCTCTATCACTTGCGAAACTTAGAAAATTTGTTTTACTTTTTTCTATGCACTTACCGTCATTACGGAAGATGTATGTTACTAATTTGGCTGAAATTGATTTCCAGAAAGGAATGAGCCTATCCAAAGAGCCTACATATTTATTAGATACATAGCTATTTGTGATCTCATTACTAATATCCTCAATTATTTCTTTGAGTCCATTATCGAGATATCCAGCCATTATTAAAAATTTTTAATTAAAACTTGATGTACCAAAAGTGACACTTTTGATGTAATTTTCATGGAAAGTGTTTTGAGGGAAAATAAGAGGAAATTCAAAATGGGGTAATTGATCTATTCATAGCTCCCAAGTTTCATGCAGCAAATCCGAAATCAAGTCCAAGATTATCAATAATCTTTGTACCAATATTCGGTGTCCAGCAAAATAGACATAGTAATATGCATTTCTGATGCATATAGGATTGATACTCTGCACATTTTTTGAATAAACTATTATTTCTTATCTCATTTTATTTTATATTTCATATTTTAAAACTCAAAATAGGAAAAAATACCTTACATCATTAATGTGCTGCACCAATGCTTGATTTTTTTGGCATATAGAAATGCTGTAAGTTTGTATCTTCAAACTTTAGTTCACTAAACTTTATTCATCTCCATCGGACTTAAAATAACATATTGAATTACTAAAAAATAAGACATGTGAAGCTTTATTCCTAGTAAAATACCATATATAGGCTTGGGAAATGAATCCATCTAAACTTTCATCTGCTAATCAAGAAAGCAGAATCTGATTTTTGACTTTATCTATCTTTCAATGTATTTGTTATGGCATTGTACGCCTGATTGAGAACAAAGATTTTAAGAATATTTTACACATAATGCAAGATGATTATCTAAATTGACGTGGTTAACTGTGTGTTTGCGAAAAATTCATATTAAATTACTTTTTATATACATCAACAAATTAATATGTTTATTAATCTAGTGCTTCATCATAATGATATGATTTTATAATAATAATTACAACTTATAGGAAAGACAATTATGTTTGTGGGTTATGGGGTTGAAACAGCAGTATTCATGCTTAAAAACTTGATATGATTTCCAAATATAGTAAACGGGATGATATCGCATAATGCGATATTGCGTTTATTGTATACTTTATATTGGTACATGTTTTAAGCCTATATATGAATACAGTTAAAATATTCGTTCATAATTTAAGGGTAATCATAACAATTTTTTGGGTAAATTTCATTATAGTTCGCAAACATTGAAATGAAATCAGTCGTAATAAAATTTATGATAAATTTGTAAAATGCATTTTCAAATTTTGAGAAAAATCATGTATTGATATAATGATCGGTCGCACATAAGCCGGATATTTATTTCGGGCTTGTTGGGATTTTCAAAATTCGATAATTTATAACATATCCTTTTTACCTCGTATTCGTCTTGTATATGATTCACGTCTTAGTAATTTATACATTACTACAAAGACTACTATGTGAACAATAAGGAGAACAATCGCAAGCGTTAATAACGCGCGATGCAACCCCATTTCCCGATACTGAAATGAAGTTCTTCGGTATTTTCCTTTTGCATTTAAGATAATTTTGAACCGTTTTAATGATTTTTTTTTTCATAAACTTTCTAATTTAGATTTTTATTTTTTGAAAAATTAAAAAATCTCAGAATCGGTGTTGTTTTAGTTGAGTATATCAGGTAAATTTAATGGTTACCATATATAGTTTAAATTATATTCTAATTTTATTAAATTCATTCGTTTACATCGAATTCTAGTGACCATTTCTATTTAAAAATAGGTAAACGATTAAGATACAATATAACCAAACAATTTATTCGTACTGATAGTAAAAACCAGAAAATTAGAAAGGATTCAGGTTTCTAAGGACTGAATACCATCTATTCTTAACGGCACAAGCTGTCCTACCAGGTAATTTGTTTGCAATTAATGTCCATTTATTACCAATTCTTCTCTGTTCTGAAAGAATCAGTTGATCTTCCCATGTCTCAAACTTTGACTTTTTAAGATCAGGGGCGAGTCTATACCGCCATCTTTCTCTGCACTGTATAGCGTTCCTACCTGGAACCTTTTCTGCCACAACATCCCACACAATTGGATGACACTCATTTACTGCAGCAACCAACAATTTGTCTTCTTCTGCAGACCAGAGACCCTTAACGACTTTTGTTTCCTCTGTGCGGCTCTGTGGTGACTGATTTTCTGTGAGACTTTCTTCCAAAAATTTCTTAGCTCCCTGCAAGAACTGAGTTTCAGGTGCAGGAAGTGGAAGATCAAGGATACTTGGCAGATGGAAAAAGCTTTTCATCTGGCTCGGCGTTTCTAACATCATTTAAAAATATGAGATTTGATAAATTGAATTGTTTTCATCCAATTATAACAAAAAAATATAAAATCAAAAATAATTGTTATAATTTAAATGAAGAAGTAATTTCAAACGATTTTATTTATGATCAAATTTTATATATTTTTTTGGATCAAATCCATTTTAATAGAATTTATATACTATTCATCTATTAGTAAACACTACCGTATATTATTTTTTAAGCTATCTTATTTTTTGAAATTTTATTCAAATCTTTGGTCGCAAGAAGAATTGCATGATAAATAAAAACATTTAATCAAAGTCAATTTTATTTTTCATATTCAAATGGACTGAGTGTTAACATTTAACATTTTTTGCTAATTGTCGTCAAAAATTAGGCGTAAAGCAAAAATTGATATTTCATATGGTTTTATGATAGATAAGCATTATATTCCCACTCATTATATTCGTAAATTTTGAGGTTTATCCTTCGCTTTGAAGATCATTGAATTTGATTTTTATATAAAATAGTTATATATTAGAAAATAATATGAGTTTATGTGATATTATTTTTCAGAAGATTTCATTCTATATGCCTATGAAAGGTACTCTCAAAACTAACTTTTTCCTAATTATAATTAAATCTAGAATATTGTATTATGCTTAGTATTATTTCATTTTTCTCATTCAATTTAGAATTTACAAATGTCAAAAAATTGAGAGCTGTCACTTTTGGTGAATTTCTGTTTATTACAAAATGATATATACTAGAATATATAGATATGATTAAATTGTATGAAAGATTTTAAACGTTTTTTAATTCTTCACAGTTTCTTAATTTCAGGTTTAAAATGATATATATTAGGATATCTAGATATGATTAAATTGATTGGGTTTCATTATTTATTAATTTTGAACTCTATTTCAAATTTGATAAGATTTTTATATCTTTTAATCACTTCATTTATCAACATGGATGAACCATGCGATGAAGATATCATCACCAAGATAAAAGAATCCAGAAGGGCGAACATTGTTGTTACTGTTACACCTGAGAATTCCGACACAGATGAAGAGCCATTAAATGAAGAAGAGGCAAAAGAGATGACATTGACCAATCCAATGCCCAGGTTCTCGATTTCAATATTCATCAGGATGCATCCAAAGCTCCAGCTCCGATCATTGTGCAACTTCACATATGAACAGTTGGAATACCTCGCTGACATTATTGAATCCAACTGTGGAAGGGCCAGAAGAGGAAGGAAGGTCAAATTTTCAACAATCGAGTCTCTCTTCCTCACGCTCACATATTACTGCACATACTTGCCCTATTCAGCATTATGTCCGTTGCTACATATTTCCCAGTCATGCTATTCCAAATTAGTTACAAGAACTACCAATGTTGCATTTCCAATCTTTGCGAGCTATTTTCTTCCCAATCACTGTCCACCGTTAACTTCAATGAAGAACAAATTTACAAACTTCCCTGATGCTGTTGCAGCTGTAGACAGCACTACAATTCCTTTCAACATTCCTTCGGTAAAGGAAGAGAGGCTTTATAGTTGGGATGAAAAAAACCACTGCAACGGTATTAAGCTCCAAGTCCTCGTGTCACCAGATGGAAAAGCCATACATCAAAACGTTGAGTTTATGGCTGCAGTCCATGACAAGAAGATTTTCGATTTGTCAAAAGTCTCGGATTTTTTGACAGTAAAGCGAGGATTTGATGATTACCAATATCCTGTACTTGCCGACCGGGGCTATATTGGAATCCAGAAATATCACCTTACTGCCGTGGTGATGAAGAGAAGCCACGAAGAAGCAGACGTTGAACGCAACAACGCCATTGCCCAAGACAGGCAGATTGTCGAGCGTTTCTTTGCACGTTTCAAGTCATGCTGGTCCTGCATGAAAAATGGTTTTCGAGGTGAGCGCACATCACTTCCTCTGATCATATCAGGTTTAGTCGGTTTGACAAATTATAACATTGATGGATCACCCCTGAATGATAATGAAGAGTTACTCCTTTTCGAAGATTTTACACCAACAAAGGTTCTTCCTTCAAGCGATACCGTCGCTGCTGTTGTTGCACCCTCCATGAAACCATCAAAGCGGAACATCATTGCTGTCGTTCATCAAGCTGTCGATATCATACAGTCATCACAAGAGGCGAACTACCTTTACCCAATTAAAGGTGGTATTGTTGGTCTTCATAATATGGGAAATACGTGTCATTTGAACGTATGTTTACAGGTTCTGTTCTACATATCCGAAGTGAGAACCGAAGTTTTGAAGGTTGCCAATCAGTCCTCTCCCATCGTAACAGAGATGTCAAGTATCTTTACAAATTTGAATTCATTGAAGTCCAAAGGTTTAGTCTTCGTTCCCCATGAACTTGCCACATTACTTGGTAACTCAACATATGAGGCACAAGATTGTGATGACACGATGACAAGATTGATCACAGATCTCGCAGAGCAAATACCAGGAATCGGTCAACTCTTCCGAATCACTTACCGTGATAGTGCCAACGAACAAACAAATTGCTACTCGATTCACACCAGAATTGGAGAACCAGATCTCGATCATGCCAGTCAATATCATTTGTCAACTACAAGGAACACATCATGGCCACAATTCTTGACTTTCGACATTCAGAGAGAGTGGCAGAATGATTCGATTCATCAAGTTATCTTTGACTTCCCGAAAAAGTTGACACTCCCAACAGTCGAAAGGCAAAGATATCAATTGATTGCAATTGTTGCCTATTGCAATTTTCATTACGTGAGTTAGTATCCCTATCTTGGGTACGGCGGCATTGCGTTCCACCTTACCCAAGATAACGGTTTGACACTTTATAAAACCGCTAACGTATATTTTACAACACAAACGACAACACTAACTTAACCTTAAATATTTATAAAGCCGCCAACCACTTCACCTCACTAACATTTTCGCTAACGACTTCACTAATGAAAAAATAAACGTTCTCACTAACGTTCCCACTAATGTTCTCATTTACAAAAGTATTGCAGCGCTTCCCATTGCTGTGCTTCACACAATAGTTCATATTCTTCAGTATCGCTGCTGTCACTCCAATCGTCAGAGTCAAAGTCACTGTCAAAATAAATGTATGTAAGTTTTGACAAAGCTAATGAAACACGCTTACCGTTTGTATCTATTGCTTTTATATATCTCCCATTATGTTTGTTGTCATAAACGCTCAAACTAACTTTACCCTTTCTCCCTCGTATCTGATAAAATGTATTTTCACGAGGAACGAAGAACAAGTTCTTGAACTCATGACCGTTGTAGTTTGTTATCTCAATAGTTTTCGTCATTTATATAAAAATAAAAATTTTCAGTAAAAATAAAACTAATGAAATATTTTATTCCTCACTGTCATCTGCTTTCTCCAACTCTTCTAACTTCTTCTTAAGTTCAGCAATGTTGTCCTCATGAAGTTTAATCTTTCTCAAAATTCCTTCTTTATCTAATGGTTGCTTTATCTTTCTAAACTGAACTCTACCATCCTTCATAGTATGAATGTAAAAACCTTCTGGAATAGTTCCTGATTTAATGTATTCTACCAAAAACTTTTGTTTCATTGCTTCAGTGACTTTAGTCGTCATTTCAATCAAATAAAAATTTTAATATTAAATAAAAATAACGTTATTTTTTTTCAGTAAGGAAACGCAGGAGTTTTACGATTTATTTGAGGAGTAGGTTCTGGTTTAAATGTTGGAGTCGGTTTAGGAGTTGACTTTTGAATAGGAGTTTGTACTTCCATAGGTTCAGGAGTCATTGAAGGTTTTGCTTGTGAAGGCGTTGGTTTTGACGTTGGTTTTGGCGAAGGTGTTGGAGTTTGTTTAACTTCAGCTACTTCAGTATTATTTACAACATTTGCTTTATTTCTTTTCAACATCATAACTGCTCCTGCTGTAGCTAGCAAACCTAGTGGGAGACCATATCTTATATAAGGACTTGACCAAATGCTATTTTTGACAGGAGCTGGTGGAACACCTAACCTTGGTGAGACTGCTCTTTGCCATTGTGCAGCTCATGACCGTTGTAGTTTGTTATCTCAATAGTTTTCGTCATTTATATAAAAATAAACTTAAAAATAAACTTAAAAATAAATGATATCACCACCCTCACACGTATGAAAACATAGCACAAAAATAAATTTAGGTGAAGTGGTGAAATCTCACCTCTTTTTTCACCTGGTTTTTCACCCTGTTGAATTCATTGCTTTATAACTCTCTTCCTTGGTTTCTTTTTAGTTGCTTTCTTCACGTCTGTCTCCAACTTGACTGTCTTTCTTCTTCGGCCGTAATGATACCAGTTACTTCCACCAGTCAATGGGTCAAATGGTCGTTCATAAGGGTTTCCATACATTCCATAAGGTCCGTATGGAAGAACTACTGGTGGAGAAGAAACATTTTCTTTAGTTCCATCGACTCTATTTAAATGCATTGTTTCACCTTTCATCTGGTCATTAAAGTCTTTTGCGTGTTTTGCAAACTCATCGTCCTTTCCTAAAGCATTTTCTGACTCAGTCGCAACCAAATTGGATGCTTTATTTATGAGCCCCATTTTATTTAATCTTAACTTCTTTGCAACCCAGCCTCCAATCTTTCCTTTATTTGCATCTAATGTCTTTGAAACCCTTCCTCCACTCATTTTATTTACTGCGTCATAAGCTCCAAGTGCTTTTGCTCCAAATGCTAATGCTTTTGTTCCCATTGCGCCTAAAGCTGCCCAAGCTACCATTTACCCCATATTAAAATCATCTCTCTTCAATATTATCTCATAAAAGTTCTCGTTACTGGAGAAAGTCAATGAAATATAAGCGTTCTCACTGGCTTCGCCCTCACCGCTTTGCGGTCTATCTAACTTATTTCTTATATCATCTATACGCTTCAAAATGTCTGAACAATTGCTAACATCTTCTACAACAGTTATTTCATCATGAATGACCTTCAAGAACAAGCTCATTTAATATGCTATTAAAATCATCTCAATAATGAGTCCATCCTTTCCGTCTTTGGGTAGCACAACATCTTTCATTGTAGAAGGTTCGACAAGTCTTATGTTAAACTTACTGACAAAGTTTGTTATACTATAATGCTTTGGCGGTGAATACATATAGTTTGAAAGACATAATATAGATTCTTCAGCAAATTCACTTATACTGGATTTTATAACAATGTTCTCACGAGACCAAATACCACCAATTGACAATCTTGTAAGCAATCCTGCTGAACCTTCTACTGTAAACGTCGATGGTAACATTCCACGAAGGTCATCTATTGACATCGTTGAGTCACTGAATTTAAATATTTTCTTAAAGCAATCGTCATTATCTCACCATGCAATAGCTTTGAAGTTTTCATTCGAATATACATCTGCTTCATTAAATGTAAAACCTGACTTCTTTGCAGAGATGACTTTAAAATCTATTGCATTTGTTTCAAAATTATATGCTATGGTAACTTCTGAAGGTAATGGATGCCCTTCCGCAGTCAGTTGTTCTCTCACTACCGTTTGAAGCTTTGTATTAAAAACTTTCATGTCATCTCCTGTGTCTAGGTTCACATACACAGCAACAGGGAAACTATCTTGCTTCTTTGTTTCATCATTATATCTCAAAACATTAAAGTTCTTCAATAATATTGTTCTTCCTGCTGGAATACTTCGAACCTGTCTGATTTCAATAGCTTTCTCACCTCCTACATACTCTACCCAGTGTCTTGGATATTCATAAGTATACTGACTTTCTTGAATTTTGGTTGGTTTCATCATAACATGTTCATAGTATATCTTTATACTCTTGTCAGTTAGACTCGGTGCTATGTTCTGAATATTTCTGACTTGCATTTTTAATGGAGATAAAATGAAGCATTTAATACATGACGTAGATGAAGACATGAATGAAACTACAGACAAACTTAACTCTTCTCTTATTCTTCCTTTCAGCAAAGATTATGAATTCTGTTCAAATGGTGTGTATTTCTATTGTGGAAAGATGGGCTCAGGTAAGACATTTAACCTCATTCGTCATATACTTATAACAGAGCGTTTAGGAAACGACTCTTACTATGACCAAATCATTATATCAGCAACTTCAGACTCTATGGATTCAACAGCGAAAACATTTATGTCAAAAGTTCAAGCCTCTGTCGTTAAAGTTCCAGACAGTGAACTCATTGAATTTCTTCAACGTTACATTCGACGTAAGAGAAAATATTATGCCATCGTAGAGTTCATACAGTCAGGAATGCAAAAGACTTCTGAGGAGATGGAAAGAATTATTGACAAACACCACTTACGTCAATACTCAGGAGTTTACGATATGAAACGACTTACAAACTACATTCTATCAAAACTTTCAAAATACCCCTTCAAAAAGTATCCTTCAAACACTCTGCTCGTTTGTGACGACTTCGCCGGAAAAGGTTTAGTGTCAAAACCAGACTCACCATTAGCTAACATCATTACTAAAGTCAGACATTACCATTTAACTGTAGCAATACTTATGCAAATATGGAGGTTTTTAGCTTTAAACATAAAACGTCTCATAACTGACTTCGTTATCTTTCAAGGTTTCTCACGCTATGATATTGAACTCATTTGGAAACAGTCAGGTATAACATTACCTTTTGAAGAAATTTGGGAAGCATATAAGTCTCTCATCTCTCCTCGTTCATACCTTGAGATTCATATCATGACTAATACCATTAAAGTCAAAAATATTCCATGGGAACGACCAACATTGTTTTAAAGTTTAACCTTCAATTGACTGATGGTAAACAAATTCCATGCATCTCTGTCGCCATTTCTGTTAATATTTTTGCTGTCATTCATATCATCCACTTCCCCATCCGTTAGCTTTTGAGGATATGCGTTAGAATAGCTGTTCTTAAATGAAGGCTTTTCACCTTTGAGAACATAAACTCTATAACTTTCTGCATACTTTATGTTTGAACCTCCTGAGCCATCATTGACATAAATTTTTATAGGCTTCCACCCTTTGTTCATGTTCCTGCTTCTTCCCTTAGCTCTTTTGTTCAGTAGTTCTACATCTTTATACACAGCACCTGTCTCAGTGAATTCAACAATATTTTCATTCGTTAGCTTTACATTCAAACCCTTGTCGAGTATATTGTTCATTTCATACATATAAAAGGTTTTTATTCTATATGAAATGAGAAGCAAATCCATCTTAGCTGGTGCCGTTAATGTTCCAATTGAACCAACATCAAATGTTGACTCACGAACGACAAACAATATTGTCATAAAGAACTATAGTTCGGAGTGTTTGAAAGAAAAAGAACCAGATCTTAAGTCGGTGAATTTAAACACAGCTTCAAACGCTAACGCTACATCAGATGTTAAGTTAGAGTATCCACCACTGGACCAAGTTCTTTCAAGAGAAGCCAACGACAACCCTTACACAAATGTTCAAACAAATCCTTCAGATAACGTAGACCATTACCTTCTTCAGTTATACCAAACAATTTTACTCAAAGACGATAAGAAGCTTTTGACAAATCTTATAAGTAAGAACCAAATAATTCTAACAAAGGAGGACCTTGAAAATGTTATCTCACGAATAACAGGGAAACAATCTGTCATTGACTATCTCGACCCTGAAATCGAATGCTGTGGTCAAACACCACTATTCATGAAAATAGGTAACATCCGCATCATTGAAATACCAGGTACTCCAGGAGTTGAGTTTAAGTATAGATATTCAAATGAGTATACAAAACTATCTACTTACTATAAATTATGTCTTAAATATGTTTTAGTAAATTAAAACAGTCAGGAGGCTCTTTGAGCCCATCTTGGCGCTTTGCGCCGTTAGTCAAAAAAATTTTCAAGTTAGCAATTTGTAATATCTATCCAAAACTTCTTCAACAGTATTGAATTCATCTTCATAATGTAGACCTAATCTTATTGACTTGGTGCAGTTTTCACTAACACAATATTTTTCTGTTCTCTTGACTGACATAACTAACTCATTTGTTTCATCAAACAGCAACAACCAAAGTTCATGACCTAATACATAACATTCATACTTTATATTTTTAGCTCTGAGTTCTCTTGTAAGCTGTTGCATTTAATATTTTCTAAAAAGTCAACTTCAACAGTCATTCGCACTGGTGCCTTCAGTTCTACAGGCTCTCCTTGAAAGTCAACAAGTCTGAATTGCATGTCTTTCAAATTATGAGGACTAATGCGAACCCATTTACCTAAATGAGTTGCTATGACAGGAACGTTTGGAATGAACATTGAATTGACTGCATAACAGAAGGATTTATATTCTACTGAACCTTTACTATTAACTCCTGAAATACCTGTGACATTAGCTATTTTTGACTCAACGTACAAAAATTACCATAACATACGTATGGAACAGATTTTCATCTCGTCGTTTTGTCAACACTTTTCAAAGGAAATGTCATATGGTATGCACCCAAAAAAGTTGTACTCTATGACTCATCTTGGTATCTTAAATCTTTCTCGCTGCTGAACTTCAATGTTCCCTCAGAAAGAGAGTTCGACATCTATGTTGTCAATAGTTTCTTCATTTATGAGAGCATTTAACACTCCAGCAATTTTATCTATTCTATACCCAGCTCTATTAGGAAATGTTATAACACTTCTTTTGTCATCTATTTCAATCTCTATGAAATCTGTTTCATCTGTTATGACAAAAGTTGCGATAGTATTGAAGTCAACAACTCTGAAAGCAAGCGCTTCATTCTGAAGACCTAAGTTTGTTTGTAGCTTTACTGTCCGTATTCGTTGGGTCTGTACTTTGCAAATAGACACATTTTATTCTCATTAAAATATGACTATTGCTGCATATGCGTATGAAACAAATGAAGCAAGAAGAGCACATGAACTAGTAAACGAAAACTCAACTTTAACCATTGAAGGCAATGATTTAGTCATTGACGATGGAAAAACTAAAAAAGTCATTGATTTCGATACTTTTAACACTTATGACCCATTCATTACAACAAGCAAGGTTCCCATCATAAATGATGGAACGGTGCAATATATAAATTCTACAGTAGATGCCTCATAGTGAAAGTATTAAATGTTCTCATTGAATTGTTAAAGAGCTTTCGATTTGACGACAACATTAAATGCCTAAAGAATTTAGTCATGAATGAGAAACAAATTCTCGGCGTTGCTGGTAGCAGTAATGATGTACACCTTATGACATTAGAATATTATAACGAACATAAAGATGAACTGAAAGGAGAGAAGGGTGACACTGGACCTCAAGGACCACAAGGAATACAAGGAATACAAGGAATACAAGGAATACAAGGACCTCAAGGCGAAAACGGTTTGGATGGTGAAGATGGAAAGGATGGAAAAACTGCTAAATCATGGATATGGAACCTTATAAATACTGGTTTAACAGCTGCTTCATATGGAGTTCTTCAATACCAAATCGGAAAGATATGGGCAGTACTTGGTGAAGAAGTTTTAGATGACGTTAAAAATGCTTTGAACTTCATTTCAAATGGTTCGGATACTATTAAAACTTTATCTGGTTGGATGCAAGAAACAAGGAGTCAAATAGATACTGTAAGACGTATAGCAAACAATGCACGTACGGGATTGGATACTTTACGAGAAGCACAAAATACACTAAAGGAAGCAAATGATATTCTTGGCTCAGTATCAGACATGCATGAAGATTGGCTTAAAGGTATTGACAAATCTTTAAAAAATCACAGTCAGTCTATTGCTGACTACAAGAAAAGTATAGATTTTTTACATAGTGCTATGGACGTACATGATGGAAGCATAAGGAACTTACTTAATGCTAACAATAACTTACCAGGAACTATTAAAGCATTTATAAAGTCCTTTGTAAAACCTGGTGCTCTAACATTTAGGTCTTTGAGAGCAAGAGCATTGAAGTCAAGAGATGCAGAAACTCCAACAGAACCTACAGAAGGAACTGAAACAACAGAAACTCCAGAAGAACCACCAAAACCAACAGCTAATGAAATATTGTTCGAATATTTTCCAAGGTACTCTGTTCTCATTGCATACATTCAAGAAATACTTAAGAAAGCAGACTTGACTTTAGGAGATGATGAAAGTTCTGTATATCTTTCGTTCCAGTTTCAAATAGCAGAACTTTTGAGACAGATATGCTTAATGTATGACAACATCTCTGATTTCACAAGATATGATGACGACCATGACCCGAACACGGTGAAGAAGAAGTTTTACAAACATCCATTAAGACAGGAAAGGTTTTAACTCAAAGTCTCATTATTGACACCAAAGATGGCGAAGTGGACGTTCTTCAAGAGCTGAAGAAAAATACTTCTTCGGGAGGTGGTGGTAGGCATGAACTTGAAATAAATGAGATAGAAGAGAAATTAGCCGAAAAAGCAGATAAAAACCATGTTCATTATATAAGTTCAGACGAACAGATTATAACGGACTACCATGGATATTTAACACAGGATGAACAAATAAGACGAAGATGTTAATGAAAGAAGATATAAATTCATTCGTGCTAAAGGTTATGATATACGCTGTACTGTACAGTATGACACAGGTAAAGCACCAGAAGCATTTGGTTATAACGATGAAATTTATGCTTCATACTTTCTCTGTTAACGGTGTATTAGTTGAACCAAGATTTACATTGAGAGTTAAGACAAAAATAACCGTTGAAGATACTATTAAAAGTAAAGCTGACAAAGATGAACTTGACGCAACGAACAAAGTTTTGAAATCTCATAAACACAATATCTCCGATATAAATGAACTTCAAGCTACATTAAATAATAAAGCTGACAAGAACCATACACATAAATCCTTCACTACTGTTAGAGCAGACGACATAATATTGAACTATACCCTTGGTTCAAGTGCACCTTAGAAATCCAAGTACAAGCGTAAAAGATACACTAAACTCCTTAAATAAAAATGTATGAACATTGAAGGTCATGTCAGAAACTTTGAAACACATGAACTACCAGCAATGTTAGATAAGAAAGCAGACAAAAATCATACACATAACTCCTTCTCAACTGTTGCTATAGAAAGTATTGAAGGAACGGTTGGCGGAACTGGTGGGAATGCATTATATTATAAACCTCCTAACTTTCCACAAGGTTTAACATCGAATGAAAACATAACAACGAAGAAAGAAATTAGCTGTAAAAATGTTTATGTCATGGACGATGAAAATAATGTTAAATTCACTGCTCAAGATTTATATGATAATAAAGCTGACAAGAACCATACACATAAATCCTTCACTACTGTTAGAGCAGACGACATAATATTGAACTATACCCTTGGTTCAAGTGCACCATTAGAAAATCCAAGTACAAGCGTAAAAGATACTCTTAACAATTTAGATAACAGTTGCAGGAATATCGAAGATCATGCCAGAAACTTTGAAGCATATGAACTACCAACAATGTTAGATAAGAAAGCAGACAAAACAGAGCTTCAAACATTAAAGACAGAAATACTTCAAACATTATATCCTATAGGCTCTATTTATACGTCAATGAACTCAACAAATCCAGCAAGTGTTTTAGGTTTTGGTACGTGGAAGCAGATTGTAGACAAATTCTTATACTGTGCTAGATATTCAAAGCAAACAGGAGGTTCGAAGAAAATTAAAGAAGCAAAACTTCCACCGCACACTCATACAGGAACTACAAACACAACAGGTAATCATTCACATTCAATAACAAAAAGAGGTTATACAAATCTTGCAGCAGGTTCGGATAGACAGGGAATGAATAGATATGATATTTCAACTGACCCAGTAGATTCAAACGCAGGTATTTTCTGTGGAACCACAGGAAATCATTCACACACTTTCACAACAAATCCAACGGGTTCGGGTGCAGATTACATGCCACCATTTGTGACTATATTCGCATGGTTCAGAGCTGCTTAAAATCTTTAACTTTACATAAATGAGCTTGAAAGAAATATTCGAACAACATCCATGGAGGTCATTTAAGAAGTTCAATGAAGCAGCAAAAAGTTGGGGATTTACTAACAGAGCTGAAGTTAAAAAGTTCTTTGACAAAAATGTTGTACATCAAACAAAAATAAACCCTTACGACTACTTTTTACCAATTTACTCCAACACTCCTGACGCATACCAATTTGACACTCTCATTCAAAGCAGAAAAGGAGGACATAAACCATTCCTCATCTTCATTAATGTTAACACTCGCAAAGCATATGCATATCCAATGAAAAATAAAGGAACTCGTGAAGTGTTAAGAGTTTTACAAAAGTTTGTAGCAGAACATAACCCAAGTACTTTAACATCAGACCAGGATTCAGCATACCTCAGCAATGAAATCACAGATTTTCTCAATAAGCATAACATAACTCACTACACTACTGAAGACCATAACCATAACATACTCGGTATCATAAACCGCTTCATAAGGACTCTCAGAGATTTAAATCAAGAGCGAGACTTTACCGAAGAAACAATGAAACATTTTCTCGAAGTATATAATTCCTCAACACATTCTACAACAGGATATACACCAAATTCAATGACACAACAACAAGAAGAAAAGTATATACAAAAGAAACGAAGCCAAACACAAAATATCAGAAATTCAACACAATTTACACTCATTGCTGGTACAAAAGTTCGTGTAGTTCTTGACGACAAACCGTTGACAAAGAAACGTTTAAGGTTAAGTCGAAATTATTATATCGTAGATTCAACGCAAGGTAATGGATATCTTATAAAAGCTGCTGACGACTCCATAGCATTTTACCCTCGTCATAAATTAGTCGAAAGTAGTAATGGCAAACTTGCTAAAACCATTGACGAAGCAAAGCGAGGAGTGGTTATTGAAATACTTGGCTATAACATAAACGATGACACTTATAAAGTAAGATATGAAGGAGGCGTTGAAGATGTTATACCATCTAAGAACTTGAGAGAGTCGAAGCCAACACATCTGGGACCATTAGAGCGGGAGTATTGGAAAGATAAAAACATGCCAGAAAGAATAAGAAAGTTCTTCTAAACTTTTTCGTTGGATGTAAATCAGACATGAACGAGAACAGTCATGATATCATTAATGGTACCATTTATTTTAACATAAATGAACAAAAATAATGAATTTTCATGTATTTCTTAATGATAGAAAAATAACGTTAGTTTTATTTTTTCTAACTTTTTATCTTGTAGGTAAGAACAGAAATGTCAGTCGAAGCAAAAACATTCACTAACAAATCTAATGGCGAAACATTCACAAAAGGCACTTATAACGGTATTGAAGTCTTACGTAGAGACAAGGATGGTTACATTAATGCAACAAAGATGGCAAGAGAAGCAGGAAAGTTAAACCATTTAAACAGATTTCTCAATAGTGCTAAAATGCAGGAAATTCTTGAGTTTTGGTTGAAAGAATACGGTCGAGCCAAAAGTGGCTCGACCTCAAAACAAGCATTTTATGAGCTTACTAAGGGTGTTATAAATGAATTCAAAGGTATTTACATACATCCTGACTTCGTTCATTTTGTTGCTGAATGGTGCTCTGTAAAGTATGCATTTTATGTCAAAGATATTATGGACTCCATAGACAAGAAAGTTCATGAGAAGTTAGATGAAGAAGAACTCGAAGATACAGTAGAGAATGCTAAACCTTTGTTTGAACAAGAAGTTAGAAAAATGCATGAAAAACAATTAGAACATGAACGTGAGATATGTTATGATTATAGAGATTCTCCATACGAACTAGACCAATGGGAACAAGAAGATTTAAAGAGAGAATTTAGAGAATATGAACTCGCTAAGATAGCATTAGAAGCTGCAGAAAAGAAGTTAAAAGTTTGGGGTCGTTTTGTACAAAAATATTGTGAGTAAATGAACTCATTATTTTTGCATCATGACACGAAGTGAAGATTCGCACTTCGTCAAAAAAGTGAAGGTTCCCGACGGTTTCAAACCGCCATACTTTACATGAAGATAGTTTACAATGTCAACTAAATATCATGTACGATAGAAACGGTTATGTAAAGTTTACATTTTGTAAAGTTTTGTCCTGATTCAAGACAAGTCTTGTATTTTTTTCAGAACAAGTCTTGTATTTTTTCAAGACAAATCTTATGACCTTCATTTGTTCGTGACTTCTTTTCACATATGTAACCATGAATTTTTAACATTTCTTTAACACAGAAAAATAAAGTTAGTTTTATTTTTATTTATTTTTTTATTTTGTATGTAAGAACAGAAATGTCAACATTAGAGAACACAACAACTGCTATCGTTCATGAAGCCATAAATGAAGAATACGAATACATACAATATAACAAACAACTTCGCCTCATTCGTTCGGTCAAAGATGACATGTACCAAATGCAAAGTATAATGAATGCTCTTCGTTCTACAAAGCAAGCATATCATTGGTTTGAAAACCAACAGACAAAAGAACTTTTAGAAGAATTTCCTCATATGATTGCTTCCCTCGGAAAACCGAGAGAAGAGATTCCGTACGAAAATCGCAAGAATTTGGCTCCTGGTTTGAAAGGATATTATGTTCATAGACTTTTAATAAATGCTGTAGCAATGTGGGCTTCACCACGTTATGCTTGTTATATTTTCATGATGTTAGATGAACTATATAAAGCAGAACGTGGAGAGATGGAAAAGAAACTTCAAGCAAAAGATGAAGTCATTAAATCCAAAGACAAAAGCATACAGAAAAGAATACCGCGTTCAGTACCAAAAGGAAAGGAAAAGAGTTATAAGTATATGATATATACTGAAGAGTTGGAGAAAGAAGAAGATAAAGATATGGTTATGTTGCATTTAGTCAGAAGAAACAACAAGAGCTTTTATGACTTAGCTAAAATATATAAATCTGACAGAAACTGGTTCTATCGTGACAACTTACCGATTTCAATGACACCGAATGAGCAAATAAAGGAAATTGTCAAAAATACTCTTCCTCAAACACACTATGACATCAAAGGTTGTACAATACTTACATTCAAAGAAGACTTACCATTACTGAAGGAAAAAATAACAGAATATTTCGATAACTTCAAAGAGGAAGAATAAAAAAATCTAAGCTATATTTTTTATAAAATTTATCTCATATGAAAGAACATGAATTTAGAATATTCGGAACTCATGACAGAAGAAGAGAACGAACAACATGTAAAAGATTATGCAAAATTTCTGAAGACATACAAAGCATTTAAACAATATCTAAATGCTTCTAAAGATTATGCAAAATTTCTGAAGGTATATAAAGCTTATGAAAAAGCGTATGAAAAGTTTATACATTGGGGAATTGTTGTAAAATATCGATATGAAGACTAACCAAAAATATATTTTTGCTTAAATAGCTTCAGGGTCTATTTCTTCAACCATTTCACTTCCTTCGTCAATGTCAATAGAAGCTTCTTCAACCTTTGGTAAGAATTTCTGTATAACATCTTTGTTCGTTATTGTCTTCAGAGATGAAGGATAATATTTCACAGATGTTTCACCCTTCTTATATTCTTTCTGTTCGGAAAGATTTAAAGCAATACTGAAGAAGTCAATGTTAGAGTTCTTTATGACAGTATAATGAGTATCTTTGACATTCACGAAGAAACTCTTTTGTTTCAAAACTACTGCTAACTCTTGTGAAGTATAACGTTTGCGGTCAATGACGATAGCTAATGGTCTGACATACTGACCAAACTTAGATTCTTTCACAAACTTCTTGCTAAAGATAACATTAACATTTGAAGCATTATTGAACTCATTCTTGATGGCAGTAGCGAGAGCATTGTATGAAAAGAACTTGCAATCTTGCATGTGTTTCATTAAAATAAAAATATTAAATTATTTTGAAAAATAACTTTAAAAAATCTAATCTAATTTTTTCAAAAAAATATTTTTTTATTTCCTACTAAAGATGTATCGGAAGTTGTCTAAGTTAGAACACTCGGAAATAAAACAACTTCTTACAGAAGCTAATATAGATGTTGCAAAGCATTACGCAACAAACAAAAAAGCACTCGCTGACATCCTCAATGACTATAATGGTGCAATAAGTTATGATAGAATTCATGAGTTCATAAAGCCGCAACGCGGCGAGGACGAAGTCCATGCAAGAGCATTTCCTTTAAATGACGTTGCTATTGACTTATATCATAGACGTTCAGTACCTCATGAAGTAAGAAGAGAAATGTTTGACATAACAAATGCAAACGTTGGTGAAACAAGAAGAAGAGACGACACACTGAAACAACAGAGAAGAGAGATTTAAGAGCGCTATAGAACAAGTTCGCAAAGCTAACGATGTCATTCGTTCCATTGACGACAAACCAAAAGAAGGTGAGAGATGGTTAAAGAAAGATGAAGAGAATAGGAAGAGGAATGTTGACAGGCAATAGACTCATTGACTTTAACATCGAAGCTTTAGATGAACCAAACAGAGACTACTTACACAAACATTTCGGTAAGGTTTTCATGAGACTCTTAGAGAAGATTAAAATAAACTCCCAACAAAGATGGATGGTATGTTATAAACTTGGTGGAAAGTATGAATGTTCTACGTTAAACCTCAATAATATTGGAACATTACTACATCAGCTCTTGAAGGAGAACTTTATATCAGAGATAGAAGCAAATGCTGCAGGTATTGTTGAAATGCACTATGACTTCTTCTTGACAAACATAAAGAATCTTACTGAAATAAAGATGTATGATTTAACAGAATATGAAGGCTTAACGATGTCAGATGTAAAGAAAGGCAAACCAAAAAAGAGACCATATAGAGATGAAAGCACACTGACAAATGACCAGAAAGCCATTTTGGAAGCTCTTAAGCAAACAGGAAACCCAGCACTTATAGAAAGCTTTTGGAAAGATAATGGTGAAAAGAAGTTTTATAAGAAGAGAAGCGGTCAGTTCTGGAAGTATCTTTGCACATTACCTATAAATCTTGAGCGCTACCAAATCTTCAATGAACTGAACAAAAGAACTGCAACACTTATGACAGAAGATAACTGCTTCGTTTATGCTTGCATTCAGGCTGGAGTAAATGAAGAAACTATTGACCACATGAGAGAAGTCATTCGTGTTAGAGACTTTCCTCAAAGTAAAGTACAAGAAATTTCTGACGCAACAGGTATAGCATTTAATGTTACCATTGGTTATTTCAATGACTCAAGACATAATGAAATAAAGAGATATATACCAAAAGAATGTGAAACTGTTCGAACTATTGACTTACTTCTTGTTGAAGACCACTACATGCTAAATGAAAGATTACCAATGACAACATATTTCATTCGCAACTATATAGAAATCTTGAAGGAGTGTGGTGGAATGAACATTGAGAAACAGATGAAGATTTATACAAAGAGAGAAGATAAATATGTAGTTCGCATGGATAGAACTACACCGCTATGGGATGTTATGAAAACATTGTGGGAGTGCAAATATTTCGAACCTATTTCTTATGGAGAACTTTTCACATATACGACTGACTTATATAAACAGAACCTTGCACCATTTAAAGATTTGACATATGCTCCAAAGTATTGTGTACAACTGAAGAAGAAAGCAGAGTCAAAAGAAGTAAATAAAGCTAAATGTAAGTTCATTCCTGAGCAAGTTTTCTTTGCTGACTTTGAGTGTAGCACAGACGGCTTTCATAAAGCTTTTAACATCTGTTACGACAGTGAAGATGGTTCAGTGAGTGAAAGCATTTGGGGTCAGAACTGTGCAACAGAATTTTTGGAACGACTTCCTGACAAGAGTTTAATATATTTCCATAACCTCAGTTATGATATAAACTTCATCTTAAGACACATGACAGAAGTGAAAGGAACTCCCATCATTAAAGGTTCACGAACAATGCAAATAACTGGCTTATATAAAGGAAGGGCAATTATTATAAAAGACTCTTACAGTGTTATAAATAAGAAGCTTAAACTATTTCCTGCTATGTTTAACTTACAAACAGGACCGAAAGAAGTATTTCCATACAACTACTACAGCAGTGTTTTGTTAGCAAATGACAACAGAACTGGTGTCATTTCTGAAGCATGTAAGTTTATCCGGGATGCAGATACATTCATGAAAAACATAGATTCCATCAAAGGTTGCAGAATAGATGAAAACCATTTCGACTTAGAAAAGTATAGCACATTTTATTGCAAACAAGATGTAAGAATTTTAAGAGAAGGTTTTGTTAAGTTCCGCAATGACATATTGAAAGAATTTGATTTAAACGTTTATGACTACGTTAGTATTTGTTCAATTGCTAACAAATTGTTTGAGAACAGAGTGTACTTCCCGAATGGAAATTTATATGACCTCTCAAATAAACCAAGAGAATTTATTTCACGCTGTATTCAAGGTGGAAGATGTATGCTGTCAGATAACATTAAACAAAAGAGCGAAAAGAAACTCATTGCTGACTTCGACGCTGTTTCATTATATCCATCAGCTATAGCAAGACTTTATACTTTAGAAGGAATTCCAAAGGTTATGAAGGATGAATGTTAAGCACAGAGTATTTGAAGCATTTATTCGATGACGACCAAAAGGAACCCATTGGTGAAAAGTTTATGTCTGGCTTCTTTGTTCTCATTAAGATAACAGAGATTGGAATACATAGACACTTTCCTTTAATAGTTTGTGACCCTGAACTAAATCCAGAACTTAACGTTCCCAGAAGTTCAAACACTTGCTGTTTAATGTATGTTGACCATATAACATTACAAGACCTCATAAAATATCAAGGTGTCAAATGTGAAGTGTTGCAAGGATACTATTACGATGGAAACAGAGATATTAGAATAAGAGATGAAGTAAAGAAGTTGTTTGAGTTAAGGTTAAAGTATAAGAAAGAAGGAAATCCTTTGCAAGAAAATATAAAGCTCATTCTGAACAGTATTTATGGCAAAACTATTCTATCTCCTATTGAGTCAAAAATAACCATAGTAGATGACAAAGATGCTATAAGATATGCCATCAGAAACTACAACCATATAGTGAAGTTCGAAGGTTTGGATGGTTCAGATAAAACTATTTTCAAGCTAACGAAAAGCATTTGCAGACACTTTAACTTCTGTCCACTTGGTGTTAACATTCTGTCTATGTCGAAGAGAATAATGTGTGAAGTATTCTGTACTGCTGAGGACTTAGGAATGGACATCTTTTATAGCGATACGGACAGTATGCATCTCTACAATGAAGATATCCCTCGTTTAGCTGAAGAGTTTGAGAAACGTTATGGAAGAGTTCTCATTGGTAAAAACCTTGGTCAATTTCATAGCGACTTTGCAGAAATCACAAAAGATAAACAAAGTTTAGCATACAAGTCAATATTTTGTGGAAAGAAGACTTACATAGACTTACTCACGAATGATTTAAATGAAGTTGCATTTCACTGCAGAATGAAAGGCGTGAAGCAAGATGTTATTGCTTTAACCGCTAATGAAATGTTTCCTGACTCTGTTCAGTGTTTCTATGATGAAGATAAAGGTTTAATGGTTCCGCAAGGAAAATTTGACAAAGACTCTGAGTTCAGTGTTATGAAACTTTACAAAGCACTTCATGATGGTCATGAGATTGGATTTGACTTATGTAAGTCTTCTAGTCCTTGCTTTGCTGAAAAGTTTAACTTTTCTATTCAGACTAAGACTTCATTCATAAGAAACCTTAAGTTCTGAGGTCATGAATGAGAAAAATAATAAGGTCAATTATTTTTGTCAGCAATGGGGTCATTCGTGATAAAAATAAGCCGCTAGCGGCAAGGGCGAAGTCCATGTGGTCATTTACAATACTGCGATGGTAGAGTTTAAGAGTTGTGCTTCAATGTAGAGACAGTCCTTATGGTCTGGAGGTAAGAACACTGGGCAGTTATGGTCATGAGTGGAGAACATGTCTATCCAAAACTCACGATTGAAGCCAGTTAATTTATAGTATTTAGGGTTAGGAAGTGGTGAAGTTCTTGTATGACCAATGAACTCATTTTCAACTCCCTTACTTAAGTTTGAATATAATATAGCTTGCTTTCTATCCCAAATGCCAGGTGTTACAATCTTTGAAAATTCATTTTTCCTCGGAAGCATTGCATCATAATTGAAAACATTCTTGAAATCATCACTTGGTTCAGAGATTTGAAATCTTATACGTAATGGATTTTCTTTCTCTTTAGCGACTTCATTGAATGGTGAGAATACAACAAACTGACAGTCATGAGTTCCATCTTCATTTTCATTAAATTCATAATGAAAGTCTATAAGTTGTGGCTGACTACCTTCTTCTTTCAGTTGTGCAAGAAACTCACGTAAAGGCTGTAAAGTTTGTACTTCAATGTTGAACTTTTTCTCGAACATCTCATTAAATGAAATCATACATTGTTGCAATGTTGTATCGTCTTTAAAGTATTTGTATATGTGAATGTTTTGGGCGTTTAAAGACTGTTCGTCATTTTCTATCTCGACTTGAAGTATAAAGTCAACCTTTCTGAAAGCACGTGTTATATACATAGATGTTATGCCAATGTACTTCTCTTCATTTATGTTTACAATCCAGTCTGTTGGAAACTTAAACGTTACTCTGTTCCCCTTTATTTTGACGTCGGGGTTTTCACTACTGAACGCAACAGATAAAGGTATTTGTCTATACATTTAATTCGGATAAAAATAAACCATTTACTCTTTCTTTGCTTCAGCTTCTTTAGCTTTTGCTTCAGCTTCTTTAGCTTTTGCTTCAGCTTCTTCTCTAGCTTTCTTCGCCAGCAAACGTGGGTTCTTTTGTCTTCCAGCAGCTAATGCAGCAAGTTGTTTTTCACTAAGTTTTCTCTTTGGTCTCTCTGGCTTTTGTTCCTTCAGTTCGGATAAAATTTGCTCACGAATTTCTTTCTTCAATGCTTCAACATCTATGACCCCTTGGGTCTTGTCCGTAGGGCTTGTCTGAGTCATTTGACTGCAGATAAAAAATAAAATTAAAACTTTAACCGATGTAAAATGAGCTTGTCAAAATCAGAGCGAGAGTCTATTATATTAAATGACACAAGAGGAATACAACATCCTTTCTATTACGTAAGTCAGAGTAAAGATGGTAAAATATACGTAAGAAAAAGAAAGGTTCCATTAGCGAATGCAGAAAGCGACAACATTAAGGTGTATGGCACCGAGGGCGAAGCCCATATAAAACCTTCTATTCAAACTGAAAAGTCAATAGAACCAGAAGAAAAGAAGCCAGATGTTCTTTCAATAACGAACCAAGAGCTTATTGCAAAGTTCGTGAATTTCATTGAAAAGCAAACCGAGTCAAAGAACCCTGACCCACCAGTGAAAGAAGTTGAGACAAAAGAGAATGTACAGTTCATTGAAAATGTCAAGAAACAACTTCCACCACGAATGCCAAGAAGAAGAGTGAGAATAATGAAGTAAATAGATATTTTTATCTGAAGTAAATACATGCAGAACGAACAGCTAAACGAATTTACTCCAGCAGAGCATATTCATCAGATTCGCTCATATTTCGATATCATAGACAATGCAGTTCAAATTGGTGACACTAATAGAAAATATTCTGACGCAAAGATTCCATCACAACCTGGAACTGCTAAAGATAACACATGGGTAACATTCAATCTCTCACCTCCTGGTGAAAATATGTTGGACCTTTACAATACATTCATTACGTATAAAATGGAAGGTCAATTTATTGTAGATAAAGAAATTGGTTCAGGTTCCAATAAAACAAACCCACCAGGATTTTGGATTGGTTTCGATGACGCTTTCTATGCAGTTGCTGGATATCAAATCCTTGCAAATGGTCGTATCGTATATTCTCAAGACAACGCAAGAGAAGAAGCATATATAACTTCAAACTCACAAACTACCGAACAAATAAAGAAAGTAGATGTTTTCTCAAAGACTCGACATGAAGATGTATGGAGTCATTCGGGAACATGCAGAACAGGACAAATTGTTAGTGGTCCAATTACAGCAGGAAAATCATTTGATTTTAAGCTTCGTTTAAGAATTCCTGTTAGAAGATTCCTTCCATTAGAAGCTATTCGATTTATTCCAGCTTTTGCAGGAAACATTCAGCTTAAAGTAAAGTTCAGTAGCGACGCCTTACAATGCACATCTATATCTGTAAATGATATCATTGCTTTCAATCCAACTCTTAAAGTTGCATTTGCTTCAGATTCAAATCCACCGACAAATAAATTTGTTCCATGGAATGAACCATTCACTATGATAACGAAGGCAGTAGAAGCTAGTGGAACAGTTACTATTACAACTGTAACCCAGCAACTATTTCGAACAAAGATGGATTTTAATGAATGTTTCATTCATCCAAAATCATTCTCTTTAGACCCTAACATTTATACAGAACTTGTAGAACATTATACAAACGAGGCTTTATGTTTTCCTGTTAAAGTTATGGATTGGATTCCTATGGACGGTTCATTCTCAAAGAATACAGATAGTTCAAGTGCAACATTTACAGCAGCTTATACGCCTATTAATGTTAAAAGTATTTGGGCACTATTTAGAAAGAAAGACAACTATTATGTTAATTTTGAGAACCCTAAGTTTAAATATCTTCAGCTTTCCATGGGAGCTTATGGAAATATGCCTGCAGAACCTGAAAAATCATATGGACCTGTATTTTATGAAATGGTTGCGAACGCTTGCAATACAAACAATGATATGATTGGATTTAATGAAGATGTTATGAGGTCATTGGTGGATGATGGTAGTGTGGAACATAAATGGGATAGCTATGACAACACACATTTCTTATGTGGTTTTCCAACAGAAGTGGACTTTTGCTTCCAGCAAGGTCAAACATCTACTGCTCCAATAACATACAAATTGTCTGTTAAAGGACCTATTGAACTAGCAACTGAAAATGTACCAAAGCCACTTATTGGATTTATGAGGGATTGTTGCTTTGCCATTCAGGTGCGTGCTAATGGAATCCCAATAATAAGATTAGATGACTATAACTTAGCTGCGGACGACAGTGAGGAATAAAGGATGAACGTTTATTTTAAAGCTTATAAATGAGTTCTTCATCAAGCTCTCGTGAACCTTCACCATCTATGAAACAAACTTTACCAAACGATTATGGAGCACCTATTGAATATTTCTTACGAGCTGCACAATGGCAAAGAGCAGTCTCACCAAGGTTAGGTGTTCCACCAGCTCCTGTCAAAAATAGCATTTGGTCAAGTCCTTATATAAGATATGGTCTCCCACTAGGTTTGCTAGCTACAGCAGGAGCAGTTATGATGTTGAAAAGAAATAAAGCAAATGTTGTAAATAATACTGAAGTAGCTGAAGTTAAACAAACTCCAACACCTTCGCCAAAACCAACGTCAAAACCAACGCCTTCACAAGCAAAACCTTCAATGACTCCTGAACCTATGGAAGTACAAACTCCTATTCAAAAGTCAACTCCTAAACCGACTCCAACATTTAAACCAGAACCTACTCCTCAAATAAATCGTAAAACTCCTGCGTTTCCTTACTGAAAAAAAATAACGTTATTTTTATTTAATATTAAAATTTTTATTTGATTGAAATGACGACTAAAGTCACTGAAGCAATGAAACAAAAGTTTTTGGTAGAATACATTAAATCAGGAACTATTCCAGAAGGTTTTTACATTCATACTATGAAGGATGGTAGAGTTCAGTTTAGAAAGATAAAGCAACCATTAGATAAAGAAGGAATTTTGAGAAAGATTAAACTTCATGAGGACAACATTGCTGAACTTAAGAAGAAGTTAGAAGAGTTGGAGAAAGCAGATGACAGTGAGGAATAAAATATTTCATTAGTTTTATTTTTACTGAAAATTTTTATTTTTATATAAATGACGAAAACTATTGAGATAACAAACTACAACGGTCATGAGTTCAAGAACTTGTTCTTCGTTCCTCGTGAAAATACATTTTATCAGATACGAGGGAGAAGGGGTAAAGTTAGTTTGAGCGTTTATGACAACAAACATAATGGGAGATATATAAAAGCAATAGATACAAACGGTAAGCGTGTTTCATTAGCTTTGTCAAAACTTACATACATTTATTTTGACAGTGACTTTGACTCTGACGATTGGAGTGACAGCAGCGATACTGAAGAATATGAACTATTGTGTGAAGCACAGCAATGGGAAGCGCTGCAATACTTTTGTAAATGAGAACATTAGTGGGAACGTTAGTGAGAACGTTTATTTTTTCATTAGTGAAGTCGTTAGCGAAAATGTTAGTGAGGTGAAGTGGTTGGCGGCTTTATAAATATTTAAGGTTAAGTTAGTGTTGTCGTTTGTGTTGTAAAATATACGTTAGCGATTTTGTAAAGTGTCAAACCGTTATCTTGGGTAAGGTGGAACGCAGTGCCGCCGTACCCAAGATAGGGATACTAACTACGTGGTCTTTTTGCAAAAAAGTGCATATTGGATCATGATCAATGATGAAGTCGCATACTCTGTTCCATCAACAGATATCAATGCATTGAAAGGATGCTCAACTGCTGAGATGCCACCTTTATGGTACAAGACTCTCGAACACAAATGGCTCGCAAAGATGCTCATTTATCGAATGGTTCAATGAAGAAAATCCATAACATTCTCCTAAGATTTTTTTTAATTTATCTCAATTAAAAATTTTATTATTACCTAAAGTCTTTTCAGGGGGGTTATACCGTGATATTAGCCTTGTACCGAAAAAAGTGACGGGCAATGCCGTAAAATAATATTTTATTAAAAATTTTTGGTGGAGAATTGGAAAATTTTTGTTGGAAAATTGGAAAATTTTCCTAATCATTTGGACTATAACCTGGCATATTAGGGAGTTTTGTCAACAACTCAGTGCTGGGATCAAGATAGTTTGTAATCCAAAAGTAGAAACGTTCCTTGGTGTCTTGTTCTGGCTTCCTGCAAATCACAGATTTTGCAGGATTCTTCTTAATATTGTCAGAAATTGCGCAAATCATGTCCATCGTCGTCAATTCTTCACCATTGATGTTAAAACGATTTCGATTACGGTAATTTCTTTTCTCTTGCAATTCTTTTTCTGCAGGAGTCAATTCACGAACATACTTATTATGTTTGAGAGCTTCTACAGAACAAGGGCAAAGACCGCAGGCGGCGGCAGCATTTTGAACCGTTCTTAATGATACTGATTCTTGCCATGCGCTAATAAATGAGTAGATAATGGCGTAGCGCATCATTGCAGCATTGCTGTTGAACTCTTGCTTCGGTGCCTTAATGTAATCTCTCAGATAATCCGTGAATTTGGACTTTAATCTTTTGGCAATGCCAACATCAAATACTTGTAAAATGTGTGTTGTATGTGCGGGAAGAACAATTAATTTGATGTTGGCACTTGCCAAAAGGAACAATGCCAGAGGATTCTCGCGGCTGGAGTGTCCATCACACACAATGAGAGCAGGCTTGTCACGTATATCTTCTGGCATTCTCTGGCGTTCAAAGTTAAGCCACTCGATGAAGAAAATGCAATACAATAAGAATACACTTCTGTTCACCCAGCCTTTTGGCGTAGAAGTAAACCAACAATGTCTTTCGCGCTGGAATACTTTCAGTTCTCTAGGTAGTTCTGCAATACATGGGAGAACAAAGAGAGGTGGGACAGATTTGCCTGTCATTGAGCATCCGCATAAAGCTGTAATGTGCGGAAAGTTTGGAATTCCTTTGGCGATCATATGCTCTATCTCCTCAGGTAATGCAACTTTCTTCTTCTTAAATTTGTTTATGAATGTTTCATCGATACTAAAAATCAACTCCTCTGGAGTACTTTCGATTGTTTCACGATGTTTATCGTAGAATTCTTCGATAATTCTTGGTTCACACGCCATGTATCTTGATTCTTCAATCTCTTGGCATGCCTTAAGCTTGCAATGCAATTGCTGTAAAATATGGTTAACATAAGGTCTCGATACATCATCACCACCAAGAGTATTGATAACTTCTTCTGCAAGAGTAGGACAATTAATCTCAAGAAGGAATCTGTAACCATAATCTCTTCTGAGCTCTTTCAACTTGAACGCCTCGTCAATAATGTCAGCTGCTTCTAGAGCTTCACCTTTGTAAGCAGAATCTTCGATAATTTCTTTTAAAGTGAGCTGATCACGCTCGCATAGGTATGGATCTGCACCGCCATGATTCCCTTTTTCCCAGTATAGACCTAATGCAGCTCTTTTAAGTGCAGTAGCAATGAGATTGGATGTTAAAGTTCCGAGATCTGGGTATTCTTCCTCCCATGCAAGCTTAGTTTGACTATATGTCATACCTTCGGCGCGACAATTGATGATAAACTTTTGTTGTCTACCAAGAAATTCGACTGTGAGAAATTCCATTTTTAATTTTAAACGAGCACCTGAGCCACGTTTTATCTGACTTCACCAGCCAAAAAGCCCCTGTACTAAGTGTCATGTTTTTGTTTATTTTAAAGTTTCTGCCATGTAATGGTTTACATTGCAAATTTTTTGAATACTTTACATCACCATAAAATGGCAGTACAAGGCTAGTTTATCGGTACAAGGCTCTTGAAATGACTTTAAATTAATTTTGTAAACTATTTTTGAATAGTTTACAATTTATCCTAATGGGACCCATATGCGGGTTCAATTTCTGGTTTATCATCTAGATATATTATGAAAGCCACTCAAAGGGTGATTGATTTTAGGATGTTCTTAGAAGATTTTTCGTTCATTTATATTAATTTTGTATTCCCGATTTACATTCACTAGCAAATCAATGCATTTCACACTTTAAATGACAATTAAATTCTAAGACATTGCTAGAACTACAATTTCCATAAAAAGTTTTAGTGTAAATTGCTTAAATAAATAATTATTTTCATTATTTTTCTCCAACAAGCTTGAAAATCAAACGAAAACTTTACAAAATACTTATTTACTCATTTGTAAATATAAATTTCTAACAATTTTTATCCTGAATTTAACATAATACTGTATTTCTAAAATTTGCACTAGTTCATTCCTAATTGATGCTCGGATTTCGGTATTCCATATGTGGTATTACATATTCCAATAAAAGGCACTTAATGTGCATTTTCTAATTCAATTAGATTTGCACATTAAGTGCCTTATTATTATAATAACTTTAATATGGAATAAGTCGAGTTTATTCCAATATACGAGCTTATGCTCATATGTCGGGGTAAAATCTGGCGTTTGGCAATGTCGCAAAACGCCGATATGCTAATTCCTAAAAAATTTTTTTTATGAAAAAATTCTTTATTCGCAAAAGGTATAGTATTTGCTCATGTACGAACATATGCGAGAAATTCCCAGTTTAAGGATTTTTCTCGGGTTTGGCAAAAAAATGATTATATTCCCAATTTCAACTTTATATTTGGAATGGCTGAGTATCTAGATTTTTTAATTTTCCTGACCTTATGAAAAAAAAAAAAAAAAAAAAGGGAGTGGGGCTTCCAGGCACTTCGTGCCTTCTAGCCCTGAGGATGAATGAGTATAATGAAGTTTTTTTTTCTTGGGGGATGGCTTCCAGGCACTTCGTGCCTTCTAGCCCCCGAAGATGTTTAGTATAAATGAAGTTTTTATTCGGAAAATTGTTAGTCTTCTTGGTCGAAAACATTATATAATGTTTCACTTTTCACAAATTATATATGTTTTCATGTTTTGTCATGATTTCATCGTAAATGTTTTGTCAAGACTTCTTCTTCGTAAATGTTTTGTCAAGACTTCTTCGTAAATGTTTTGTCAAGACTTCTTCGTAAATGTTTTGTCAAACATGAACGTAAATGTTTTGTCAAGACTTCTTCTTCGTAAATGTTTTGTCAAGACTTCTTCGTAAATGTTTTGTCAAGACTTCTTCGTAAATGTTTTGTCATGATTTCATCGTAATGAGCGTAAATGACCAAAAAATAATGTTTATGTTAGAATGTTAGATCTAACACCTTTTCTAACATGTTTTCTAACATCGTAGAAAACTCATGAATTTCATCGTAAATGTTTTGTCAAGACTTCTTCGTAAATGTTTTGTCAAGACTTCTTCGTAAATGTTTTGTCAAGACTTCTTCGTAAATGTTTTGTCAAGACTTCTTCGTAAATGTTTTGTCAAGACTTCTTCGTAAAATGTTTTGTCAAGACTTCTTCGTAAATGTTTTGTCGAAACTTCTTCATCGTAAATGTTTTTAACTTCACTTAAAATGCCACGTAAGCTACGTAAGAATATACGTAAGAGGAAGAGAGCATTGAAACATCCAATAGTAAGACTGACACCACAACAACAGTTGCAACAACAAATGCTGAATGACCCCACTATGTTGCAACAAATGTCAAGCAATCCTATGCTTTTAAACCGAGTTGTTGGTGCACAGAGTGGAGGTTTAAGAGCGGCACTTTTAGCGAAAATGGCAGGCTATGGTGGAGCTGCAGACGGAACAGCATATAACCCTCAAAGTCAAATGAATTTGAGTTCACTCAAAAATCAAATAACAGATGTCAAAAAGTCAAACATAGACATACAGAAGCAAATAAGTGAAAACGAAAAGAAACTAGAATATGACAGACACACAAAGAAACTCAATGAGTTAAACGTAGAGAAAAAGAAGAAAGAAGAACAACTGAAAGAACTAAGTACAGAGGAATATGCGAAAAAAGTGTCAGAAAAAGCAGCAGAAGTAGCAAAAATGGAACAAGATGTTTTAAATTTGAAAAACCATACTACTCAATATAAAATACTGAAAGATGAAGAGATAAAACAAAAAGCCCTGAAGACATATATGGATAGCGATGAGTATAAAAAGGAAGTTGAAGCAAATGTAAAGGCAGAAAAACTTTTACAGTTGCAAAACCAAACCGTACAGTATGAAAACTTAGCACAAGAAAGTAAAAATAACGACGCAGCCATGCAAAAGGCAATGAAAAGCGCAGAATATATAAAAGCTAACAATGACTGGTTAGATGCCCAAGCCAACGCTAAAGCAGCCCAGCTTATAGGGTCAATAAGGACAAAAATACAAGCGGATGAAGACAGTTCAAATGAAGCTTTAACAAATGCTGACTTTAAGAACGCTTTCGAAGCTCTTCATAGTAAGGTGAAACAAGTGAACGACTTCTCATCTGGAAAGAAACTGAAGTCTGAAGGTTTCGACAAAGAGTTAAAAGAAGTAGCACAAAATATGACGAAAATAACAGATGCAGCAACGAGACAGGCAGTTCAAAGTGCCTATGACGCCGTTAGAGCAACTGTTGTGAAAAGTCAAGAAAAAGAGTTACAACAGACCAAAACAGACCTAGTAAATGCTTTCTTAAGAACGAAAAGTCAGGTAGGACATTACGCTGCAGATGGAACATATGTGCCAGCTGGTGGAACTTATATACCACCAAACCCTCCAAGAGAAGCACCTGCACCAGGACTACCTAGAACATTTACATCGTCACATGGACACAGACACAGGCATGCACCAAAACCAACACAACAACCAACAGTTCAAAACCCTGCAACAACAACAACAACAACAACCAACACAACAACCAACAGTTCAAAATCCAGCACAACCAACAGTTCAAAACCCTGCACAACAACAACCACAAACAGAGCAAGGACATAAAAGAAGTAGAGAACAAGGAAACCAAGAATTCTTAAAAATGCTTAAAGAAGAGTGTGGTTTCCCAGATACTGTTGACTTTTAGTGACAGATATAAAGAAGCTATTAGAAAGTTCAAGGATGGAAATACTGACCCGAACCTATTTAGCTTTATGGCTCAGCACCAAAACGGATATAATCTCAAACCTGGAAAATACAAGCTCGCTAAGGGATATGATTTAATAGCATATCATCCAAATGACATGGATGAATTTACTCCGAGATATTTGATGTCAGAGCTAAATGACAATTCAACTTTCGTCATGAAACGCGTAAAAAATAGAGACGGAACGAAAGAACAAAAGCTTATGAATGCGGATGACGTAGATAGGGAAATTGTTGAAAACGGTCTCGGAATATATGAAATGCCAGCAGATGAGGTACAAGAAACTCCACAGGAAGAAGTTCAGATACAACCAGACATGGAAGAAATAGTTCAGCAACAACAGCTAGAAGAGCCTGAAGGAAACAAACAAGTCCCTCCTTTGGAAACTAACTTCACAGAACTAGATGAAGATTTGGAACAGCCGAAAAATCTTGACCCTCAACAAGAGTATGCGGAGAATATGGAATATTTCCAAGAGTCTAAAAAAAATTCGGCTGACATAGTAGAAGAATATCGAAAAATGTTTGCCGACATACAAAAGACTCCAGCACCAGATGAAAATATTCAGCATAGAATGGAAGTACTGAAAGAAAAATGTACACAAATACAACAACCCTTTTTACTTACGAGCATTTAACGTTCAATCTTCGGATGAACTCGGTGAAAATAAAAGGTTAAATTTCAAGAAAACATATAGAAATGAAACATTGTTTAAAGTTCATTCAGAACCTAACCAAGATGGAAACAAACCTACTTTTGTTTCTGCAGACGATGGAACTACAATGAGATGGGGTCATAAAGCTAACCGGATAGGTGGTTCATAAACTTACAACCACAATTCCAAGAAGTTGTAGACGCAATGGAAGTCAATGGTGAACGAGACATAGCTGGTATTTTAAGCGCGGCTTTAATGCCATTGAAAGATATGAAACATGCAGATATTTTGGACCAGTATGAAATGAACATGGCTGATGGAAATATAACACCTGACGTTCTAAAACATTTATCTCAAAGAACTACACAGAACCATAGAGATGGTATATTTGGTGAAGAGTTTAGAAAGACAGTTAGGGAGAGAGAAGAGAACCTATTGTACATGACCTTGCAAACGAAAGTTTACAAAATGTCATAAAAACTTACTTTGCAGACGATGAATCGAGAAGGGATGAATATTTAAGAAAACTCAAATGGACAGTACCAAATGAAATGTTAGTATTGAAAAACATGTTCCTTGACAAAATAAAACCAACTACAGAAATAAACGACGCAAGACTGAAAGATTGGGTAAAAGCTTTCCCATTCACAAAAGATATAGTTGGTAACATGGAAAGAAAACCAGAATGGCTACAAAAACATATATTTGGAAACGAGCTTATTCCATATGGACAGGCACTGTTTGAAGCGCTTGAACCGGAAACTCAGGAAAGAGTCATGCAAACAATACGCGAAGACTAATACATGACTATGACAAACTCTTTCTAGGATATAGGTTACCTGAGATGGGCGACCAGAGCCAAAAGGCAAAAAGGACATGGGAAATTTACAACATACTAGGTGAACATGAGGCAAAGATGCAACAACTTGAAGCAGAGGGCAATGAAGGAAAAAGAAGAGTTAAAAACTCAGTCAGGAAGAAAGTAAAGCTTGGTCGGAGTGGTTCTATTATGACATATAAATCCAACTATTCTATATTTTTACTCATATGAAATGTACGCCGCTCAGAATATAACGCCAACAGTTTTGGATGCCATGAATGGAAATGTTTCCGAATGGTATAACGAATGCGACAATGCATTAGAAGGTCAGAAATAGTTCCTGGAACTTACGAATATAAACTGCTGTTTCTTATGGAAATGTAGGTGAGTTTGGAGAAGGTTCTTCAACAACAGTAGATATTGCTTGCGACAGGTTTCATATAATTTCTATTGACAACTCATTCTTATACGTGGAACAAGACATTGAAATAAAACCTTCTGCCAAGTTGTCTGACAAGAAAGGTTGCAATGGATTTTCTATGTCGGATACCAATATGCTCCAGAAGTTTTCATGGGATATAAGATATATTCTAACTCTGACTTAGTTCAAACAGTAACATGGGCAAACTATGAATGGTTCGCTTTGAGAAACTCAGTACAACCACAAGCTAGAGAACAAACAGACCAGTATGCCACCATTGAGAAAATAAGAAGACTTGACCCTAACGTTCCAGGAGTTTATGTTAACCTTTCTGGACAAACTGCAGCAGCAGTAACCAAAGTAAAACTGAAACTTAGAGTTCCTTTGTCATCTTTCCTCATCTTCAGGTTTTTAAGATACTTGCCAAACTGGGCAGGAAAAATTTCTATCGAACTTACTCCAAGCAAAAATAACTTAGTCATTGCACCAACACAAGACCCATTCACTCTTACAGAAGTAGTGGGAACAAATAAAATGTCATTCGCCGACTTTTGCAAAAACAAAGTTGACTTAGACTTTGGTTTCTCAAACCTCAACACTGAAGTAAACTATTATTTCAATGCTGCTGGAGATGCTTGGGACCCAGTTAAGTTCACATGCGAAAAGTTTGAATGCAAGAGAATAGAAAGCAGACTTGCAGTCTATATGTTGGACCCAGATATTTCAAATGCTTTAGCTGCCAAATATATTGCAGTTCCACTTATGTTCCCTATACACCAAATATCTGTCAAAGACTTTGCAGGTGAAGTTGGAAACCAAAGTGCTGACCCAGGTGCAAGAACAGATATTGCTTTAACAACTGCAATGAAACATGCAGATACTATGTTTGTACTGTTCAGACGAACTATAAATGACTATTCTTGCTTCTACAACCCTGGTATTAAATACCATATAAACATAGATGGCAAATACTATCCAAGAGAAGAATATTCTACAGTTGAGGATATGAGGTCATACAACTTGACATTAGATGCTATGAACTTTAACAACAACTTCACAACAACCATAAACCCTGAAATGCAAAGTTCTATTATGCCATATGTGAAAGTATGGACTCATACAGGAGGTCAAAAAACTCAATATACAAATGGAGACCGTTCAAACTTTTGGCTTGGCATTCCATTTGCTGACTCAGAAGACTTTATGGGTGGTATTTCAACTGTTGGTACAGTTCAAATACAATATACTGGTGACAGAGACGGTCCAGATGAATTGAAGCAAAGAAGTTTACAAAACCAATAGCACTTTTCACGGAAGATGCTCTTTTGAAGATTCGTTCGATGAAACCTGCTGGGGCTCCTCAGATTGGCATAACGACAGCTTCCATCGAGCAGATTTTGGCAGCAGGTCAGTAAGTTGTTCTTGAACTGACTTCTCTCCGTCAAATATTGACAGTACGCCAGTTTTGATATAGTATTGTATTAAAAACTTACCTTTAGAAATATCGTCAGTTTTGTTGTTATATTTTTGTCTGCTTCAAGAACTTTCACCATCTCGGTTATACCAACTTTCTTTGCTTTATGAAAATATTTTGGTTCAGCAAAGACTGCTATTCTATAACATTTTCCATTGTTTGTATAAAGAACTATTCTATCAATGAACTTGTATTGTTTGTGTGTGTAAACTTTGTTCTGCTTCAATTCGAAGAGATACTCAAACGTCCATCTTTTTATTCTAAGTAAAATGTCATTTCCGAAAAATAGAAGCGTAAGTGTTTCAAAAGGTTTAATGGCGGTGGCAGATGTGAAGTTAAATTCACCAACTCAAACAAACAGTCAAAGTGTTGTTGTCAATGTCAAAGAAAAGATGTTGAAGTGGGGAAACCATACGAAGACGAAGATGTATAACAATAGTTCCTGTAAAAGAACAACCAACATACCTGAAGTTAGCAGAGACTTAAGTTCTGTTGCAGATATTCGAAACGACTACCAACAACTTAAAGACAAACTTAAAACTCAGGAGAAGATTTGTCAGGCTTTGGTATAATGTTAAACTTGGTTGAGCACAACCCTGTAAAAGTGAACTCATATGTCATCGCACCTCATGAAATTTTGAAAGAACTATTGAAACTTTTGACAGAGGCAGACGATATAAACATCAAAGAAATAGAACCCGACATTGCTTGCTGTGGTGTTTCATATAATGTCATTGACAAGATATACGTTATGAAAGGAGGTGAAACGTTGAACTTAAAATATAGTTTCCCAGACGTCATAAAAATATTTGACGACCACAACATTTCATTAAAATTTAGTTGCTAAGTAAAAATGTCAAAACTTCTTGAAAGATGTTTGAAGAAAAATAATATAGACTTTATTTCATGTAAAGGACTTTACACACTTTTGAACGATATGAAAGACCCTGTTTTGTTTGTTCGTGTAGACAAAGGAAAGTTCTATGTCTTTACAAAATATTTGAACTTCTTAGACAGAGAACTTCAAGAAACGCCATGTGAAAGTTTAGATGAAGTTCTTCTCCACTTTCAGAAAAACTTTTAAATATATGTAAATGGCAGAAGACATAGTGGTTTATACTATTACGACTAAAAACCCTGAGTCATATAATTCTATAACAACAAACTTACAAAGTCCTCAAGGACGATATTGTAAACTGACCTTAAACACGATGACGACTAAAGCCTGTTTTGCTCTTTTGACACCAGAAGACTTTGTTGTTGTGAATGGTAAAAAATACTTCTTTGAAGATACTTACTCAGATATACCACCAACAGGTTTTGTTGACTTATTTAATACTTTAAGGACGGATGTAACATGTGCTGCAACTAGAGCAGGTTTCATTATGTTTGGATGTCCGACTGAGTTTAGTATAAACGATATGAGCTATAATACAAAACTTATATCTGGTTTTTACTACCAACAGTTTCCTATAACAGGAAAAGGTGTCATACAAGGTTTGTCTGTTCCATTGACTTTAAGTACACCTATTTTATATATTGTTTCAAACTTAGGTTCAAAGTGCTATTCGAATGTCGACAGAAACTACTATGACCAAAAGATACTCATGCGTATAAACAACACTTTCTCTGCTGGTTTGCCTATTGTTCATTCGAATGCAGAATTTTCAGCTTTAGTAAACTCAAACACTTTAGCAAACATAAACTTAACCTTAGTTGACGCAAACTTTGTTCCTGTAAAACTTTTATGTCCTATGTATTTGTCAATGACGGCAGAAAGTTTCGAATTGGAAGATGCAACTGGTGAAAGTATTGTATTACAAGAACAACTTCAACAACAAATAGCTCAAGAACAACAAATGCAACAAATGGAACAACAAAGTCAAGAATAAAAAAAAATATTATTTTTTTATTTTTATAAAAATGTACAGAATAGATGTTTCAGATTTTTATGACTTCCAAGCATTCAGAAATATGTGTCCATTTAGAGACTATAACAAAGCAGTCGAGAATTTGAAACGTTTAGTCATTTATGTTGACTCTGCCCCAGAATGTTATGTCATGAAAGAATGGGATGTTGTCTTTAACAAACCAAGAGCAACAATAGTGTCTGAACAAGAATGTAGACAGAAACTTAAGAAAATAAAAGTCGTACAAGTTGGCATGAAGATGTTAGATGCTTGGGATATCTTATTGTCAAAGTTAGAAGATTTTTCAGTTCGTGGTATAAAGTTCTATACACCTTCTCCAAACTTCTATTCTATCTTCACTGGATATAAATACGAACAAGTAGAATGGAAAGAAAATATTATAGAAGCTTGGTTAGACCATGTCAAAGAAATTATATGCAATGGAAACGAAAGAGTCTATGAGTATATCTTATGTTGGTTTGCAAATATCTTACAACATCCAAGTGCTAAAAATGAAACTGCTCTCATTATAATTGGAAAACAAGGAACTGGTAAGAACACATTCTTTACAGATATCTTATGCAAACTATTAGAAGGTTATTCGAATCCGAATATGACAAACTTAGAAAACATCTGCGGTAAATTTAACTCTTCAATTGAGAATATGAAACTTATAGTTTGCAATGAACTTCAAAGTATAGATACAACAAAAGTTTTGAACTCAGATGCTTTGAAGAGTCTTATAACAGACAAAGTTGGAGTTGTTGAAAGAAAATATAAAGACCAAAGAGTTTGTGAAAATGTTGCAAACTTCATTATGGTTTCAAACAATGCTGTTCCGATGAAGTTAGAAAGTTCTGACAGAAGATATGTAGTTGTCAGAACGTCAGATTCTCATATGCAAGATACAGAATATTTTGACGACTTAGCAGAAACTTTGACATCTGACTTTTACAACCACTTGTTCTCATATTTCATGACATTAGATATTTCTAAGTTCAATCCAAGACAAATTCCACATACCGAAGAGAGACAAACATTGTTAGAAGCAAACAAGAGTGTATATGAACTGTTCATAGATGAAACTGACTTTGAGTGTTTAGATGAAAGGTCATTGTACGATGAATATAAACAATATTGTCAAGAGTATGGTTATATGACAGCGTTTAAACGAACATTCTTGGCAAATGTCAAAAGTCTTTTAGACATACAGAATGGTGTATATACAAAGAAAAATTTTTCTGAGTAAATTTAAAAAAAAAATATTTTTTTATCCGATAGAAAAGATGACAAAATTCATCTCAGTAAACAAGTACATGTCAGAAGTCAAAGATAAGTTAGCTCCATTCGCATATTTGAATGTTTACTTCTACAATTTTGAAAAGTCTACATTTGACAAAATTTGGAACATTGTACCAGTTAAGTTTGCTGTTGTTAGAAAAAGTGGTGCAACTTTTGAAGACTTATACATTGACGGTATGTTGACAGTCAAAGAAAATTTTGACAGAAAGTTCTCAAAACTCGAAGAAGGCAAAGCATACAAACTTGTTATACCTTATGAACCAAAGAAAGCAGACGACTATGAATATTATGAGTCTAAGATAGTTGAAGTTCAAGGTAAATTGGGTAAAAAGATTTTAGAGTCTAAGCCAGTGTTTGCTCCTAAAGAGGAAGAGAACATTGACATTGACCCAGAAATGTTCTAAAAATAAAATTTTATTTTTACATGTCAAATTTCTTTTTCTCTGGTTCAGGTTCTTTCTTCTCTTCTTCTACTTTCTTTTCTTTCTTTTCTCTCTTCTTCTTCTTCTCTGGTGGAGTTATGTCAAATTTGGCGCAACCATATTTATGTAAAAGTTCTTTGTCCTTTAATAGCTCTTCTATTCTGTTTTCTATTTCATCTTCAAGAACAGCGCATGTGTCTTCTTTGCATTCTAAGAACTTTTGTTGGACTTCATCTTTCCAATCGGCGTCATCTCTGTCAACAAGTCTGTCATTGACAAATTTTAAGACTGCTCTGCTTAATGTTTTATGGTTCTTGTCATATTCCCAGAAACAGAACTTTAGAACAAATTCACCTTTCTTGTTTACACTATGTAAGATTTTATGGTCGACAGATGTTTTGCTGTCGAAAAGTTTGTCTCGAATATAGATAGCGAAATCGCTCGACATTTTCTAAAAGATAAAAATTTTAATTTTTCTAAAAATATGTTAGAAAAAAAGTTTGCTGACATTGACAAGAAATTTGAGAATGTTTTAAACAAGAACAAGAGGAAGTTAGAAAATGCTCAGATAAAACCCATACATGACAAGTTCCTATTTGCTCAGAATGGTATAACAGGTCTAATCGCACCACCTGGGTCGGGTAAGACTTTCACTTATCTTAAAATGGCTGCACAACAACAAGAACTAGATGAGAAGAACCCATTCTATGAGTTAGTTGTTATTTGTAGTACTTCTGGTCAATTTGACCAAACCGTCAATTCGTTCAAAGATATTATAAAGAAGTCTAAGTTAGTATGTATAAAGGATACTGAGTTGTTAGATTGGATAAAGAAGTACCAAAGAAGAGTTTTGAAGTATAATGCTATAAATGAGTATATAAATTCTAAGTTTAAAGACCCAAATGAGGAAATGCAGAGAATATTAGAGAAGAAACACTTCAGAAACAAACAGAAAGAGATAGAATACATTTCGAAGAAATTGCAATCTTACGATTGGAAGACTTACCCTCACAGATGTCTTCTTATCTTAGATGACTTTGCTTCTCATCCTTTGTTAAAGAACAGAGAACAAGACATGTGTCGAATTCTTAAGAAGCTCAGACACTTTAACATCTCAGTCGTAATATGTGTACAGACAGCAAAGAGTTTAAGTAAGGATGTTAAAAGAATACTTACTGACATTATACTTTTCCCCGGATTGTCCGAAGACGATTTCATGGAACTTATGAAAGAGTCCATGGCAGGTAAGTTTGACAGACATGAACTATGGGAGAAGTACAAAGTCATACAAGACCCTCATACTTCTTTCAGAATTCACATCTACGCGAACAAAGTTCAAATTGTAAAAAGTCAAGCTTGAAAAATAAAGAGTTTTGGCGACCAGGGTTTTTTCACTACTCGCTGTTCTTCACGATTTTCATGAGTTTTGGCGACTGCGTTTTTTTCATTACTCGCTGTTCTTCTCTCGGTTTTTCCGAGGGAAGCAAGCATATGAGGAAACTCATGAAATTTCATACGGAATTCAGCAAAAATAATGTTTATGTTAGAATGTTAGAAAACATGTTTTCTAACATGTTTTCTAACATGGTCTAAAACATACAAAACTCATGAAATTTCATACGGAATTCAGCAAAAATAATGTTTATGTTAGAATGTTAGATCTAACATGTTTTCTAACATGTTTTCTAACATGGTCTAAAACATACAAAACTCATGAAATTTCATACGGAATTCAGCAAAAATAATGTTTATGTTAGAATGTTAGATCTAACATGTTTTCTAACATGTTTTCTAACATAACTATTTACAAGCGTTTTACATGGTATATGTTGCGATGGTTCATGACTTTAAACAGTTTTGTAGCTTCTATTTCTTCTTTTAGTATGTCAAAAGTTTTAACGATACCGAAAGTTTCTTTATACTTCTTCTTGACGTCAGACAGAAGGAAATCTTCTGCTGTTGGATAGTTTTTGTTCAGAAATTCTAACATGTTCATTTTATCTTCTGCTGGTTTTTCTGCTTCTTTCTTTAAATCTGCATAGTCGTTTCGCATACGTTCTATCTCTTTGACGGAGTAGTTATATTTCCTCATTGCTGCTTTACATTTTGAACATTGCGGGTTCATTTTTGCGTTATATTCTGAAACCTTACCTGCTAAAACAACTAAGGCGTCAATGGTTTTCTTCATCTCGAACATAGCGGGTCTTATTTGTTCGTTCCATACCTTACCCCTACTATCTTTATCTCTTATTTCCCAAACACATTTTGCAACTAATGAAACAAAGTTGTCGTAGGTCTTAAATTCTTCGGATTTGTAAAGGTCAGAGATGTTCTTATATACCATGTCGCAATCTTTGTCCATAACCTTATGGTTGCAATGAAAACCAAGGAATTCATAATTTACCTTTCGTATGAACTTCTTTATTTCTACTGAGTCAGTTGCTTTGACTTCTATTTCGTCAAATTCGGGAATGGTTAGTTTTTGTTGTTGGATTTCAGGCAATTTGGGTAAATGGTCAATAATGTCCTGCATTTCATAAAGATACTGTTCATTTGTTTCATCTTTCGCACTACAGTCTAAATTACTTGTTAAAAGTTCTTGCTTTATCTTCTGGATTTTTGTTTCGAAAGTATATGAAGAAGGAATGAAGTTTTTCATCTCTACTAACATAGATGTTGGATTCATAACTAGCGAGTTTGGTGCTGTAGTTGTTTGAATTGTTGTTGTGCCGATTGTTGAAATCATGTCTTTTATACAAAATAAAAAAAATAAATAAAATAAAAAATAAAACTAATTTTATTTTTTATTTCGGGAAAATTCATGAAAATTCAAGAGTTTTAGACCATGTTAGAAAACGTGTTAGAAAACATGTTAGATCTAACATTCTAACATAAATTATATTTTTGGTGTAAATTTCATGAAAATTCAAGAGTTTTAGACCATGTTAGAAAACGTGTTAGAAAACATGTTAGATCTAACATTCTAACATAAACATTATTTTTGCTGAATTCAGCAACAAAATTCAAATTGTAAAAAGTCAAGCTTGAAAAATCTAAGTGTTTAGTCTTAGTAAGATGGTAGCTTCTTAAAGCAAATACCATTGCTGAGTTTTATGTACGTGAAGAGAAGTACAATGAATTCAATTACGAGTACAATTGCAATGACAACTAAGGCAACTATTTTTGTCTTTTGCCAGCAAGGGTACTTCTTCTCTTCCAATGGTTCGGCAGAACTATACTCACTCATGAGAAATGCCAAAACGGTTTAATAGAAAAAGTGTCATTTTTTCATGTCCGAAGACTCGAAGGTGCAACACTTCCAAAATACCGACGAACTCAGAAGAGCAGCATGGCAGTATGTTCTTGACAACTTCTTTGAGTTCTCCAGGCACACCTTGGAAAATGCTGAAGAACTCCGACACAGAGAATTTGGAGAAATTGCACTCCAATACTACCTTGACAAACAAAGGGTAAACAAAGGGTAAAATAAGACTAAAAACTTAACGTTTAAAAAGTGACATTTTTATGAGCTCCGAGTCACCGAGAAAACTTGGTCAGATGTTAGCAGCTTACTTCCCTGAGGAGGATGGAAGCGTTACATACGTAAGGTTCAAAAACAACGAACCTGGAATTGCGTACCAAATTCGCAATTACATGACCAGGGAAGAGTACGAAAGGTTCCTACAAGAGAAACCAGCTCTAAACAACTCAGAAAAGAAAGAATAAAAAGTTTAACTCGTAATTGTTTATTTTTTTACTTGTAAGGGCAAGCTGCAAGTATGAAGTCGACTATCTCAGTCTTTGTTTTGACGAGCTGGACGGCTCTTGCGAGTACGTCTGTTTTGCGGTCTCCAGCTGGTGTCTGACCTTCGTAATTGCGCATGTTCTTGAGAGCTCCAGTTGTAAATGGTTGTAGGATGAAGAGTCTCTCAGACTGCTTGAGGTAGTCTTCACGGTCACGAACCGAATCTGTGGTACGAGTCGAATCGGTCGATTTGAGGGAAGAGACTGAAAGCCTGTCGTCTTCCATAGGGGCAGTAGCATAATCTTTGCGTAAGCGGTTCAGACCTTCTTCGAACTCTTGGTCTCTCTTGGATTGGGATTGAGATTGGAATTGCTGGGGTGGAGCTTGCTGGAACATCCAAGGGTTGGGGAAGTAAGGCATAGGCTGAGGAGGGTAGTTCGGGAAGCCTTGTAGTGGAAATTGGTAGTAACCTTGAGGTGGAAATTGGTAGTAATTTGGTGGAGGGACTTGCTGGAACTGAGGTGCAGGGGCTGGTGCTTTAGGTTCCTCTGGTTTGGGAATGGACTCGGTTGGTGGGACGTCGGACATTCGTCTGTGGCTTAACCGTCGGACCACAACGATAAAAATCTCTGCTCCTAGCAGTACTGCTACTGACAGTAGCAGTACTTTTACTGACAGTAGCAGTACTTTTTCTGACAGTAGCAGTACTTTTTCTGACAGTAGCAGTACTTTTACTGACAGTAGCAGTACTTTTACTGACAGTAGCAGTACTTTATCGTCGAAAACCCTCTCAAATTTTCCTTTTTACTGCTAGTAGCAGTACTTTTACTGCTAGTAGCAGTACTTTTACTGACAGTAGCAGTACTTTTACTGACAGTAGCAGTACTTTTTCTGACAGTAGCAGTACTTTTACTGACAGTAGCAGTACTTTTACTGACAGTAGCAATGGTCGAGGTCGAACCTACCGACGAGGCAATTTACCTAATTGAAATTAACGAGCTTGTTAAAGACTTCCTCAGGCAGAATGTAAAAGGCAAGCTTGTTAACTGTTGGATAACGGGAAGGGCTGCCTTGAATCTCGAGACTTCGACTGGAATTCCAATTCAAATACCAGACGGGACAGCCTACGACGACATAAAGCAAGCAAAGAAAGAAGCTCTTCTCAAGTTCTTTGCCAAGCGTCCTTGGATACAACTTCCAACCAGAGAGAACCCTTTCCCAAGAATGAGCCAAATTCTCAAGGGTCTCCTTCACTTCTCGGGTCAGCCGTTCTACATAACCTGTGAAGGCGACATCCAACCAGTTCAGTAAACCTTAACGTTTAGAGTAAAAACATTTTTTTTCATTTTTTGAATGAAGCAAGTTAAATTCGTCCCACACCAATCTCAATGGACCGATGAAGAGTTTCAAGCTATGGTTGAAGGTGTTGAGAACGACATAGACGGCGAACTTGAAGGAGCTCAAATCACAATTGCAACCAAAATTGCAGGAGTCAAGGAACAGATAGCTCCACTTAAAGCTACCAAAGCTACTCTTGACCTCATGGATAGTTACCGTTTAGATGTCAAGAGTGGAATAAGACATTTAAAATTAAAACTTCTAAACTACGAAGCTATACTCCAAAAGTTAGCAGAAATGAGAAGACTTTACCAGAGCTACTTACATGTAAGGGACTTACCTTCAAGCAGTCCGACCAAAGATGAATTTTCTGACATTGTCCCAATTTTGTCCGAAAGTCAGCTCAGATGTTTTGAACTGCTCCCAACATATCCAGAATATGAACGTTTGCCTGAACTCTTCCGCAATCTCAAAAAACGTTTTTTGGTTCTCATGTTCGAAACTTTTATCGGAAGAGACAACAAACGTTCAGAAGAAGAACAAGATATTATTTTAAACTTGTTGTATGACATAACTGTCATAACAAGCTTTTTGAAGTAAAACCGCCATTCTCAAACCACTTCATTTTTTCGATGTCCGAACAAGCACCGAAGCCGAACACAATGGCAGATGTCCTTTCAATGTTGCCAGACAAGCGCCCAGTTCAAATTCAAATTTTGAATTTGAAAGCTCATCTGACAAACACCGTTAAGACTCTCCAAAGTAGTCTTATGGAAGAGATGAAGGGACTTAAAGGTGAGTTCCTCATGAACCAAGCTTCCAATGAGAAAGTCCTGAACGATTTGACGGAAACCTTGCGCATTTACGCGAGAGAGAACCGAGACCTTGCCAGACTCATCTACCGTTTCTTCGAAGAGATAGATGCCATCTGGAAGGTACTCGGAAAGGACAGAACCTCCAACACCGTAATTCGTGAGTACCAAATTGAAGAAGGTATTATCAAAGAAGAGGAAGAAGAGGAAGAAGAGGAAGAAGAGGAAGAAGAGAAACACGAAGAAGAGGAAGTTTGGGCAACCCTTGTTGCCGATGACACTTACGAAATTTCCCAACCCTACCCATACAAAATCCGCAACAGGGAGACCGGCAAGGTTCTAACCCCAGTCCTCAACAACTTGGGACACTTGAACCTTAACCTTCGGAATCGCGGTTCAATCTCCATGGGCAAGCTTGTCGCAATTCAATGGGTTCCAAATCCAGGCAAGAAGACGAAGGTCAGACACATTGACGGTGACAAGCTCAACAACCGTAAGGAGAACCTCGAGTGGTTCTAAGAGTAAAAAAATTTTATTTTAGGGGGAAACCCCAAGTAAATTTAGGTGTTTATTTGGATAAGTATGTGAAATTAAGGTCAATTTGCAAAATTAGTTCCCGACCTTTGAATTGGACTCTTTCGTCATCCCAGTTGCGTAGGAGGTCGTCCCAGAGAAGTTGGTAGATTTGCCAATCCAAGGACGATTTGTCCTCCCAGGCATTGAGGATGTACTGCTCGTAGAGTCTCATGACCTCTGCCTTGCACCAGACACCCTCTCCCTTGGAACGTAAGGCTTCTTCGAAGTGCTCGAATGCGATTGGCTGCGTGACCATCTGAAATGACACTTTTTGTCCGTTTGGTCAATGTTTGTGTCTCGTGCCATAGTCGACGAAAATACAAACAAACAGGTTATATATGAGTTTGAGACCAAGAATTCCCCACATTTAAATTCAAATTCAAATAAAAATTTTTTTACTTCATGCAATGTTTTATTTCTGTGCCGTCTTCAAGTATGCCCCAGTACTTACGCTTGGAGAGGACATGAACTTCGGTGAAAATTTTGTCCAATTTGAATTGACCCATCTTTTCACCGACCATACCCATTTCAATGAGTTTGTTATACCCTTCTTCGTTCGTCATGAGCGCGTCAATGTTCTCATAGTAAACCACAACTTTCGATTTGACTTCGGAGAAGAATTTGTTGTAGTTGTCAAGGACTGCTTTTGCGAACTGAGGGTAAGACCAATGTTCGACAATAGGTTTTACTGTGGTTACTGAGCCACCTTGACCTTGAGTAAATTCGTATTTCAAAACAAAAGGGGAGAACCTTTCAACAAAGTTGTCGACCTTCTCATAATGTTTACTCTTCATCTCTTGAGGTTTCTTAATGGAATATCCCCATGTCGAATTCATAAGCAATTTTAATGTCATTGCAAGTTTGGGGTTTGAAGCTTTCCTAATATCATAGAGTTGTTGTATGACTTTTCCAACTGTATAGTTCCTTCCTGGGAACTCTCCATCTTCGTTTGGAATTCCAGTCGGGATATATTGGACAAACCTCATGTATGCAGCGTTAAGGTCGACATAGTATATCTTTTCGTTTGAGTCGAACTTGTCGCATCCAATCGGACCAGTTTTTGGAAATTCAAGCGAGTCTCTTATCTTCTGAGAAACTTCTCCTGTTATCTCATAAACATCGTCGAAGCAACCTGTTTCATATAAAACCTTCTGACCTAACTCAGATGCTCTCCAATACAATTTGACGTCAATTGGATGTCTCAATGGAAGTTTGTTTATAGCATCTTGAAGTTCTTGCAACCTCATTGGAAGTTCTTCTGGTTCAGGTTGGTATCCGAACATACCAACTCCTTGTGGAACTGTGTACTTCTTTTGTACTAGAACTTTGTCTGGAACAACTTTTGGTCTTGCTAACAATGAAAAGTTTGTTTCGTCTTTTGGTACAAAACTTTCTGTAAGCTTGTCATCTGGAATTGGTTCCAACAAACCTTTCTCGAAAAGAATGTTTACAGCTCTGACAATGTTGCACTTGCCTTTTCCGAACATAAGACTTTCGTTCAACATGAAGTGGTTGTGGACGATTACAATCTTCAACCATGGTAAGTCTTTGTCAACAACATAGTCGTCATGTGAAGAACCTTTCTCAGTCGGAATGTTGACTCGGATATTCACATTTGCCAACGGTGCAATTTTAGCCAATTGACCTCTGAGCATGTACCTTGTCTTCACACATGACTCAAGATACTTCATCTTCTCATCTGTAACAAGACCAGAGTTCCTGAGACATGTAAGAATACAAGGTTCATTGACAATTTTTTCAATTGAATTGTAAATTCCATACCTTGTCAAGTCAATGTCAGACTTATTTATGAAGGGGAAGTATCCAGCATGTTGTCTGACTGCTTGAGGGTTAGGTTGGTACCATTCGAACTTGACACTTGCAATTCCTTCAATTGCATTCAAAATGTCTGAGTCGGAGTCAACCATTTGTTCTCTCTTTGTAGTCTTGAAAGCGTCAAGAAGTTGTGCGGCTGTTGTGACATTGCCATGTGCATAGTAAATGTGACCATCTAAATCTGTTACGGTTAGTCTGAGATTGTATCCTTTCTTATTTCCGTCTTGTATGGCAGCAAGTACACCCATGAAGCCTTCTTTGTTCTTTCCTTCGTCAAAGTTTACTGTAAAGGTTCGACCAGAAGTAATTTGACTTCTAACTTCACGATATTTTTCATATGCATATCTTGTTCTTTCCATGGGAGCATGTGCGTCTTCACCTTTTCCTTTTTTCCTTCTCAAGGGATGCAACTGTTCGTTATGTTTCCAGTAGAACCTGGCAAAGCCGTCGTGTCCTTCAACCTGCGGCTCACTAACATCGAAAGGCAAGTTCATAAGACGCTCTTCTTCTAATCTCTCTAATCTGTTTGGATAGTTTGCGCGCGCTGTTTCTAAGTCCATTTCGTAGCGAAGACCAGACAATTTGTCATAGACTTTTATGGGTCTTCCCTTCCTATATTTAAACTTCTTTGAAAGTCTCCAACCATATCTTTCTAACTCTGCTTTTATTCTAGCAGACCTTCTATCCATTCTATATGGGGGCATTTCTATAAAAATAAAAAAATATTTTTTTCTTTACTTTACATAACCTCCCGCTACCAGAAGCCTTTGACGCCAACCCATACCAGCTAATGAAGGTTGACTTGGTTTAGTTTGGAAACTAAACTTTGGTTTTGGTTTATCTTCAGTTTTTGGTTTCTCTTCTTCTATCGGTTTTTCGTCACTTTTCGGTTCCTCTGACTTTACCTCACTTGCAGGTATGGTTGTGTCGTCAACATCTTCGTAAATATCATATGCCATTTGTTTTTGTTTTCCTTTCAACTTTTTGTGTTTGTTGTAAAGTTTAGAATATTTCGACTCTAAGTCAATGAGATGTTCTATAATGAACTGTTGGTCAGTGAAGAATACCTTCCCATCTGCTGTCTCTTTAGTTCCTTCAGACTTCAATATTTTATTTGTGAGAGTCTGTTTCTTTTTTGAGATACTAGCCGTTCCATTTCTATGAAAAGTGACTTTATAGTTAGGGTTTGTATTTCCAGACCTGGCACTTTCTATTATTGAATTTTTCTCTTCATCTGTAAGTTCTTTGACAGGTTTTGACAATGGTTCTGAACTTTTTGTTTGTGGTGTCAAATCTACCGTTTCAACTTCTTCGGTCATTTCATCTCAGTAAAAAATTTTAGTTTGGTTTGTTTTCAACTGGTTGTTGAGGTTTTTTAAGTCGGTCTAAAACTTCTTGAGGTATAGGAAGAACTTGACAAACACGTGGTGGTTTAACTGCTGGAAGTCGACAAATCCATCTTGAACCCATTTGTCTCAATGCTGTATTGTTCATTTCATCTCAGTAAAAAATTTTACATTCCCCAAGTTTGAGGCGGTTGAGGTTGGTTGTTGTTTACCCATTGTTGTGCATGGTTATATCCTCTGTTAAAGAATCTTTCACCTTGGTCCATATAGTGTCCTGCTTGGTTATAGTAGTCATTTGCTTTGTTATAATAGTTTCCTGCTTGTCTGGAAACATTATCCATCCATCCTTGAACTTTTCCTCTTGTTTCAGGATTTGGAATAAGATTTGCTGCATCTCGTGCTACATCCCAACCTTTCTGTACAGTTTGTATAATAGGTTGTGCTTTCTCTTTAAGTATACCTAATGTACTCAAAATCTTCCTTCCAATTCCAAACGCACCTCTGGCTATTGTTCCCACTGCGGGTAAAAATCTGGATGCAACTCCTGCTAATGCGCCAAATAAACCCATTTCTTATAGGGTAAAAAATGACGAATCCGAACAAGGACCCCTATGTTTCTAAAGCGACAAAGAAAGCACTCATGGTAAAAATCTTTAGTTCAACACCAAATGCTTGGTTTATGGATATCTTGGAAAACATTCCGAGGTATAGAGAAGATGGACCACCATACTGGCTAATATTTGTTGGTCAAAACACAAGATACTGTGAAGCCATACCATTACAGTCCAAAAATATTTTAGATATCTTAGCAGCTTTGACAATATTCGTTGACAAATACCATCCAACAAAACTGACATCTGACTGTGAAAGTTCTTTCAAATCAGATGATGTAAAAAACTATCTGCGTTCAAAAAATGTAAACCAATATTTCATTGTCGACCAAAACCATTCTGCTCTTGGTGTCATTGACGGTTGTATAAAAATGTTAAGAGACTTAAACCAACCACAAGGTGGTGAAGCAAATGAAATGTCATATGACGACAAGTATAGACATTTCTCCATGGCAAAGATGAGACAAGTTTTAAATATTTACAATAGCCGTAAACAAAAAGGTTTGGGAAACCACTCCCCGAAGAAATGAAAAACAACCCTGACTTAGAGAAAGACTATATATTTAATAATTTAGTCAAAAGAGACAAACAAGAAAGAATGCCGGGCTTCAAACTTCAGAAAGGTGACAAAGTAAAAATAGAAATACCTAAACGCGACCCATATGAAAATACTATTGACTATAACAACAATGGGAACCGACAGGTACTCACATTCGTGTTCGTAAAAATAGAAGAAAGTATACAAGAGAATATTATGAAGTTTTAGGCAAACATGGCAAAATGTACACACTGCAAGCAGAAGATAAAACTACTATTGTCAGACCTCGTTTCAAACTTGTCAAAGTTCAAGGTGGTATACTTTCAAAGACAGTTCCTAACAAATATAAGACAACTCCTGACGAATATGCTAAAGAAGTTGAAAATGACGACTAAGCATTTCTATACCATGCGTAAACTGTCATGTAAGGTGGCATGTAGTCTTTACTTTGTCCCGTTGTTTGCGTATACCCTGAAACGCGATGTGTATGGCTTCCTCCTCCCTGAGTGTCATCCCAGTAACAATTTATAGCAAACTTAACGTCGTCTTTAACATCATATCCTTTACCTTTTGTCATTCCTGTCCAATCCCAATATCTATGCTTATGCCAACCTGCTTCAGCTGTAGTTAAATTTATGTAGTGACTGTGTGCAGGTAGGTTTTCACCTGAAATCGTTTTACTTCCACCTGTTTCCTTTGAAGAGTTTGCACAATACAAAAACCTGTCGACTATTTGAGTCCAAGTTCCGAGACCAAGTACTACTTCTGGTCTGGTAGAGTTCATTGACGTGTAAATAGAACCTATAGGATATAGTGTTTGAAGTATTTCTGTCTTTAATGTTTGAAGCTCTGTTTTGTCTGCTTTTTTATATAACTTTTCTTCAAGTTCATTTACGTCAGAGATGCTATGTCTATGATATTTTTGTGGGTATGTTCCTTCTGTCCATGCGAAAATACGTTCTTTTGTTGCATCTACATATCCTTTTATCCATGTCGAGTCTGCTTTTGTATTCCTTAACTCTGTAACACCTTTCTCAAGCTCTTTCAACTGTTGTCCATCTTCCATTAAACCTCTGGTATGACTTGAAACCGTTTGTGCCAACATATCTACAGTTTCTTTGTCGGCTTTAAGGTCTAAACACCCTGAAACCCATCCTGTATCGGCTTTAGTTTTTAAAATCTTCGATGTCCGTTCATGGTACCAGTCAACCCTTTCTTTAATTTCATTGTCTTTTTCATCCACATATTCCTTATATGCCTTCTTCACTAACGCACTAGTCACACATGCTAACTCATCGTCAACATATGTTTTATCTGCTTTCTTTTCAACATCCTCTTTTGTTGCATAAGCTTTGTTAGCTCTTTCTTCTTCTTTTGCTATTGCATCGTCTACATACTCTTTGTCAGCTTTGTTGTCAACATCTGCTTTCAAAAGAAGTTCATCTATAGGTTTCTCGTTTAAGGTTCCTTTTGTTGGATTTATACAAACAGTATGGTTCTTGTTGTCTTGAAACAGAAACTCATCTGTCATTGGGTTTAATGTCAGTTTTAAGCTTCCTTCTTTCAATGACTCAGATATCTTAGAATAGTTTGAAAAGTTTGTTGTGTTCTTATTTAGAGCTTGCATAATGAGTTGTCGGTTGTGTTGTATTTCTCTCATAGACGCTGTTTCATTTGACATTTTTATTCTAGATAAAATATGCTTCCAATAGAAAAAGAAAATTCAAGAGTTGCTACAACTAAACCATTAGATGAACTTTTTACGAATGTCGGTCAAAAGTTTGAGACAGATACCGTAAAGCATGAAGGCTATCGTTTTGACTACCCATTGAGATGGTTAAGAGACCCATCCGTCACAAAAGCTGTTGGCTTTCGTAGAATAAAATTTGTGTCTGTAGAAGATAAAAGTTTTCCATTTATTGTAAGGTTTCATATAGATTATATATCTGAAGGGAAACGAAAAATGTGGGAAGAAATTGAGCTAATACAAGTTGACCTTTCATCTTCTCTACAGACTGCGTTAAAAAATATAGAAGATAAAATAAACTCATGTTATGCAAAATATGCTGATGAATATGCAAATACCAATAGCACACTTTATGTGAGAATTGTATATGACAAACAAAATTCACAAGTGTCATTTCAAATCTACGAAGACAATCCAAATAAAGACGAACAAATATATACAGAATTCACTGCAATGTCATGGTATTATTTGCAAAGAATGTTAAATCAGAAAGTCGAACTTCCTTTAGCAAATATTTACAGTCGATATGCAAGAGATGAACCATATTTATTTAAAGATGTTTTCGACTCAGATGCTATTATCGTTCATGCTTCATTTTCTGGCGCACAAAACTCTTTTTTATGCTTGGCAAATGACTTTTACGAAAAACCTACAAAGCTATATGAACCACCAAGTGGAAGTATTTCAGACTTTCAAGTATGGTTTACTACAGATGGAAGAAAAAGAATAATTCCATTATACCATGCGTTTTACTTAGAACTTAGTTTCATATACAACTACTATCGAACGGTAAAAATATAATTTTTTAATATACCGGTTGTGGTGTTGGATTTGGTTGCCAACTAGACTGTGGTGCAGGTTCAGGCTGTTGTATAACAGGAGCTTGCTCTTCTGGTTCAGGGTCTTTAGGTATAATACCAACAAACTGACCTACTCTTTTACCAATATTTTTGACTCCGTTCCAAATTCCTCTTCCTACGGTTTTTATTCCATTCCATATACCTCTTCCAACATTTCGAAAGAAGTTTCCAATACTACTGAAGAAACCCATTTTACTATATGTAAAAATCTAATGTCCACCTAGTCTCTTACGTTTCCTGTTGAGTTCCATAGCATTTTTTAACTGGAGCTCATACATTCTATTTCTCCTCTGGTAGAAAACATATTCCGGGTCAACTCCTGTGTTCGCGTCATCTGCATAAAGTTGTTTATATCCCACTTCAGGGTTTGTATAAAACTCTTTCCATCTCATATTTGCATACCATGGTGGCAAACCTAACGCAGCGTCATTTGACATGGCAGTTTGCATTTGTACATCTGTTGGCACTTGACCATAGTTTGCCATTGCAGTTTGTATTCTAACTTCATTTGGAATATTCTCTGGGTTTGGTTGTCCAGGTTGCTGTGCATTCGCTAAGTTCTGTGCGTCCATTTAATATTAGATAAAAATATCTCTTACGAGTACATATACTGAACATTTGCAGGCATTGGTTCATCTTCATATTCTCTGTACTTTTCTGCCACGTCAAATAAATAAATGACACAATGGAAAAAACCTAAAACAAGTAGTCCTATTTCAAACCACATTTACTTACTAATAAAATTTCTTTATTGTGACACTTTCTCCAGTTTATAGGACCTCTCTCATATTCTATCTTGTCATATATAAACTCATAGTCATGTATGTCCTCTAACCATCTCATAACGGTTTCCAAACCACTTTTATCGGATGTAAAGTAAAAGCATGGATGGTTATGTATAACGTCTAAAGTTTCTAAAGAGTCTCTCAAAGTCCAGTCTACTTGGTATTGAAAATCCCATGTGTTATAGAACGGCGGGTCCACTATAAAGAAAACATTTTCCTTGTCTTTATATTTTTCATACAAATCTGTCCAATGACATCTCACAAACTCTATACCCTCAATATATTTTTCTATGTCCTCTTTGAAAACATTTGTATAGTTAAGATATAAAACTTTTGACATAAGTGTTTCAATGTCATGAACTCTTATAGCACCACTATATAATAGTCTAGCAGATATACTATTCCAGTCTATATATTCTGCTTTTTTCAAAACCTCTCTGACAGTATTTTTCTTATCTAATGGTATACGTTCCATCTTACCTATAGGTATCTTTTCTTTTAACTCTTTCAATATTTTGTTTGTGTCTGGTATATGTTTGAGACGGTCCATATAGTTGTCGAAGTCATTGCATATAATCTTTGAGTCTGGGAATATTGTATGACATAAATGGGATATATAGAAACTTCCACCGAACAAATCTACAAATGTTAGACCATTCGGTAGTTTCTTAAGTTCTCTCAATAGAATATCTTTACATCTACTCTTATTTCCAAAGAAGGGTAGTGGTGGTTTTGTAAAATTCATTTATATATAATAATAAAAATGTTTTTACCCGAAAAGTGACAGAAAAGTGACAAAACATGAAAACATATATAATTTGTGAAAAGTGATACAAAAAAGTTAACGGCTGGTCGGCTGGGGTTCGGTCCTCCTCTTCATTTGTACTAAACATCTTCAGGGCTAGAAGGCACGAAGTGCCTGGAAGCCCCACTTCCTTTTTTTTTTTTTTTTTTTTTTTTTTTTTTTTTTTTTTATGTATCTGATATTTCCAATCGTACTTGTTCCAATTGAAAAGTCACTTTTCATGACAGTTTCTTGACTAATCTGATAATTATATCCGTAAAACATATGAAACTTGATGATATCTCATATCTTACTTTACTAAAAAAGTGACTCATCAAATTTGTGAAATGAGCTCTGAGAATGAGAAATTTGTTTTTATGTTACCATCTCTTTTAACAGAAGGATTAATGGAGGATGACTCAGAAAATTACTCATTCGTAACATTCGCTCGTCCCCAGATCTCAGAAGCAACAAAAATTATTATTGATACAATTGGCAAAGATTCCTCCAATGTATCGACTACATCTAAAAAGCGAGTTAAAGTGTTAATGGAATTTTTCGCTGTTGCGTAATCTCTTAACATAGAATATTGCAAATTTATGGAAATAGCTGTTAATTATTACGAGCAATGGCTTGAAGATTCCTCATTATATGGAGATATCAAGTGTCAAAACAAATATATGCGCTGTATTATCAAGCAGCTTTCCCAACCATTCGCAATGCGCGAACCACGAAATTCCACTACATTCCAGCAGCAGTTTTTACCACTTTTGATGAGAATCCTTACCAATTATGATACATTCATTGTCAACCGTGGTAAAGAGTTCGAATTAGATACCTGGATCGTTTTATTAAATACAGTTATCGGTATCACGGATTACGTCATTAAATTCTCACTCGCTCCTCTTTGCCCAGAAGATAAGATCTCAGAATTCCGTCAGAAGGCCGTCAACCTTGTTTTTAACACCATTTTATTCTCCGGAATTGAAGATGCTACACATTGGGAACGTGTTGTTAAATACTGCCACAGATGGAGCAACAACAATGATTTCATCACAGTTTGGGGAGTTCGTACGAACGAACTCTGGAAATACTTCAACCTCATCACATTTAAGCTCCCAGTTGAAGATATTCCAATCAAACAAGGTGTTTTTTCCGAAACGAAGAAGATTTCGGACAAGGTCGATTCAGATTTCTTCCATCATGTCGTTACATGTCTCGATTATTCTCAAATTACAGATAAGCCAGAGCTCTTGCTTACAGTTGCCAAGGCTATCTCCGAGGCCAAGGACACAGCCATCAAAGTTGCTGAGCAGACCTCTAAAACAATCGAGATCCACCGCTATCCAGCTTATTCTTTCCTCAAGCTCTTCGGCAAATTCCTTACATGCGCTCCAGTCTTATCAGAGGCTTATGATCAAGCCATTTCAATCAACGTTATCACAATTCTCCATATTATCTCAAAGTTCGAATTCCACGAAGCAGATTCCCTTATTCCACGCTTCATTGCCTACATAACACAGCACGCTAACGAAAACCACGCTTCCGTAATACTTTCCTTCCTTTCCCAGGCCACAATCGCATATACTAACTGTGGCTCTGTTATTCCATACGTTTCCTCCATCGCATTGCATCTCCTTGCCAATGTCCAGATCGCTAAGCAGACAGACAGCCAACTCACAGAAAATATTGTTTCATTTTTCATCTCTGCTGCTAACTCTACTGGCAAGGGAATGGGCGCAATCGAGAGCGCATATGATCACCTACGTACTGTCTGCCCAAGTATCGCAGATCGCTACAGATTACTCACTTCATGCTCTACTACCGGAATTGACATCATCATGGCACTCAAGGAGTACTGCAAGAAGGAGAAGTTCAACCAGTACGTAACACCAAACAACTATACATTCATCTGCTCATTAATTGCCTTAATTGCTTCAATCATCAGAAACGATCCAACAATCCTCCAGAACGTTGGATCCATCGATTCTAACAAGCCAAACTTCGACCGAATCGTATTACAGACACTTTTGATGGTTTACGAGGTCATCGAATGGGCTCCAAGTGCTTTCCACCTCCAGGAGAACTCCAACGCCCTCTTCGAATTCATTTCCATCATCAACTCTACAATACTCGGAGGAAGATCTCAACGTTCCAGTACTTCCTTCATCTCCATCTCTCCAGACAAGGGCGCTCTCGAAAGTGCCAAGTCAAGCAAATCCAACAAACACCGTCAAAACCACATTTCGTATCTTGTCTCCTCAATTCAAGCGAGACTCGCACTCCATTCCTCACCAATCGAGCATATTACACGCAAGTTCTGCAACAGCCACATGTTCTGCGAGCAGACAATCATCGATCACCTCAAGATCAAAGATCCGATAATTCATTACGTTACAGTTGGCTCGAACACCCTTATCTCGTTCATCGAGACCAAGGAGTGCAAGGACCCACTCGCCTTCTTCGCACGCGGACCATTCGGAAAGGCCGCATACATGATAGAAGACGATTACTCGAACGGAAAGGCTCCAGAGCTCTCCGACGAGATCCAGCCAACCAAGTTACCGAAGGCCGAAGCGATCAAACCAGTCCCACTCGAGCTTTACGGCGAGGAACCGAAGAATGTTCCATATCTCAGCCAGGCAGAGCTTACATCTGTCGACGACAACCTCAGGAAGGTCTACAGCGAGGAGTTCTCCCAGTGGACTGACTGAGACAAGCACGCCTACTACGTTCCGTTCAATTACAAGGCTCCATACCAGAGATTGCGAATTGTCGACTTCCTTACAACATTCGGCATCTTGGATATCGAGAACAAGAACGTCGTAAGGCCACAGGTAGACGTTGCTGCAGTCGATGCTGTTAAGAAGAAGTTCGATCAAGCGGATAACGCTCCAATTGTTCCAATTCCAATCATCCACTTCATGGCCGGCGATCTCGACTTGGAGTACAAGCAGGAGAAGGCAAGAATGACTCCATTGTTGCTCAGCTTCCTCAAGGAAATCGGCGAACCAATTGAATTATCCGCTGAAGCAAGCGAATTCTACAAATTACCAGCAGTCAACACAACAGTACCAACTGTTCCATTCTTAACTGCTTTCGCTACATTCTTTACACCAGGAATGGGTGCAACACCTCACGACTCCGAAAAAATCCACAATTTGCAGAAAGATGCTCCAATTAAGATAATCTTCAACGAATCTGGCTTCGAGTTGAATATACCAAAGGACGATAAGGCTTCATCGTTCTTGATCGTTGTCAAACCGCTTTTAGAAGCATATAACTTTTTTCTCTCTCTCTTACAATTCACTTTACATTTTTTTCTTCGAGAAAAATGACAATCATCACAGTCAATCATTACATTAAGCTTTTTTGAGATCTATTATAAATGGGCTAAGTCGGCATTATGTCGATTCCTGAATAATAATGACTTGAAGATGTAGAATATGATTTGTTATGAGCAATATAACTAAACGATAGCATCTATCAATATAGTGCATAATATCGGAATAACCTCTATCTTCGAAATAATCCCTAATATGAAATTTCCTCTAAATAATTTATCATTTGAAGAGGTTTCCCGCTTTCAGAGGAGGAATGAAAGGGTAAAAGCGTTTATTTATAACACAAATCTCTTACCTTTTCATTCTCGATACAAAGTTCAAAAACTTGCATGTATTTGCGTTTGTTTCTGAACTTTGTGTGAAGAATTATGCACTAATTATGAATTAATACGCCACAGCCAGCAATTCTTCCTCTGAAAGCTGGAAACTTGGTCTGATTAGTTTAACATTCGGACAAAGTTTTCAGAGAGGGAATGGAATGGTTTAGAGTCATATATTTATAATACATGCCTCTTACCTTTTCATTCTTTATACAAATAAAACTACAAATGAAATAACTAATAGAAATAATATTTTTTTATAACATAAAATTATTACTGAACAGTTAAATACTTTTTCATTATTCTTCTTGCTTCATTTGGATTAGTTTCTTTGTAAATCAAACTCAAATTATAAGCCGCATCTCTTTGCAACGAATATCTCATGTTGTGGTCCATTTCCATGTCTTCGCCAGCAATCTGAGAGTAGTCAGGTTCACTCTCCAACACCTTTCTATAAAACATCTCCGCTTGTGGCATCATTTTTATTGCCTGGTAAAATCTGGCCATGTTGTAGTCGCATTCTACAGGGAAATCTATGTTTCTCACTTCGATGTACTTCCTCATGCACGCGAATGCACAGAGGACACTCTTCCTTGTTGCCTTCTGTGTTCTAACATACGCTTTAGATAGATAAGCACTTGCTAGAAGTAGAGAAACAATCGGTTCATCAGGATCAGTTCTCAAAACATTCAAATATTGAGTGATGGCGTGGTCGAACCAAACAGTTGACTGGGAATGGTTACCAAGTAATATCTGGAGAGGAACATTATCAGGCAATTTATGGGATGCCCTCAAAAGGAACTTGTGTGCATAGCTTTCTTGGTCAGGAGTCTTTTGTATGAACAGATTAAAGAACTCCCAAACGGATGTGTCTTTTGTCTCCAATAAAACAGCTCTCATGACTGAACATGCTTGATCGCCATGGTCAGCCTTGAATGCTGCTAAAGAGAACAAGAAAAGGATGTGGTATTCCATCGATTTCTCGAGTTTCTCGCGACAGATAACTAATAAAGCTCCTAAAACTAATGCTTGTTCAATAAAATCGTTTTCGTAGGCAATTGTGAGCATTGTTTGGGCGAGATTGAAGAACTGTGTTTGGTCGTCCAAAGGAATGACTCCTGCCTCTGAAAACCTCTTGTGCATTAAAACTTTTTTCATATAATTTGGCATTTTTTCTGGAACTGTGATTCCAAGGAGTTTCTCGATCTGTTTGGATTCTAACTCTAAGTATTTCATGGAATATATGTCATAAAGTACTCTGCAAACAAGAATGCAGCCGATATCTATAAATTGTTGATAATCTCCATGTGAATAAGCTACATCTGCTTCGTGGAGCACAATATCATCTGTTTGGGCCGCTGTAGGGGCATTTTCGCGCATCCAATCAATGGCTGCTTTATCTCCCATTCTGGATTTCATTAAAAAGAATAATTGACCAACGGCAGGGGTATGAGATGGCTGGTCAATTACCAATTGCTGTAAAATATCAATGGCTTCGTCGAATTTGCCACCATCTGTAAGACATGTAGCAATTTCGAATCTTTTTTCAACTCCGTTCGCATGCATATGCTTGTACCAGTTTGCTGCTTCAATGTAATATTTGTTATCAACGTAGGCTTGTCCGATGGCTTCGTAAGCTTCAATATGAGTTATTACGTCGAGAGTAAAGAAATCTTTGAGTTTTTCTTCAGCTTCACGATAACGCTTGGTTCGGATGTATGCAATTGCAGCATTTGTATGAAAATCTTCTGGAGGATCAATAATCGAGTTATCAAGCATGATAACGTCTTCATATTTACCTAAATCCAAGTAATTTTCGCCAAGTAAGTTTGCGTTGCCTAAATCTGGTTGTAATCCTGCATCAACCATTGCTTGGAAATTTGTTTTAAGAACTTCAAGAGAATCTACGAATTTACCACTCTCATGTAAGAATAAAGCATATTCGCGAGCAAATGATGGCTCTGTAGGCCTCCTTTTCGTTAATTCATTAAGACAGAAATTCGTAAGTCGTTTATCATCTACATCTGTCTTAAGGAGATTGAGTAACTGTACTAAGCAGTCTATTTGATCTGGACTTGATTTTGCTGCTTCTCTGAGATAACTTGCAGCTTCTTCTGGACGATTGAGCCTCATTGCAAGGGAATAGCAATCCTGCCAAACTTCCATGGCATCTCGTGCTCGTTCTGCTGCCTTTTTAGTAAATGTTAATGCGTTTTCAAAATCATCTTCTGATTTTGCGATTTCTGCAAGGATTTCATATGGCTCAGGAGCATTAGGAAGAGTCCTTCTTGCATCGTTGGCATAATGAATTGCATTCGCATTATTTCCGGCGTAAAATTCTTGATATGCGTGCGCCATAACGCCCGCGATTTCTGGCGGCATCTTTTCACCAAGAGCTCGTCGCTTTTTATTTTTGTTTTCATATTGTTCGTTCTCGACATCATCATGAATTTGACTTAACGTTTGTAATTCAAGTCTTGGTGTAACATATTCGTTGAAAAATTCAGATGTATGATCAATAGCTTGTGTTAAAGCTTCTTCGGGAATTTCATCAAGTCCTGCTAAACTCTCAAGCTCTTCTTCAAGGGCTGAGACTTTATCAGTCATTTTTTTTTGACAATAAAAAACAGACATGATTTTTATAATTTCTAGCCTAAAAAATGGCCTCATCATTAGAGATTTAAATTAAGATCTTCGAAAACTATCCTAAATTATGGAATTCGACAAGAATAGTACAGTTTTGTCAATCAATTAACAAGTCCGACAAGCAAAATCGTCTGATCATGATAGACCTGATTACATAGTTCGTGAATTTTTAAGACCAAACAGATTTTTGCGCAACTTTGTTACTCTCCCTACTTGTATTATTCAAGATTTTTTTGACAAGACTGTAATGTTATCTCATTTGAGTTTTATGAATCTAGAGATTAAATAAATTGGCGCAATGCAGCAGCTTGTAATAACAAGATTTTTATGCCAATCAGTCCAAATCACTTGATTTTATGAATAAATGGCAAATATCACATATAATTAATAGTAATGTCTTTTATTTTCATTAAAATTTTTTAATGGGCCAAAAATTGAAAATTTTAAATTTCTCTAGTTACTAGCCAGAATCAATATAGAGTTCATATTCAAAAAGTGAATCTACTATGGTGTGAAAAAAATAATTCAAGAATTATAATAATTTAGTCAAATTATTAGAGTTACCACGTATTTCGGTGTTTACAACTTAATTTGTAAACTACATTAATTTTTTAATTAATATTTGCGCCATGTGAAATAAGAAGTTCAGCTGTTTCTTTTTTATTATGTTCTGTTGCATAATGGAGAGCGGTTTTGTCATCATTATCTTTTTCGTTGATATCTGCGCCATGCGAAATAAGAAGTTCGGCTGTTTCCTTACTATTATATTGTGCTGCTTGATGAAGAGGTGTATATCCGTATTTATCTTTTTCGTTGATATCTGCATCATGGGAAATAAGAAGTTCGGCTGTTTCCTTACTATTATATTGTGCTGCTTGATGAAGAGGTGTTCTTCTAATTTCATCTTTTTCGTTGATATCTGCACCATGCGAAATAAGAAGTTCGGCTGTTTCCTTACTATTATAAGCTGCTGCAACATAGAGAGCGGTTCTCCCATAATTATCTTTTTTGTTGATATCTGCACCATGTGAAATAAGAAATTCAGCTGTTTCTTTACAATTATATTGTGCTGCTAAATGAAGAGCTGGATATATGTTTTTAACTTTTTCGTTGATATATGCACCATGTGAAAGGAAATATTCGCAAAGTGATGGAATATTGAACATTACCGAATAAACAAAGACTCTTTTAACATCATTAGTTTGATCGAAATAAACTAAAAATGATTCAAGATTATTGTAAATTCCACAATAAAATATTTCCATGTCTATATTGTACTCATTCATCAAGAATGTTACAAAATCAATGTTGTGTGAAATAATTGCATATCTCATGCATTCTGGACTTGGCTTTTGATATTTCAAACATTCACTCAATATCTCTTTGTTTCTTCCTAGAAATGAAAGATATAGACATCTGACTGTGATTTCTGAGCTAAATTTCGTTCTTAATAACTTGAAACAATCAACAGCCCCGTGGTAACAACATAATTCAAGTAATGAATATCCATTGTAAGAATGTGGATATAAATCGCTATCAAGTCTTTGATCTTTATCATAGTCATCTCTTTCTGTAAAAGCAATGAATTTTTCTAGGTCATTATCCATAATTGCTCTGTAAATTGTATTTTCTGTATGAATTTCGATAATTTCGGATTTAATTTTTTCGAAATTATCAGATTTGTCTAATTTAATTCCGTATTCTTTATAAAAAAGGTAGTTTGCAATAGAGTTAATATTTTTGACCTCCGAAACATTATAATCATCAAATATATGTTTGGAAAGTTTCAAGTATGACTTTGTATAGCGGTTATTATATCGAATGATATCTAAAATATCTTTGATAATATTTTCTGGAAGAGATTTCTTTGAATCAATCAATTCTGTCTTGATCATTTTGTAAATCGAGTTTATTTCTTCTTCATTTTCCGTTTTCAATTGATACAGCGCATTATATGAATCGATGTGGTATTTATAGATATTTCGCAATTCACTGAATTTATTTGGATGAATGTCTTGATCAGACATTAAAAAATTTAAAGTCACCAAAGTAGAATTTTGAAAGTAATTGTTTTGGACACCTGGAATGAATTTTCCTTGATGAATTTTTCCAAAATATTTCAATCGAATTGGATTTTTTTTGTCCAAGGAATGCTATCAAAACATGATCGGCATTATTCAAATTGCTGGCCAAAATGTCAATGCCATATTCCGCTTATTTTTTGAGGCTCTGCCAATGGTTTGAATATGTGCCGATCATGTTTTGATAGCATTCCTTGGACAAAAAATAATTCCTTGGAATTTGTCGACAAAAAACTGCTAATAAACGTGCAACATAATATAATTCATCTAATATTTATTCTATAAATGGATAACAACTAAAATTTGTATCGGAATTTAATAAAAATCATATAAATTCATGGGAAAATAAGAAAATGGGTATTTTCTAGTACCAAAACATAATATAGAAAACAATAAATACCATAATGGCTATATTCAGCCAAATATAAATAAAATTAAATATTTGGCCATAAGTTTTTTTGCCTAAGGAAGCCTCTTTCGATCCTTTCTTAGGAATCAGTATCTTTCTAATCTTATCTATGATAAACTTTTCAATTGAAGTATCTGAGTAAGGAACTCTTGTTTCATCGTCATTTTCTTCTGCAAACATCGAAGTGCCTCCACGCTGTACTTTGATAGCTGTAGAAGGAATTTTATCAAATGGTTGGAATAATAAATTATTTTCTTCGATATTATCGGCTTCGACTTTAGGACGAAGTTGTTTCTTTGTTTCTTCGGTAACAGGATATTGTACGGAATTCAATCTAACTCTTCCGAAGAATGGCGGTAGTGTTTTTGACATTTCAATTTTCAGACGTTGTTTTTCTTCTTGTTCCTTTTCTTTTTCAGCTTGTGCTGCATTGGCAGCGGCTTGTGCAGCAGCCGCGGCAGCAGCAGCACCAACAGCAGGCTTAATAATGGGGGCAGTAGATTTCGGAGGGTATAAGTGCTTTTTAATAATATCTATTAGTTCGTTTTTGAGTGGATTCTTTGAAGGGATTTGTAATTTTAAGCAATAGCACATTTGTATTAGCTGTTGAGAACTATTTCTATTTAGATGATTCCAATCAAATGGAATCGGATCATATTTTGAATACATTAAGAAGAAATCCTTTTTATTTGCCTTTGGTGTATCTTTTGGAGTTGCAGTTTGAACAATGGGGCTTCCTCTTAGTCTTGTATTCATTTTGTCACTTTTTTGGCTATTATAAACAGAAGTGCAACATTGAAGCTGAAAGCACAATAAATATCTCTGTTAATAGTTATGCTCCAAACGATATTGATACCTTAAATCTAATTGGGAAATATAAAGTGAACGAGATAAAATCACATGTTTGTTCAGAGCAAATATATAGAAACATCATAAATTTAGATGGCATATAATTTAAGAATAAAGGATGCCATGAAAATTTCACAAAATCAATTCGAAATTAGAATTTGCTTATTTCATTCCAAAGACTAATCAAGTGTGTCTTGAGTCGAGGAAGTGCTAGTTTTAATCGAGACAAATAACTTGTAAGAGCAATTCATGATTTCAAAATAAGGTTAAAAATATTGATGGAAAATGTTGCAAATTCTATTTTGATATGTTCGGAATTTTTTTGTGCAGCAATAGGACTTCAAACTTAATCAATAGATGCATTTACAAGCAATAAGTATATAATTCTGATGGAGTGGCCATAAAAATGCATCAGAAAGCTATGCTGTTGAGCATTTTTAATGTTATAATCTCTCAAAAAAAATTCTAAACGGTCACTTTTCATTTTCCTTCAAAATTTTGAAATGAATGAAGAACAAAACACAGATTATATTTCTTCAATATTAAATAATACTGGAGACCCTGATGAAATGTATGAGAACATTGGACAACAAGTGCTTAGTATGTGGAATTCCGATATGGAAACAGAAGATCTATCCAAAAGTATCATATCTCAAGATCCACTAAATAGAATCATATCATTACTTTCTAAATCTAGCGAAAATTTAAATCAGAACGCGAAAGAGGAGTTAAAATCTTTATTTGAGCAGCTAACTCCAGCTGATTATGCTCTCTCAGGAAAACAACTTTGTTTAGCATTATTAGACTTCAAATTTAAGCAAATCGAAACTAATACTAAAAAACAGAAGAATGTAATTGTTCAAGTTGATATTCCTTCCGAAATTCCTGAACAAAAAGTGATTGAAAATCGAAAGAAGCCAAAGAAAACATCTAGTAAGCCTCCTTTCAGGCCAAAAGTAAATACTATTACACCTATTCAATCTAAAAGTCCATCACAACTTTATGGAGAGTTTCCGGCTTGGCTTCCAACTATGACAGAATTTTAATTCAATAGAATTTTATATATAAACTGTTTGTATTATTTTTCAATATTTGAATTTTTTATTATGAAGTATGAATTCTTGTTGTTTTGGCAAAGACTTGTTTAAGTATATACCTCTGATGTTTATAAAGCTGTAACTATTAGTCTTGATGGTTATGATATTTCTGCCCAGCGAATAAATCGATGTTTGTCAATGAAAAAGTATAAGCTACTCGAAACAATGCTTATTATATATAATATGAATTAAATGATAACGTGCTTTTTTCCACATAAAATTAAAAATGAAACCTTCTTTATGGACTCCTGCAGAGGTTGCATGCGAAGTTCGTCAAAACGGATTCGATAAATTCTCAAGAGATTTCATGCAGAGTGGAATAACTGGAAAAGATCTATATTTTGTTACTGATGCTGACCTTAAAAAGATCGGAATGACAATAACTCAAAGGTCAAAGTTTATGACATGGGTCAAATCACTTCCTCCTTACAGAGTTAAATCTAATCCTGGAGGAAACAAGCTTCATAAATGTCTTGAACCGCGTCCAGATTTTGATTTACCGAAAACGCCAGCATCACCAAAACAATCATCACAACGCACAACAACAACATTTAGGACAACTGATACTCGTTCATCTGGAACAAGAGCATCAGCTTCTCGCCGCGTTACTCCATATAATACGAACGTTTCTTCTTATAGCAGCAAAGTACATACTTTTGCACCACCAAGTGATGATTTTGATATTCATGAACTTGATTTTACTCCTCCTCCAAGAGTAACAACAATTCCAAAACCTATTAGAGCAATGCGAGGCAAAGGACCAAAATTAAATATCTCTGAAGATGGTTCTACAAGTGATCGTCAGCCTTGCCACTATTGTGGACGCAAATTTGCTCCTGATCGATTACCAGTTCATGAACGAATTTGTGCAAAGACAAGAAAGCGTCGTCCTTTCAATGCTTCAATGCATCGTGTGTCTGGCACTGAAATGCGCTATGTACCTCGTTCATCAAGAGCAGAATCAAAATCAAATTCGCGGAAATACATCAACGGCAAGCCAAAATACAAGATCGAGCATGAAAACCTTGTTGCTGCTTTACGTGCTGCAAGAGGAATGGCTGCATATGAATCTGGAAAAATAAAAGCAATGCCAAAGATGCCGAAAATGCAAGATGTTCCAGATGGACGCGTTAAATGTCCTGTATGTGGTCGCAAATTTGGGCCAGAGCAAGCAGAGCGTCATATTCCGTTCTGCAAACGAAATGCGGGAATTAGACCTCCAGCAAGACCTGTTAAGAGGAGGTATTAATATATTTTCCATGTAAACTGATGTTTTATTTTGTATTTATTTATCATTTCGAAATCAAAAAATCAATAATATATTTTTTATCACTTGGGAATGAAATAGCAATTTCATACGGGTATTAGATAGTATGAAAATAGGAATTATTAACAAAACTTACTCATATCAATGAATTCTTAATTTCATAAAAATGGAATAAGATATCCCAACAGGGAAAATTTATTCATAGGCTTGACTATTTGTAATAAAATATATAAAATTCCAATATAAGCTATAATCCTGACATTTTTTTTATTAAAGTTAAAACAAAAATAAAATGAATAAAAATCACATAAAATTTCATTGTTTTTCAAGTTCTTTGATGGCAGCAACCAAAGCAGCCATTGCAATGTCAGCATCGTGATGCTTAAAAGCTTCGCGTGCAATATCAGCCAGCATAGTAGGTAATGGTTTATCTACAGTTGAACTTGCAGCTTTTGAGGTTAGTGGAGTGTGAGCTGGCTTTGTAGGTTGAGTTGCATGAATATCTTGTGATTTTGTTGGTTGATGAATCTTTTGGTGGCTGTGTGTCGATGTAGTTTCTTGAGTTGGTACTGGTTTCGGTTTTATTGATTGAGCTGCAATTAATTTTTTAGAAATTTCTGGTTTGAGAGGACCATGAATAGAAGTAACGCAATATGTCATATAAGCAATCTTCGGTAGTTCAGGAACTGTTGGATTTTTATTGTATTTTTGGATCAAATCGTCAGCAAATTTTTCTAATTCGTTAATCTTGGCAATTTTTGATTCTTTGATGTGAGAATCTACTTTTTCTTTAAGTTTTATAAAACTAGGTTCGCCATCAAACATTACAATAGAATTTTCGATTAATTGTGAGCAATACTTTAAAAAAGCGTTAGAAATTGATGGGTATTTTGATGATAGCATTTCTGCAACAGATAAAGCAGGACCAAGTCCTGAAACACTTTCTATTTCTTCTTCAGGAATACCAAAAAACATTTTTTTATAATAAAAAGTGACGAATTCACCGAATTTCATTTTTTAGTCGTCAAAAATGAATTGTGTTGAAATTTATGATGATAAATATTAAATACTGTTTTTACACATCCCATTTTTAATGTTAGGGTGCTTGATTTCTCTAGGCAATTTCATATCACATGTCAGTTAATGGCGCAAAGGCATCGGTGGCTAAACAGGTCTCCTGATGTCAATAACTTTGCAATACATCCGGGAATTAGACACAGATCTAGGCTATATACAAGCCCTGAGCCTTATATGCAGCCTCAATCAATGTATCCAGAAGCGCAATTCAAAACGGTTAAAAATAAATTTACTGCTCATGATCAACTGCTAATGCAATTAAATGACTTACGAAACCTATTTACAAAGCAACTTCCTAATATGGGCGCTTCTTACATCACAAGATTGGTTTTTGATTTGTATGCGGAATCTGTCATGATGCTTCATCAAGGAGTTGTCACTGCAGGTATATGCTCAAGATTCTTCGATGAAGCCCAGTTTGTTGAGATCGCTTTCCTTGCTGTTGATGCAAATTCTCAAGCTTGTGGCTATGGTCGATTAATCATGAACTTTTTGAAAACTTTACTTCAAACATATGAAATATATGATATATTGACATGCGCAGATAACGATGCTGTTACATATTTCAAGAAACAAGGATTTAACGAAAAAGAGATTAATGTACATCCAGATAGATGGCTAGGATGCATCAAGGACTATGATTTTGTTACCCTTGTGCATTGCAGAGTTTATCCAGATTTAGATTACTTGAGATTCCCGGCAGATTTGTCAAAACAGTTCAAGGCATTAGATAAGAAGATCGGTATTCATTCAATTCCTTACCTTCCTGCTCTGGATTCTCCTTGGCAGCCGCATCAATATTCTCCTAAAATGGAAAATGTTTCCATCCCTAAGATAATTAGCCAGACAAACCACAAATTTACAAATCCTCAGTTTCTTGAGTATCTCAGCAAATATAACGAAACTATGGAAAATTATCGCGCAAAATTTAGAGCAATCCTTGCAGAACTACAGAAAGATGAAAACTATTCATCGATGTTCCAAAATCCAGTAACAGAAGAAATTGCTCCGAAATATTTTGATGAAATTAAGTCACCAATGGACTTTAGAACAATACAGAACAGACTAGATAAATTCCCTGATTATTACAAATCCCCGTTGCAGTTTGCAAATGATATTTACGCAATATCTTATAATTGCAAGCACTACAACAATAATGACAGCAGTATACAGCGTATTGCTAATGATCTATGGCGAAAACTTCGTCAGATTTATAATGAACAATTCCCGAATTTGAAAAATATACCTGTGGTTCCTCCTCCAGCACCACCGCAACAATAAATGTTTTTAATTAGAATATTATGTATAAAAATTTATGTTTTCCTTTACTTTATTTCTTCTTTTTTTGAAAATTTTATCAATTTCTAAATTATCCAAGTTCAAAATGCCAAAATTAATTTTAAAAATTTGTTTAAAAGTTTGATACCAATTTTAATTAATATATTTAAGGTGACTTTTTTTTGATAAGATGTACGTTTAAAAAAAGAAAATGGATGATGCTTCAATAGTTCTTCAAAACTTTGATAAGGAAGTAGAATGCAGATGTTCGTTTATTAGATCTCATTCAGAAAATTTAAGCATTAACATGCTTAGTGCACTTGATCTTGCTCTCATGGGAATTCCAGAACCAGTACGCAAGATGTCTGTCAAAACGTTGATGACAAAATATGATGGAGATATAATTAAGGCATCAAATGCATTTGAGCAAAATGAAAACGAAAATAAAACTCAATTACAAAATCAAAATCAGAAGAGAAAAGGCTACCAGGCACGATCTCCGCGCACTCCAACAACTGATCTTACATTACCATATGGACATCCAGTTAAAGCTACAAAAAAGGCTCAGCAAAAATAATTGTATTTGAAAAAAATTCTTCGCAATTCTAATTTTCATGAATGTTAACATTCCCAAATATTCTGGGAAAATTTAAATGAATGGTGAAGATAGAAAGGCTAGTAACGAATGGAAATCCAAAAATCGAGTTGATTTTGTAGATATATAATGAAAGCATAAGATATTTTCAAAATATCATAAGAAAAGAAATGCTTTTATTATAAAATACATAGTAATATTTAAAAACTGCTTACTTAACATATTAATTCTGTTAAAAACTATATTTTCTGAAATGACATTTTTAATACAATCCAAACTTTGATCCTTTCTCTTACATACTCCTAAGGTCAGCCAGTTCTGATCACTGGCAACCACACAAGTCTATGTCTAAATTATTTAGGGAAGTTTCTTTATTATCATTTTTAGCATTGATATCTGCACCATAATGAATAAACAAAACATAAATCAATAGCACTTGTTTGATCTAAAGTGATTATTGTAAGATGAATAAATATGACTCTAGATAATCGTTAGGATTCCTTAAAATCCTCCAAAATGCTCTCAGTCTCATTGACGAAAGTTTTTGATGGTATAAATAAAGAGTTAATTTTTTATGGAAAAATTCATATCCTCAATTCATATCCTTCGCGTTTGTCTCCTCAATTGTCTCAATTTTTCTGTCTCGGATGCGAAGGGTATGATTTCAAAAAAATTATTCCACATTTTAAAAACTACAATAAACTATTGCGATAAACACTATTTTTAGTTGGACAAATACTATCTAATGCTATCTTAATAGACCAAGTTTTGAATAAAATTCAAAATTGGTAATTAATTGAATAATTTAACAATTTATTAATATAAAGGATCTTCAGAAAATTGTAGTCAACTAGGAACATTTGTTGACAGCAAGAAATAAATGAATTTCAGAATTTGAGTTCTAAAATTTTTTGGAATAAGTTTTTCTTCTCCATAATACGTCCATGTGGACAATGGCTGCTTTCAAAAAGCAAATTCAAGGTAAAAATGAACAATAAATTTCAATTTCCAAATTTTCTGTATCTAAACAATAAATTTGGAAATGATGATAAAAGATTCTTCATCTATAAAACTAAATAAGGTAAATTAATGAAATTAACTTAAGATATAAAAAATAAGGTTGCCACACCTATAATAATCAAATAAAAATATACCAAAAAAGGCATGAACTGTGTAACTGTGATATTTCTGTTTTCTTGATCAACATTATTCAAATTTTCTTCTTGATCAAGGTGCATTCCATTTGCAACTATCAATGCTGGTAGCCAATCATCTTCAATATCTAATTGCTCTTCTTCTGTTTCGGGTTTTTGATGAATTTTATAAAATTGATTTCTAAATGAGATTATATCTGAACTTGTATAGCCCATTCTTGCTAATCTATTAAATCCTCGAAGTTCTACGAAGTTTGGTGTATCACATTTTTTGTATTTGTAAAAAACATTAAATGTTGCACCTTCAAACAAGTTTATGTTGCTGATTTTTTCATTTAAATCGAGCTTTTTCCCTGCAAAAACAAGAATTATTTCTTGGTTTTCCTTTGGTAGCCTATTGGGTAAATTTTGAATATATTTAAGGATGGATTCAACCGTATCTGATGAATTAAAATGCATATCAACAAGTTCACCATCACTGAATTGAATTTTGAAATCTATTCCGAATGACCAATCTGAATTTTTGTTTTCATCCATAATATAAAAAAAAATAGTTTTGAAATAACATATACATTTGAAAAAAAAGCAGTGAACATATGAAAGCGAAGCTTTCAGGGATGATATAATATGGGATATAGAGCAAGATTACTCTCGAACATTTCTACATTCCATTCGAAAATGTACTGTGGAATAGCCTTTTTTAATATTGACTTTTTTTTTGAAAAAAAAATTGAAAAGTGTCACAACGTTAATTTTCATCATTCATGTCAAGTTCAGAACAATCAAAAAATGAAAATGTATGTTACTTTGGCGACATTAAACCAATTAAAGAATTTGAATACCCCAATCAAGCTTCTAAAATCATTTGGGGTGTCAATTCCAATAATATTTTACAAATATCTTCACAAATTATAGAACTCATTACAAATAACAAAATATCTATCCAAATGGCAGTTTATCTGATTGATATTTTTTCACAAATTCGTGTTGAAGATCTTAAATTGTTTACGGAACTTTACAAACAGATATTAAACAAATTCTCATGCTTGATCAAACCAGAAAATGAAAAATTGGCAACACTTTTATATTATAAAGGATTCAAATTTGAAAACTACGAACCTAAAATGAAAGAAGAAGAAATTCTCAATAGATATTCAACCGAAACTCCTTTATACTATATTTCATTGGATAGAGTTGATGATCTTAAGAACAAATTCCCAAATCTTGACATTAATCAGGAAATTAATGATATCACACCACTTGATTGTGCAATTAAATTTGGATCAGAACTGTGTTTCAATTACTTGAAAAACGTAGGAGGTAACTACACTTCTAACTCCGAAGAATATGCTATGCAAGGCGGAAATAAAGAGATTTTTATGCAAATGATTGAAGATGGTAAATCATTTGATAACATGATTAATACAGCATTGGATTATCGAAACTATGAAATTGCTGAGTTCCTTAAATCAAATTTTGGACAAACTCCTAATTCAATAGCCGAAAGTATGCATTTTGGAAATTATGATATTGCATCTTATTTACTTATTAATGGAGAAGATATCAACAAACTTTATAATCTTTTTCTTTTCATATTAATCATTTTTTTATTGTACTCTCTTTCTTTTCATATTTATCATTGTTTGATTACATTTTCTTTCTTTTAATCTTTATCATTGCTTTATGAAATTCTCTTTCTTTTCATATTTATCATTGCTTTATACACTTATATTTCTTTTAATATTTATCATTGTTTTATGAAATTCTCTTTCTTTTCATATTTATCATTGTTTTAGGGCATTCTCTTTCTTATCATATTTATAATTGATTAAAAGCATTCTCTTTCTTTTCATATTTATCATTGTTTGATTACATTTTCTTTCTTTTAATCTTTATCATTGCTTTATGAAATTCTCTTTCTTTTCATATTTATCATTGTTTGATTACATTTTCTTTATATTTATATTTATCATTGCATTATGAAATTCTCTCGATATTAATGAGTGCCATCTTAGTTTTGCTATCAAAACGAATTCATTAGAAATTGTCCAATTCCTTGTTGAGCATGGTGCTGATGTTAACATGAAGTTTATTCTCTTTCTTTTCATATTTATCATTGCTTTAGTACATTCTCTTTCGTTTCATATTTATTATTGCTTTATAAAATTCTCTTTCTTTTCATATTTATCATTATTTCATGGAATTATCTTTCTTTATATATTTATCATTGCTTTAGCATATTCTCTTTCTTTTCATATTTATCATTGTTCAATGACATTCTCTTTCGTTTCATATTTATCATTGCTATATAAAATTCTCTTTCTTTTCATATTTATAGGGTGTCCAAAGGTGTGTTTAGCACAAACCTGAATACTGCGAATAGAAATAAACAAGTTACATATATATAAAGTTTATTTAAATATAATCACCATTGGATTCAATCACGCGTTCGCAGCGATCGATCCAGGCTTGAAAGACACGCTTTAAATCATCATGAGAAAATTGCTCAAATTGCTCTCTTACAAAATTTTCAAGATCATCTGGACTCGCGAATTCGCGTCCTTCAGCTCTCTTTTTTAGCGTGCCGAATAAATAAAAGTCAGAGGGTGCAATATCAGGTGAATAAATTGGGTTTGGAACAACTTTGACATTGTTTTCAACCAAGTAATTCATTACCTTATGACTTTTGTGAACTCTTAAATTATCAAAATGAATTGCAAACTTTTGTTTTTGTTGTTTGGATTTCTCAAACTCATCAGAATTGATAATTTGAGTAAGAACATTGTCAATTAGATACTGAGCATTCATCGTATTAGGTTTTTGAAGAATATCAATTGCGATGATGCCATTCACGCCCCAAAAAACCGACAACATCATCATTGGTGTGTCAATTTTTTTTCTTCGGGAATGTTTGCGGATTTTCATCCTTCGGGATCCACATGATTTTGGCTTCTGTTGCATATTGAAACCAAGACTCGTCCCCTGTTACTAAAAAGCGAAACTTCTTGGATTGATACGCACCCAATATAGAGAGGAGCTCTTTCGAAGATTGGACTCTAGATTTTTTTTGAACTGAATTAAGGTTGTGCGGAACCCAACGTGTATACGCTAGTTTGTAGTTCAAATAATTGTGCAGATAATAACTGACTGTTGTACGTGGTATCTTTGTCATCTCCTCTATCCTTCTGAGTGATGCTCTTGGGTCTTCATCTAGCGCTTGAAGAATTGCTTTGATTTTTCTTTGATCCGGCGATTTTTTGTCAATTTTTATGATGGGCGCCTTTTTGTTCATGAAGTGATACATCCTAACATGATACGCTACAGTGGAATAGCTAGGAGCATCCATACCGAAGCATTTTACCAATGTCTCGTAGATTTTTTTACAGTCTTTGCATTTTTTTGCAAGAGCGAGGATGTTTTCTTTATGATTCATTAAAAAAATGAAAAAAATCCCGCCAAAATTTCCCGCGAAACCGCCTCTTGTCTCAAAATTCATTTTATATCCCGGCATGGCGCCAAAATACAACTTACTCATCATATACATATATTCATATTTTTTATTATATATTTATAATCAGCATATATCTCCTTTAATAGTCTCATATAGAGCGCTGTGCTAAACGCACCTTTGGACACCCTATATTAAGGATGGGCACTCATTAGGGTGATGAAAAAAATCAAGTCTAGCAAAGTCAATATATTAAAACCAGTGAAGACTATTATATAGCATTATAGTGTACAAGCTCAAATATTTAGTGATGCATTTCTCGAACTTATTTTATTTATAAGTTAACCTTGAAACATGAATTTTAGTATATCATGAGCATATTTTTTTCTAATTTTGCAATACTTATAATATCATACCAGGATTCATGTGGAAGTCTAATATTTGGTATATAATATTCTTACAATAAATGTATTAATTCAATTATATTCAAAATGATGGGTCGCAATTTTTACTGAAATTGCAAATTTAATTTCAACAATGAAATTATTGTTTAAAAAAAATAGCACAACAGCAAGATGGACAATCATATATAGAATTATAATGCTCCATATAATGCTTGGATTTGATGCGTATATAATGTTATTTTTCGAACATCTTTGTAAAAAATTGATTTTTGTAATTTTTGAAAAAATTCGATTTTATTTCGAGATTTCCTCTATAGGTGAAGTATATTGAACAATATTCCTATGGGAGAAAATAATTGTAAGTATGAGTACTTTCATTAATACTATGGGTGCCATGGTTATCGCTCAAACGATCAAGTTATATCTCGATTGCGTAAATTGAAATTTTGCTATTTTCTAAATTCACGGCAACAACATTCTTTTATCCTGATCGTACATCACAATATTTGAATGTGCGACCATTTGTTCAAGAAACCGTCAAGTTATTCTTCATTTTTCATGCCGCGGCGAACAAAAGCAGTTGCAAAGCGTATAAAGAACTTAGTTCAAAGCGCGAAAAATAGGGTAGAGCCATATGTCGTCAACACTGTTGAATTTGTGCTATCTGTATTATTGAGCGGCGCTACATTTTGCCAATCAGAATTTCAATTCATGCTGAATAACATCAAAGTTCCGTCAGAAGCTACATTTCATCGAGTCCAAGAAAAGGTTGGTCGTGTTATCATAGAAGTTGCCAGAGAATCTGTTAATTATTGGAAATCTCGAATGAGAAAATGTTCGGGACTTTTGTTTGACGGTTCTTGGAGTCAGAGAAGAAATGCAATGTTTTGCTATGTACAATTTGTAGAAGAGAAACTCAAAAAAATTGTAGATTGGGAAGTGATATCTAAATCTTTTAAAAATTTCAAAGGTAATTTCAACGGAAAATCAAATGAAATGGAATTTGAAGGCTTAAAAAGAATGCTGAAGCGTTGGAATAATGAAAAACGTGTAAATTTTTTTGTGCATGATGGCGATGTCAAAATTGTTTCTACAATCAAAAATACGTTCAAAGGTATCAGAGAATACAGAGATCCTGGACATTTTCTTAACAATATACAGAAAAAGCTCAAACTGCCAGAATTCAGAATCTTATCTAGCATTTCAAAGAATTTATTGCGTTGGCTTAGGCAACTTCTCAATGACACACATATGTCAATTAAAACAAAGAAGTTTTTATGGTTGAATTCCGCTAAACATTATGCCGGAAATCATAAATTTTGTCCAGATCCTGAAAAATGCAAGATGATTAAACCATGGAAATATGCAAAAAATAAAACTGCTATAAAAACACTTAAAAAATTCCTCGAAGATACCGTAAAAATCTTTGATATGGTAAAAAAGATTCATTCAACTCAAGTAGTTGAATCGATAAACCATATCAAAGCAATGCTTGCTAATAAAAATATTAATTGGCATGCTTCTTGGCCAATTAGGATGGCAGTCACAATATTGCATTTCAATGAAAGTATGTTTGAAACGATTGTAGCAATAAGATACAGGTTAAATTTACCAACAATGCCAGAAATGATGAACAGATATTTCAGAATGTATGATACAACAAAAGATTTAATCAAAGCATTCAAAAATTCAAAGCAAGTTCAAAAAAAGTTTGCGGCATTAAGAGCTATAAAGAGAGGTCTTCAAGCTACCGATGATCGTATTACTCTTAAATCACATAAATAATTATTAAATTTATTTCACCCTCAAAACATCATAATCTTGCACCTTCTTTGAATAAACACTTTCACCTTCTATTTTTAATTAATGTTTTTTAATTGTCCAAAATTTTTAGATTATATAAGATATAATTTTTTATAAAAGTATTATTTTCTAAAAGATAAGTATATATTCTTAATCACAAAACCTAGCATTTTATCATATCTATATATCAGCTTCCTAAATATAATACTCATATAGTTAGTATGATTTTAATGTTTTTGAACATGAAACGAAAATATGATTACAATCATATAACATAATGGAGTTATTGATATAACTTATATGCATGATACATTAAGAAGTCTTCCAACAATATAGATATAGTTGTAGATTCCTATGATTCCTTTTATATTGTGAGATAATAACATTTTTATGCTGTCAGGAGCCTATGAGTGCCCATCCTTAATCAATGATAAATATAAATAGAAAGAGAATGCTATTAAACTATGATATAGGGTGTCCAAAGGTGCGTTTAGCACAGCGCTCTATATGAGACTATTAAAGGAGATATATGCTGATTATAAATATATAATAAAAAATATGAATATATGTATATGATGAGTAAGTTGTATTTTGGCGCCATGCCGGGATATAAAATGAATTTTGAGACAAGAGGCGGTTTCGCGGGAAATTTTGGCGGGATTTTTTTCATTTTTTTAATGAATCATAAAGAAAACATCCTCGCTCTTGCAAAAAAATGCAAAGACTGTAAAAAAATCTACGAGACATTGGTAAAATGCTTCGGTATGGATGCTCCTAGCTATTCCACTGTAGCGTATCATGTTAGGATGTATCACTTCATGAACAAAAAGGCGCCCATCATAAAAATTGACAAAAAATCGCCGGATCAAAGAAAAATCAAAGCAATTCTTCAAGCGCTAGATGAAGACCCAAGAGCATCACTCAGAAGGATAGAGGAGATGACAAAGATACCACGTACAACAGTCAGTTATTATCTGCACAATTATTTGAACTACAAACTAGCGTATACACGTTGGGTTCCGCACAACCTTAATTCAGTTCAAAAAAAATCTAGAGTCCAATCTTCGAAAGAGCTCCTCTCTATATTGGGTGCGTATCAATCCAAGAAGTTTCGCTTTTTAGTAACAGGGGACGAGTCTTGGTTTCAATATGCAACAGAAGCCAAAATCATGTGGATCCCGAAGGATGAAAATCCGCAAACATTCCCGAAGAAAAAAAATTGACACACCAATGATGATGTTGTCGGTTTTTTGGGGCGTGAATGGCATCATCGCAATTGATATTCTTCAAAAACCTAATACGATGAATGCTCAGTATCTAATTGACAATGTTCTTACTCAAATTATCAATTCTGATGAGTTTGAGAAATCCAAACAACAAAAACAAAAGTTTGCAATTCATTTTGATAATTTAAGAGTTCACAAAAGTCATAAGGTAATGAATTACTTGGTTGAAAACAATGTCAAAGTTGTTCCAAACCCAATTTATTCACCTGATATTGCACCCTCTGACTTTTATTTATTCGGCACGCTAAAAAAGAGAGCTGAAGGACGCGAATTCGCGAGTCCAGATGATCTTGAAAATTTTGTAAGAGAGCAATTTGAGCAATTTTCTCATGATGATTTAAAGCGTGTCTTTCAAGCCTGGATCGATCGCTGCGAACGCGTGATTGAATCCAATGGTGATTATATTTAAATAAACTTTATATATATGTAACTTGTTTATTTCTATTCGCAGTATTCAGGTTTGTGCTAAACACACCTTTGGACACCCTATATATATATCATGTTTTTGTATAATTCCAATTCTTTTCATATTAATCATTGTTTTATATAATTTCATTTCTTTTCACATGTATCTTTGTTTTATAAAATTCTCTTTCTTTTCATATTTATAATTGTTTCATGAAATTCTCTTTCTTTATATATCTATCATAGTTTTAATCAATTCTCTTTCTTCTTATATTTATCATTGTTTTATATAATTTCCTTTCTTTTCATATGTATCTTTGTTTTATTACATTCTCTCGATAGTATTAAATCCCCTCTTAGTATTGCAAGCAAAGTGAATTCAACACAAATTATCAAATCCTTAGTTGAGCATGGTGCTTCAAAATTCATAAATTGAAACAAAATATAGTAATGGCATTTGAACGAAATTACTTATATTGGTAAAATTGATAAAAATTTTAATTTCAAAGGTGCATTTACCACTTTTTGACACAATCTCAATTTTTTTGACAAATGAGCTGTAAAACTTCGATAATTTGATCTTATATAATATTATGGCATGGAATAACATGCTCATATGAATATATTATTGAAGTGCAAGAATTCTGTTTACATTACTATGAAATTAACATCAGATACTAAAGATTGTCAAAAAAATTGAAAGAAAAACTTTTAGGATCAAACCAAGAACTCGGAAGAAAGATAAAAAGGCGCAAAACATAAATTGCTGAATATGAATATATTCTGAATAGAGCTGTCCCAACGAGAACTGCGGTAATTTATCAAGGATTCGGTGCACCGGCTGCTATTTAATAGATTTTTTGTGCTTTGTAAATCATTTTACGTAAATGGACAAAACAGAATCAATCTAAAAGTATCCATTGCCTATTTTCCGTAATTTCGCGATTTTATCAAAAAAGTGACATTTTTAGTAAAATCAGCATTCTAGGAAAAGGTGAGCATTTTTTGTAATCGATTTTTTTATTCAAAAAATGGCACGTTTTCAGCAAATTGAATCTTAAGAGCTCACTCGCGCCATAATTTTTCTATATTATTGTCATTAATAAAAAGCAAAATTATACCATCACAAAGCACATAGAGCTATAACTAAAAAAAAAATTAATATCAATTCTCTGAAAATGCAAGAAAATTCAACAAAAACTAGATAAATATATTTTAAATATTAACGATGTGTTATATCTATTATGCTATTTGATCTTCATTCACCAATAATTATCCATTGCAAATCTATCAATAATAAATGAATTAATGTGTTTTATAAACAGTTAGAAAATAGTTCAGGTAAGAGTTAATGATATATTGATTCTTTATATGAAGAAATACTGTTATATCAAGTATAATTGAATGTAATCCATATAGAAACGTAAATGCAAAATCCCTTAGGCTAAACTTGATTAATTAGGAATTTACAAAGTTGGACAAGCTTAGGCAAACCCAAATTTTAGCTAAAAGTGACAGGGAAAAAAAACGTTTAGTATTAAAAAAAAGACCGATGAGAGCTTCGTTCGAAATATAGAGGGAACTGAGAATGCGCAACCATTCTCAGGGAATATTGGATGCTATTCCCGTTCCCTCTGTATGGAAAATTGAGGTTTTCAAAGGGAGTTAAAATAATATCAAATTTATACTAATTTACTTCAAAATACAAAAGTATTTGACAGCTAAAATTAGTTAATTTAGCAAGCCTATCAATACCCTTTTACGATTATTGTTACTTTTTCGAAATAAAAGTAAAAACAAATTTATACTAATTTACTTCAAAATACAAAGTATTTGACAGCTAAAATTAGTTAATTTAGCAAGCCTATCAATACCCTTTTACGATTATTGCTACTTTTTCGAAATAAAAGTAAAAACAAATTTATACTAATTTACTTCAAAATACAAAAGTATTTGACAGCTAAAATTAGTTAATTTAGCAAGCCTATCAATACCCTTTTACGATTATTGCTACTTTTTCGAAATAAAAGTAAAAACAAATTTATACTAATTTACTTCAAAATACAAAAGTATTTGACAGCTAAAATTAGTTAATTTAGCAAGCCTATCAATACCCTTTTACGATTATTGCTACTTTTTCGAAATAAAAGTAAAAACAAATTTATACTAATTTACTTCAAAATACAAAAGTATTTGACAGCTAAAATTAGTTACTTTAGCAAGCCTATCAAAAAAAAAAAAAAAAAAAAAAAGGTAGTGGGGCTTCCAGGCACTTCGTGCCTTCTAGCCCCCAGTCACTTTTCTGTCACTTTTCAGGAAAAAAACATTTTTATTATTATATATAAATGAATTTTACAAAACCACCGTTACCCTTCTTTGGAAATAAGAGTAGATGTAAAGATATTCTATTGAGAGAACTTAAGAAACTACCGAATGGTCTAACATTTGTAGATTTGTTCGGTGGAAGTTTCTATATATCCCATCTGTGCCATACCGTATTCCCAGACTCAAAGATTATATGCAATGACTTCGACAACTATATGAACCGTCTCAAACATATACCAGACACAAACAAAATATTGAGTGAGTTGAAAGAAAAGATACCTATAGGTAAGATGGAACGTATACCATTAGATAAGAAAAATATTGTCAGAAAGGTTTTGGAAAAAGTAGAATATATAGACTGGGATAGTATATCTGCTAGACTATTATATAGTGGTTCTATAAGAGTTCATGACATTGAAACACTTATGTCAAACGTTTTATATCTTAACTATACAAATGTTTTCAAAGAGGACATAGAAAAATATATTGAGGTATAGAGTTTGTGAGATGTCATTGGACAGAGTTGTATGAAAAATATAAAGACAAGGAAAATGTTTTCTTTATAGTGGACCCGCCGTTCTATAACACATGGGATTTTCAATACCAAGTAGACTGGACTTTGAGAGACTCTTTAGAAACTTTAGACGTTTTACATAACCATCCATGCTTTTACTTTACATCCGATAAAAGTGGTTTGGAAACCGTTATGAGATGGTTAGAGGACATACATGACTATGAGTTTATATATGACAAGATAGAATATGAGAGAGGTCCTATAAACCGGAGAAAGTGTCATAACAAAGAAATTTTACTAGTAAGTAAATGTGGTTTGAAATAGGACTACTTGTTTTAGGTTTTTTCCATTGTGTCATTTATTTATTTGACGTGGCAGAAAAGTACAGAGAATATGAAGATGAACCAATGCCTGCAAATGTTCAGTATATGTACTCGTAAGAGATATTTTTATCTAATATTAAATGGACGCACAGAACTTAGCGAATGCACAGCAACCTGGACAACCAAACCCAGAGAATATTCCAAATGAAGTTAGAATACAAACTGCAATGGCAAACTATGGTCAAGTGCCAACAGATGTACAAATGCAAACTGCCATGTCAAATGACGCTGCGTTAGGTTTGCCACCATGGTATGCAAATATGAGATGGAAAGAGTTTTATACAAACCCTGAAGTGGGATATAAACAACTCTATGCAGATGACGCGAACACAGGAGTTGACCCAGAATATGTTTTCTACCAGAGGAGAAACAGAATGTATGAGCTCCAGTTAAAGAATGCTATGGAACTCAACAGGAAACGTAAGAGACTAGGTGGACATTAGATTTTTACATATAGTAAAATGGGTTTCTTTGGAAGAATAGGAAACTTCTTTCGAAATGTTGGAAGAGGTATATGGAATGGAATAAAAACCGTAGGAAGAGGAATTTGGAACGGAGTCAAAAATATTGGTAAAAGAGTAGGTCAGTTCGTTGGTATTATACCTAAAGACCCTGAACCAGAAGAACAAGCTCCTGTTATACAACAGCCTGAACCTGCACCACAGTCAAGTTGGCAACCAAATCCAACACCTCAACCGTATTAAAAAATTATTTTTACCGTTCGATAGTAGTTGTATATGAAACTAAGTTCTAAGTAAAACGCATGGTATAATGGAATTATTCTCTTTCTTCCATCTGTTGTAAACCATACTTGAAAGTCTGAAATACTTCCACTTGGTGGTTCATATAGCTTTGTAGGTTTTTCGTAAAAGTCATTTGCCAAGCATAAAAAAGAGTTTTGTGCACCAGAAAATGAAGCATGAACTATAATAGCATCTGAGTCGAAAACATTTTCATATGTTCCATTAGGGTTTTCGACTTCATAAAAGTCCGGGTGTACTGGATATTCTGCAGGCTGATTTAACATCCTCAAAAATCTATACCATGCCAAGTTGTTATATTTTGTAGAAATATAAACGTTTTCTCCAAGGTCTTCTATTCTGTTGATTTTAACAGTTGCATTTTTCCTGTCATAAACAATATCGAGATGGTACTCTCCCTCGTCAATGTTAAACTGGTTTGCATATTCGAGATAGATATCGTTTATTTTTTCTTGAAAAGCTTGAAGAGTTGTTTCTAAGTTTACAAGCAAATTCACTTGTAAAAGTTTTCCCTGTTCAAATTTCTCATACGTACGTTTTTCTTTGTTATAGTATCGAACTTCAAAACCGACCGTAAATGGGAAACCATGTATGGCTTCTGAAATGAACTTCATTCTACGAAAGCCAATAGCTTTTGTGACGGATGGGTCTCTTAGCCATCTTAACGGGTAGTCAAAACGATAGCCTTCATGCTTTACGGTCTCTGTCTCAAACTTTTGACCGACATTCGTAAAAAGTTCATCTAATGGTTTAGTTGTAGCAACTCTAGAAGTTTCCTTTTCTATTGGAAGCATATTTTATCTAGAATAAAAATGTCAAATGAAACAGCGTCTATGAGAGAAATACAACACAACCGACAACTCATTATACAAGCTCTAAATAAGAACACAACAAACTTTTCAAACTATTCTAAGATATCTGAGTCATTGAAAGAAGGAAGCTTAAAACTGACATTAAACCCAATGACAGATGAGTTTCTGTTTCAAGACAACAAGAACCATACTGTTTGTATAAATCCAACAAAAGGAACTTTAAACGAGAAACCTATAGATGAACTTCTTTTGAAAGCAGATATTGACAACAAAGCTGACAAAGAGTATGTCATTGAAAAAGTTCAAGAAGAACATGACAGAGCAGATGCAAAATATGCAACGAAAGAGGATGTTGAAAAGAAAGCAGATAAAACATATGTTGACGATGAGTTAGCATGTGTGGCTAGTGCGTTAGTGAAGAAGGCAGATAAGGAATATGTGGATGAAAAAGACAATGAAATTAAAGAAAGGGTTGAATGGTATAATGAACGGACAACAAAGATTTTAAAAACTAAAGCCGATACAGGATGGGTTTCAGGATGTTTAGACCTTAAAGCCGACAAGAACCATACACATACCATTGCAAATATTGCAAACTTACAAGAAACCTTAAACAGGAAAAGTGACGTTGGACATACACATACCATTGCAAATATTACAAACTTACAAGAAACCTTAAACAGGAAAAGTGACGTTGGACATACACATACAAGTTTTACAACTGTTGCTATAGAAAATATTGCAGGAACGGTTGAAGAAACTGGTGGGGATGCTTTATATTTTAAACCTCCTAACTTTCCAGAAGGTTTAACATCGGATAAAAACATAACAACGATGAGATACATTAGATGTAGAAATGTCTATGTCATGGAGGATGAAAACAATGTTAAATTCACTGCTCAAGATTTATATGACAAGAAAGCTGACAAAACAGAGCTTCAAACATTAAAGACTGAAATACTTCAAACCATTTACCCGGTTGGTTCTATTTATACGTCAATGAACTCTACCAGACCAGAAGTAGTACTTGGTTTTGGAACTTGGACTCAAATAGTCGACAGGTTTTTGTATTGTGCAAACTCTTCAAAGGAAACAGGTGGAAGTAAAACGATTTCAGGTGAAAACTTACCTGCGCACAGTCACTACATAGATTTAAGTACATCTCAAGCAGGTTGGCATAAGCATAGATATTGGGATTGGTCAGCAATGACAAAAGGTAAAGGATATGATGTTAAAGACAACGTTAAGTTTGCTATAAATTGTTTCTGGAGTAACACTGAGGGAGGAGGAAACCATACACATCGCGTTTCAGGGTATACGCAAACAACGGGACAAAGTAAAGACTACATGCCACCTTACATGACAGTTTACGCATGGTATAGAAATGCTTAGTCGTCATTTTCAACTTCTTTAGCATATTCGTCTGGAGTTGTCTTATATTTGTTAGGAACTGTCTTTGAAAGTATACCACCTTGAACTTTGACAAGTTTGAAACGAGGTCTGACAATAGTCGTTTTATCTTCTGCTTGCAGTCTGTACATTTTGCCATGTTTGCCTAAAACTTCATAATATTCTCTTGTATACTTTCTTCTATTTTTACGAACACGAATGTGAGTACCTGTCGGGTTCCCATTGTTGTCATAGTCAATAGTATTTTCATATGGGTCGCGTTTAGGTATTTTCTATTTTTACTTTGTCACCTTTCTGAAGTTTGAAGCCCGGCATTCTTTCTTGTTTGTCTCTTTTGACTAAATTATTAAATATATAGTCTTTCTCTAAGTCAGGGTTGTTTTTCATTTCTTCGGGGGAGTGGTTTCCCAAACCTTTTGTTTACGGCTATTGTAAATATTTAAAACTTGTCTCATCTTTGCCATGGAGAAGTGTCTATATTTGTCGTCATATGACATTTCATTTGCTTCACCACCTTGTGGTTGGTTTAAGTCTCTTAACATTTTTATACAACCGTCAATGACACCAAGAGCAGAATGGTTTTGGTCGACAATGAAATATTGTTTACATTTTTTGAACGCAGATAGTTTTTAATATCGTCTGATTTGAAAGAACTTTCACAGTCAGATGTCAGTTTTGTTGGATGGTATTTGTCAACGAATATTGTCAAAGCAGTTTTCACATCTAAAATATTTTTGGACCATAATGGTATGGCTTCACAGTATCTTGTGTTTTGACCAACAAATATTAGCCAGTATGGTGGTCCATCTGTTCTAACTCTCGGAATGTTTTCCAAGATATCCATAAACCAAGCATTTGGTGTTGAACTAAAGATTTTTATCATGAGTGCTTTCTTTGTCGCTTTAGAAACATAGGGGTCCTTGTTCGGATTCGTCATTTTTATCCTATAAGAAATGGGTTTATTTGGCGCGTTAGCAGGAGTTGCATCCAGATTTTTACCCGCAGTGGGAACAATAGCCAGAGGTGTATTTGGAGTTGGAAGGAAGATTTTGAGTACATTAGGTATACTGAAAGAGAAAGCACAACCTATTATACAAACTGTACAGAAAGGTTGGGATGTAGCACGAGATGCAGCAAATCTTATTCCAAATCCTGAAACAAGAGGAAAAGTTCAAGGATGGATGGACAATGTAGGAAGACAAGCAGGAAACTATTATAACAAAGCAAATGACTACTATAACCAAGCAGGACACTATATGGACCAAGGTGAAAGATTCTTTAACAGAGGATATAACCATGCACAACAGTGGGTAAACAACAACCAACCTCAACCGCCTCAAACGTGGGGAATGTAAAATTTTTTACTGAGATGAAATGAACAATACAGCATTGAGACAAATGGGTTCAAGATGGATTTGTCGGCTTCCAGCAGTTACACCACGTGTTTGTCAAGTTCTTCCTATACCTCAGGAAGTTTTAGACCGACTTAAAAAACCTAAACAACCAGTTGAAAACAAACCAAACTAAATTTTTTTACTGAGATGAAATGACCGAAGAAGTTGAAACCGTGGATCTCACCCCACAAACAAAAAGTTCAGAACCATTGTCAAAACCTGTCAAAGAACTTACAGATGAAGAGAAAAATTCAATAATAGAAAGTGCCAGGTCTGGAAATACAAACCCTAACTATAAAGTCACTTTTCATAGAAATGGAACGGCTAGTATCTCAAAAAAGAAACAGACTCTCACAAATAAAATATTGAAGTCTGAAGGAGCTTTCGAGACAACAGATGGAAAAGTTTACTTCACTGACCAACAGTTCATTATAGAACATCTCATTGACTTAGAGTCGAAATATTCTAAACTTTACAACAAACACAAAAAGTTGAAAGGAAAACAAAAACAAATGGCATATGATATTTATGAAGATGTTGACGACACAACTGTTCCTGCAGGTGAGGTAAAGTCAGAGGAACCGAAAAGTGACGAAAAACCGATAGAAGAAGAAAAACCAAAAACTGAAGATAAACCAAAACCAAAGTTTAGTTTGGAAACTAAACCAAGTCAACCTTCATTAGCTGGTATGGGTTGGCGTCAAAGACTTATGGTAGCGGGCGGTTATGTTAAGTAAAGAAGAAAAACATTTTTTTATTTTATTTGAAATGTACGCTGAGTTTGTTGGAGAAGACCGTTGGGAAACTTGTTTGTTAGATGAGAAATATGAAATTCACTGTTGTGAACCTTTTGAAATAAGGAAGAAAAAGACAAAAAGAGTTTTAAGCGAATGGGAGCGAAATGACGGATATACTATGATGAGGATGAGTGGAAAACGCTATCTTAAACATGTCGTCATTGCAACTCATTTTATACCGAACCCTAACAATTTACCTTTTGTAGACCATATAAACCGTATAAGAAACGACAATAGACTTGAAAACTTACGTTGGGTCACTTGTTCTGAAAACAGTAAGAACATAAGCAAATTTGGAGATATTGTATTCGAATTTGTCGACGAACTAGAAGATGAAACAATTGAAATTAGAGACTATGGTAAGCATACGTTTGAGTTTTACTACTATAGCGAAGAACAAGACTCATTCTACTTTTATACCGGCGTAAACTATAGGAAATTACAAGTATATTTTACTAAGGAAGGCTATGCTTATGTAAACGCTAGAGATACAGATGGAAAATACGTTAAAATACTTCTTAACAAATTCAAGAAGCTATATGGCATACCATTTTAAAACAGTATATTTTTACATATATTAAATGCTTCAGGTTGAAAAACAAAGAACAAAAGTAGCAGATACAAAACCGTTAGACTATATCTTCACAAATGCGGGTAGGACTATATCAGATGAAGAAATTTCATCCCGTATATACAGGTTTGACTATCCAATTCGTTGGCTTCAAAGTCCTTCAGATGCAAAGGCAATAGGATTTAGAAGAGTTTTGTTTTCAAATAGAACGAATGCCTTCATGTTCGCAGTATATTTTCATGGTCAGTATAAAGGTTCTGATGGTCTAATAGAAAAATTTGACGAAATGAAAATCTTTACAATCCGTTCAGACGAAAGTCTTGAGAAAACTCTAAATGACTTTCAAACTCAAATGAACAAATACTACTGGGAATTTCAAGAAAAATACGACTCTTTACTAAATGGAACATACTATCTGAAACTAGAATATGACAAGATGAACTCCACAGTTTCATTTCAAAAGATTGAAATTAACCCTCCAAGAGATACAGAGTTTTTATATTGGGGAGTAGACAAGCGTTCTTGGGCACAATTTCTTCGGTTACTAAACCAGAACGAACCATTACCACCAGATGGTCCATTTAAATTTATACTTCCACCAGCAGATTTGACAGTTTATAGAAACGTGTTTGACCCTCAAAATGTTATGTGTCATGCAAGTTTCAGTTCAAGCAACAACAGTTTTCTATGTATCGGTAAGGACTTTTATGACTTTGCTTCTAAATTCTACGAACCACCTAGTAACAGTTTCTCTGACTTTCAAGTTTGGTTCACAACAAACGGTGTGCAGCATATAATACCATTGTACTATGACTTTTATCTCGAATTGTCTTTCATATACAACTACGGAAAAGTGCTGAAAAAGTATTGAAAAATATATTTTAGGTGAAGAGGTGAGATCTCAAAACAAGCATTTTGTGAAGAATATACCAACCCGCGGAATTCCGCGGGTTGCTTTTTATATAAAATTCACCCGTTGAATTTTCATGAATTTCCTTAAGACAGAAAAAATATATTTTAGGTTAGATGGTTTTTAGGTGTGCCTATGTGCCTATGTGCCTCGGTCATTTTAACTTCTCTTAAAATTACTGACAACACGACATTTTGACAACATCGTAGAAAACACGCAAAACTCTTGAATTTTGTATAAAAAAAGCAACCGTCGGAATTCCGGCGGTTGGTATATTCTTCACAAAATGCTTGTTTTGAGGTTAAGCCACAAACGGATGTCCGACGGTTAAGCCACAAACGAATGTCCGACGTACCACTCAAAAATATTTTTTATTTTTATTGTAAGAACTGAAAATGACAGTCGAAGCAAAAACATTCACGAACAAATCTAATGGCGAAACATTCACAAAAGGCACCTATAACGGTATTGAAGTCTTACGTAGAGACAAGGATGGTTATATAAATGCAACAAAGATATGTCAGCAGTTTAGGAAAGACTTTAGAAGGTTGTTGGAAAATAAGTCCTGGGAAGAGTATTATACGGCATTTTGTGAAGAATATACCAACCCGCGGAATTCCGCGGGTTGCTTTTTATATAAAATTCATGCAGGAATTCCGGATGAAATCAAACAGGTTAGAGGAATGTATGTAGACCCAAGACTCGTAAACTATATAGCAATGTGGGCTTCTCCAAAATATTGTATAGCAGTTGGAAAAATTCTGGACTTCATAGACAAGAAAGTTCATGAGAAATTAGATGAAGAAGAACTTGAAGATACAGTAGAGAATGCAAAACCTTTGTTCGAACAAGAAGTTAGAAAAATGCATGAAAAACAAATAGAACATGAACGTGAGATATGTTCTGGTTATAGAGATTCTCCATACGAACTAGACCAATGGGAACAAGAAGATTTAAAGAGAGAATTTAGAGAATATGAACTCGCTAAAATTTCATTAGAAGCTGCAGAAGAGAGGTTAAAAGTTTGGGGTCGTTTTGTACAAAAATATTGTGAGTAAATGAACCATTTTTTTTATTGAATTCGGCAAAAATATATTTTAGGTGAAGAGGTGAGATCTCACCCGTTTTTTCACCTGTTTTTTCACCCTCATTTCTACCATCGTAGAAAACACACAAAACTCTTGAATTTTGTTCTGAATTCAATAAAAATATATTTTAGGTGAAGTGGTGAGATCTCAGAACTAGTCTTGTACTGTTTTTTCACCCGTTGAATTTTGTATAAAAAGCAACCCGCGGAATTCCGCGGGTTGGTATATTCTTCACAAAATGCTTGTTTTGAGGTCGAGCCATTTTTGGCTCCATCGTAGAAAACACACAAAACTCTTGAATTTGTTGCTGAACTCGGCAAAAATATATTTTAGGTGAAGAGGTGAGATCTCACCCGTTTTCTCACCTGTTTTTTCACCCGTTGAATTTTCATGAAAACAATTTATTTTTGACACTTTCACACAAAAACATAAAAAAGTGAGTTAAAATGAGATGTTTACTGAACTGGCTGAATGTCGCCTTCACAGGTTATGTAGAATGGTTGACCAGAGAAGTGAAGGAGTCCTCTGAGAATTTGGGCAATTCGTGGAATTGGACTCTCTCTGTTTGGAAGTTGTATCCATGGGCGCTTTGCAAAGAACTTGAGAAGAGCTTCTTTCTTCATCTCCTTTATGTCGTCGTAGGCTGTCCCGTCTGGTATTTGAATTGGAATTCCAGTTTCAATTTCGATTTTCAGCGCACCTCTTCCAGACAACCAGAAGCCGAGGGACTTGTTGGCTTTGTCCTTGCCCAAGTACTGCTTAACAACTTCATTTATCTCTATAAGGTAAATTGCCTCATCTAATGGCTCGATGTTGTCCATTGTTCTGTTTCAGAACAAATTTCCCGTAAAAGCTCTCAATTTGTGAGAAAAATTTTCTTTTTCAGAACTAGTCTTGTACTTTTTCAGAAATAGTCTTGTACTTTTTCAGAAATAGTCTTGTACTTTTTCAGAAATAGTCTTGTACTTTTTCAGAAATAGTCTTGTACTTTTTCAGAAATAGTCTTGTACTTTTTCAGAAATAGTCTTGTACTTTTTCAGAAATAGTCTTGTACTTTTTCAGAAATAGTCTTGTACTTTTTCAGAAATAGTCTTGTACTTTTTCAGAAATAGTCTTGTACTTTTTCAGAAATAGTCTTGTACTTTTTCAGAAATAGTCTTGTACTTTTTCAGAAATAGTCTTGTACTTTTTCAGAAATAGTCTTGTACTTTTTCAGAAATAGTCTTGTACTTTTTCAGAAATAGTCTTGTACTTTTTCAGAAATAGTCTTGTACTTTTTCAGAAATAGTCTTGTACTTTTTCAGAAATAGTCTTGTACTTTTTCAGAAATAGTCTTGTACTTTTTCAGAAATAGTCTTGTACTTTTTCAGAAATAGTCTTGTACTTTTTCAGAAATAGTCTTGTACTTTTTCAGAAATAGTCTTGTACTTTTTCAGAAATAGTCTTGTACTTTTTCAGAAATAGTCTTGTACTTTTTCAGAAATAGTCTTGTACTTTTTCAGAAATAGTCTTTGTACTTTTTCAGAAATAGTCTTGTACTTTTTCAGAAATAGTCTTGTACTTTTTCAGAAATAGTCTTGTACTTTTTCAGAAATAGTCTTGTACTTTTTCAGAAATAGTCTTGTACTTTTTCAGAAATAGTCTTGTACTTTTTCAGAAATAGTCTTGTACTTTTTCAGAAATAGTCTTGTACTTTTTCAGAAATAGTCTTGTACTTTTTCAGAAATAGTCTTGTACTTTTTCAGAAATAGTCTTGTACTTTTTCAGAAATAGTCTTGTACTTTTTCAGAAATAGTCTTGTACTTTTTCAGAAATAGTCTTGTACTTTTTCAGAAATAGTCTTGTACTTTTTCAGAAATAGTCTTGTACTTTTTCAGAAATAGTCTTGTACTTTTTCAGAAATAGTCTTGTACTTTTTCAGAAATAGTCTTGTACTTTTTCAGAAATAGTCTTGTACTTTTTCAGAAATAGTCTTGTACTTTTTCAGAAATAGTCTTGTACTTTTTCAGAAATAGTCTTGTACTTTTTCAGAAATAGTCTTGTACTTTTTCAGAAATAGTCTTGTACTTTTTCAGAAATAGTCTTGTACTTTTTCAGAAATAGTCTTGTACTTTTTCAGAAATAGTCTTGTACTTTTTCAGAAATAGTCTTGTACTTTTTCAGAAATAGTCTTGTACTTTTTCAGAAAATAGTCTTGTACTTTTTCAGAAATAGTCTTGTACTTTTTCAGAAATAGTCTTGTACTTTTTCAGAAATAGTCTTGTACTTTTTCAGAAATAGTCTTGTACTTTTTCAGAAATAGTCTTGTACTTTTTCAGAAATAGTCTTGTACTTTTTCAGAAATAGTCTTGTACTTTTTCAGAAATAGTCTTGTACTTTTTCAGAAATAGTCTTGTACTTTTTCAGAAATAGTCTTGTACTTTTTCAGAAATAGTCTTGTACTTTTTCAGAAATAGTCTTGTACTTTTTCAGAAATAGTCTTGTACTTTTTCAGAAATAGTCTTGTACTTTTTCAGAAATAGTCTTGTACTTTTTCAGAAATAGTCTTGTACTTTTTCAGAAATAGTCTTGTACTTTTTCAGAAATAGTCTTGTACTTTTTCAGAAATAGTCTTGTACTTTTTCAGAAATAGTCTTGTACTTTTTCAGAAATAGTCTTGTACTTTTTCAGAAATAGTCTTGTACTTTTTCAGAAATATGTCTTGTACTTTTTCAGAAATAGTCTTGTACTTTTTCAGAAATAGTCTTGTACTTTTTCAGAAATAGTCTTGTACTTTTTCAGAAATAGTCTTGTACTTTTTCAGAAATAGTCTTGTACTTTTTCAGAAATAGTCTTGTACTTTTTCAGAAATAGTCTTGTACTTTTTCAGAAATAGTCTTGTACTTTTTCAGAAATAGTCTTGTACTTTTTCAGAAATAGTCTTGTACTTTTTCAGAAATAGTCTTGTACTTTTTCAGAAATAGTCTTGTACTTTTTCAGAAATAGTCTTGTACTTTTTCAGAAATAGTCTTGTACTTTTTCAGAAATAGTCTTGTACTTTTTCAGAAATAGTCTTGTACTTTTTCAGAAATAGTCTTGTACTTTTTCAGAAATAGTCTTGTACTTTTTCAGAAATAGTCTTGTACTTTTTCAGAAATAGTCTTGTACTTTTTCAGAAATAGTCTTGTACTTTTTCAGAAATAGTCTTGTACTTTTTCAGAAATAGTCTTGTACTTTTTCAGAAATAGTCTTGTACTTTTTCAGAAATAGTCTTGTACTTTTTCAGAAATAGTCTTGTACTTTTTCAGAAATAGTCTTGTACTTTTTCAGAAATAGTCTTGTACTTTTTCAGAAATAGTCTTGTACTTTTTCAGAAATAGTCTTGTACTTTTTCAGAAATAGTCTTGTACTTTTTCAGAAATAGTCTTGTACTTTTTCAGAAATAGTCTTGTACTTTTTCAGAAATAGTCTTGTACTTTTTCAGAAATAGTCTTGTACTTTTTCAGAAATAGTCTTGTACTTTTTCAGAAATAGTCTTGTACTTTTTCAGAAATAGTCTTGTACTTTTTCAGAAATAGTCTTGTACTTTTTCAGAAATAGTCTTGTACTTTTTCAGAAATAGTCTTGTACTTTTTCAGAAATAGTCTTGTACTTTTTCAGAAATAGTCTTGTACTTTTTCAGAAATAGTCTTGTACTTTTTCAGAAATAGTCTTGTACTTTTTCAGAAATAGTCTTGTACTTTTTCAGAAATAGTCTTGTACTTTTTCAGAAATAGTCTTGTACTTTTTCAGAAATAGTCTTGTACTTTTTCAGAAATAGTCTTGTACTTTTTCAGAAATAGTCTTGTACTTTTTCAGAAATAGTCTTGTACTTTTTCAGAAATAGTCTTGTACTTTTTCAGAAATAGTCTTGTACTTTTTCAGAAATAGTCTTGTACTTTTTCAGAAATAGTCTTGTACTTTTTCAGAAATAGTCTTGTACTTTTTCAGAAATAGTCTTGTACTTTTTCAGAAATAGTCTTGTACTTTTTCAGAAATAGTCTTGTACTTTTTCAGAAATAGTCTTGTACTTTTTCAGAAATAGTCTTGTACTTTTTCAGAAATAGTCTTGTACTTTTTCAGAAATAGTCTTGTACTTTTTCAGAAATAGTCTTGTACTTTTTCAGAAATAGTCTTTACTTTTTCAGAAATAGTCTTGTACTTTTTCAGAAATAGTCTTGTACTTTTTCAGAAATAGTCTTGTACTTTTTCAGAAATAGTCTTGTACTTTTTCAGAAATAGTCTTGTACTTTTTCAGAAATAGTCTTGTACTTTTTCAGAAATAGTCTTGTACTTTTTCAGAAATAGTCTTGTACTTTTTCAGAAATAGTCTTGTACTTTTTCAGAAATAGTCTTGTACTTTTTCAGAAATAGTCTTGTACTTTTTCAGAAATAGTCTTGTACTTTTTCAGAAATAGTCTTGTACTTTTTCAGAAATAGTCTTGTACTTTTTCAGAAATAGTCTTGTACTTTTTCAGAAATAGTCTTGTACTTTTTCAGAAATAGTCTTGTACTTTTTCAGAAATAGTCTTGTACTTTTTCAGAAATAGTCTTGTACTTTTTCAGAAATAGTCTTGTACTTTTTCAGAAATAGTCTTGTACTTTTTCAGAAATAGTCTTGTACTTTTTCAGAAATAGTCTTGTACTTTTTCAGAAATAGTCTTGTACTTTTTCAGAAATAGTCTTGTACTTTTTCAGAAATAGTCTTGTACTTTTTCAGAAATAGTCTTGTACTTTTTCAGAAATAGTCTTGTACTTTTTCAGAAATAGTCTTGTACTTTTTCAGAAATAGTCTTGTACTTTTTCAGAAATAGTCTTGTACTTTTTCAGAAATAGTCTTGTACTTTTTCAGAAATAGTCTTGTACTTTTTCAGAAATAGTCTTGTACTTTTTCAGAAATAGTCTTGTACTTTTTCAGAAATAGTCTTGTACTTTTTCAGAAATAGTCTTGTACTTTTTCAGAAATAGTCTTGTACTTTTTCAGAAATAGTCTTGTACTTTTTCAGAAATAGTCTTGTACTTTTTCAGAAATAGTCTTGTACTTTTTCAGAAATAGTCTTGTACTTTTTCAGAAATAGTCTTGTACTTTTTCAGAATAGTCTTGTACTTTTTCAGAAATAGTCTTGTACTTTTTCAGAAATAGTCTTGTACTTTTTCAGAAATAGTCTTGTACTTTTTCAGAAATAGTCTTGTACTTTTTCAGAATAGTCTTGTACTTTTTCAGAAATAGTCTTGTACTTTTTCAGAAATAGTCTTGTACTTTTTCAGAAATAGTCTTGTACTTTTTCAGAAATAGTCTTGTACTTTTTCAGAAATAGTCTTGTACTTTTTCAGAAATAGTCTTGTACTTTTTCAGAAATAGTCTTGTACTTTTTCAGAAATAGTCTTGTACTTTTTCAGAAATAGTCTTGTACTTTTTCAGAAATAGTCTTGTACTTTTTCAGAAATAGTCTTGTACTTTTTCAGAAATAGTCTTGTACTTTTTCAGAAATAGTCTTGTACTTTTTCAGAAATAGTCTTGTACTTTTTCAGAAATAGTCTTGTACTTTTTCAGAAATAGTCTTGTACTTTTTCAGAAATAGTCTTGTACTTTTTCAGAAATAGTCTTGTACTTTTTCAGAAATAGTCTTGTACTTTTTCAGAAATAGTCTTGTACTTTTTCAGAAATAGTCTTGTACTTTTTCAGAAATAGTCTTGTACTTTTTCAGAAATAGTCTTGTACTTTTTCAGAAATAGTCTTGTACTTTTTCAGAAATAGTCTTGTACTTTTTCAGAAATAGTCTTGTACTTTTTCAGAAATAGTCTTGTACTTTTTCAGAAATAGTCTTGTACTTTTTCAGAAATAGTCTTGTACTTTTTCAGAAATAGTCTTGTACTTTTTCAGAAATAGTCTTGTACTTTTTCAGAAATAGTCTTGTACTTTTTCAGAAATAGTCTTGTACTTTTTCAGAAATAGTCTTGTACTTTTTCAGAAATAGTCTTGTACTTTTTCAGAAATAGTCTTGTACTTTTTCAGAAATAGTCTTGTACTTTTTCAGAAATAGTCTTGTACTTTTTCAGAAATAGTCTTGTACTTTTTCAGAAATAGTCTTGTACTTTTTCAGAAATAGTCTTGTACTTTTTCAGAAATAGTCTTGTACTTTTTCAGAAATAGTCTTGTACTTTTTCAGAAATAGTCTTGTACTTTTTCAGAAATAGTCTTGTACTTTTTCAGAAATAGTCTTGTACTTTTTCAGAAATAGTCTTGTACTTTTTCAGAAATAGTCTTGTACTTTTTCAGAAATAGTCTTGTACTTTTTCAGAAATAGTCTTGTACTTTTTCAGAAATAGTCTTGTACTTTTTCAGAAATAGTCTTGTACTTTTTCAGAAATAGTCTTGTACTTTTTCAGAAATAGTCTTGTACTTTTTCAGAAATAGTCTTGTACTTTTTCAGAAATAGTCTTGTACTTTTTCAGAAATAGTCTTGTACTTTTTCAGAAATAGTCTTGTACTTTTTCAGAAATAGTCTTGTACTTTTTCAGAAATAGTCTTGTACTTTTTCAGAAATAGTCTTGTACTGATTCAGAACAATACTTGTTCTGATTCAGAACAATGTCCGACGTCCCACCAACCGAGTCCATTCCCAAACTAGGGTCTAACACCAAAGTAACCTTACAAATGTAAACTTATATCGTTCTATTTTCTTCACTAGGGTCTAACACCAAAGTAACCTATGTACATGAAATTTCACTGCATAAAAGGAAAAAACCTGCGCGAATCGGGATTTGAACCGAGGTCTTCGACGCCTGTAGCGAGGTAGCCCATACCACTGAGCTATGAGCCGCTTGCATATTTTTAAGTAAAATATAGTATATTTGTCATACAGTGAAGGATGACCAAACTTAGAAAATATAAAGTTAGTTTTTTAAAAAAAATATTTTTTTATTTTTATTGTAAGAACATGTTAGCAACAACAGCACCAAACTCTTTAGTCATGAACCCAACTTCAATGTTAGTAGAGATGAAAAGCTTCATTCCTTCTTCATATACTTTCGAAACAACAATCCAGAAGATAAAGCAAGAACTTCTCCAAGGAGATTTAGATTGCACTGCGAAAGATGAAACAAATGAACAGTATCTTTATGAAATGCAGGATATTATTGACCATCTACCTAAACTTCCTGAAATCCAACAACAAAAGCTCACTATTCCAGAATTCGATGAAATAGAAGTCAAAGCAACTGACTCAGTAGAAATTAAGAAGTTCATACGAAAGGTAAACTATGAGTTTCTTGGATTTCATTGCAACCACAAAGTCATGGACAAAGACTGCGACATGTTATATAAGAACATCTCTGACATATATAAATCTGGGGAGTTTAAGACCTACGACAACTTTGTTTCGTTAGTTGCAAAATGTGTATGGCAGATAAGAGATAAAGATAGAAGAGGTAAGGTATGGAATGAACAGATAAAACCAACTACTTCAGATTTAAAGAAAACCATTGACGCCTTAGTCATACTTGCAGGTAAGGTTTCAGAATATAACGCTAAAATGAACCCACAATGTTCTAAAATGTAAGCAGCAATGAGGAAATATAACTACTCTGTCAAAGAGATAGAACGTATGCGAAACGACTATGCTGACTTAAAGAAAGAAGTAGAGAAACCAGCAGAAGATAAAATGGACATGTTAGCATTTCTGAACAAAAACTATCCAACAGCTGACGATTTCCTTCTTTCAGATGTCAAGAAGAAATATAAAGAAACCTTCGGCATTGTTAAAACATTCGATGTACTGACAGAGGAAATCGAAGCCACAAAACTGTTTAGGATTTCAAATATACATCGTACAATTCATGTAAAACGCTTATAAAATAACTGAGGTGAGAAAAGAGGTGAGGAAACAGGTGAGATCTCACCTCTTCACCTAAAATATATTTTTATTGAATTCAGCAACAAATTTCATGAATTTCCTCATATGTTTGCTACCCTCGGAAAACCGAGGATAGAGATTCCATTCGAAAATCGTAAAAAATTGCTACCCCGACTTTTTTCGGTCTTGCATAAAACTCATGAAAATCGTAAAAAATTGCGACCCGCGGAAAACCGAGGAACGCCTAAAACACATGAAAATCGTAAAAAAATGACCAAATTTCATTATATAACTGTATCTTTTATACAAGATAGAAAATAACGCTAATTTTATTTTTTTTATTTTTTTATTTTGTATGTAAGAACAGGAAATGACAAACACTGAGTTTGAAACAGTTAAAAAGATAGACAATAACACCAAAGTGGTTAGAATAGGTGATTTAAACGTAAGATACTCAAAGAAATACAAGAAATATTCTTTGTCAGACATTTTATCTCCATCTGGAAAGAGAGCAAACGACTGGGTTAGAATTGCTTCAACTCAGAAAATTTTGACAAAAAATCCTGAGCTTATGATATCGGTAAGATTCTATGGAACAAGAACATATCTCATCGACAAAAGTCTTATACCAATAGTTTTGTTCTGGATTGACCCAGTTGTTGGATATAATTTCATAACATATGGTTCATTCGATACTGAACGTTGCAGTGAAGGCTTACTTTATATCGTTCAGAAACCGAAGGACTTCAATACAAAGAGATATAAGATAGGAAGAACATTTAATATAACTCAAAGATATGACTCTACAGTCAATAGAGTTAAGGTTGCGTTTGTTAACGATATGAGAGCTGCTGAAACAGAACTACTTGAAAAGTTTGAGAAAATGTATGGTGCTCCCATAAAAGGTAAAGAAACGTTTGAAGTAGATGAGATCGACAAAGCTATAAAATTATTTGACGAAGTTGCTGAAAAAATACATGTAAAGCGTTTTATTTTTGGTCTTTTATACAAGATAGAAAATAACGCTAATTTTATTTTTTTTTATTTTTTTATTTTGTATGTAAAGACAGATATGTCAACAACAAGAGAACACAACAACAGTTATAGTCTGAAGCTATAAATGAAGAATACGAGTACATACAGTATAACAAACAGTTACGTCTCATTCGTTCGGTCAAAGATGACATGTACCAAATGCAAAGTATTTTTGACAGCATGTTTTGCTCCAGATACTAAGAAACCACAAGACTGGTTTAGGAACCAAAGCACACAAGAACTTTTGAGCGAAGCACAGCGAGACATACTTTTTTCTGAAAACAGTGAAGAACAGCGACTACGAGAAAAACCGCAGTCGCCAAAACTCTATGAAAAGCGTGAAGAACAGCGAGTAGGTAAAAAACCCCAGTCGCCAAAACTCTATGAAAATCGTGAAAAATTGCCAAACGGTTTGAGAGGATATTATGTACATAGACTTCTTGTAAATGCTGTTGCAATGTGGGCTTCGCCTCGTTATGCTTGGTATATTTAAGACTTCTGACGAAATTCATAGACAAGAACGTGAAGAGATGGAAAACAAGCTTGAAGCAAAAGATGAAGTCATTGAAGCAAAAGACAAAAGCCTTCAGAAGAATACCACGTTCGGTACCAAAAGGAAAGGAAAAGAACTATAAGTATATGATTTACACTGAAGAGATGGAAAATGAAGAAGACAGAGATATGGTTATGTTGCATTTAGTCAGAAGAAAGCAACAAAAGCTTTTACGACCTTGCTAAGATTTACAAATCTGACAGAAATTGGTTCTATCGCGAAAACTTACCGATTTCAATGACACCGAATGAAGATGTGAAACAGATAGTTCAAGATACGTTACCTCAAACACACTATGATATGAAAGGTTGTACAATACTTACCTTCAAAGAAGACTTACCGCTACTGAAAGAAAAAATAACAGAGTATTTTGACAACTTCAAACAAGCAGAGTAAATGAACCATTTATTTTTCAAGCTTGACCCCTCACAATTTGAACTTTGTTTGCGTAGATATGAATTCTGAAAGAAGTATGAGGGTCTTGTATGACTTTATACTTCTCCCATAGTTCATGTCTGTCAAACTTACCTGCCATGGACTCTTTCATAAGTTCCATGAAATCGTCTTCGGACAATCCGGGGAAAAGTATTATGTCAGTAAGTATTCTCTTTACATCCTTACTTAAACTCTTGGCTGTCTGTACACAAATGACAACTGAGATGTTAAAGTGTCTGAGCTTCTTAAGAATTCGACACATGTCTTGTTCTCTGTTCTTTAACAAAGGATGAGAAGCAAAGTCATCTAAGATAAGAAGACATCTATGAGGGTACGTTTTCCAATCGTAAGATTGCAATTTCTTCGAAATGTATTCTATCTCTTTCTGTTTGTTTCTGAAGTGTTTCTTCTCTAATATTCTCTGCATTTCCTCATTTGGGTCTTTAAACTTCGAATTTATATACTCATTTATAGCATTGTACTTCAAAACTCTTCTTTGGTACTTCTTTATCCAATCTAACAACTCAGAGTCTTTTATACATACTAACTTAGACTTCTTTATAATATCTTTGAACGAATTGACGGTTTGGTCAAATTGACCAGAAGTACTACAAATGACAACTAACTCATAGAATGGGTTCTTCTCATCTAGTTCTTGTTGTTGTGCAGCCATTTTAAGATAAGTGAAAGTCTTACCCGACCCAGGTGGTGCAATTAGACCTGTTATACCATTCTGAGCAAATAAGAACTTGTCATGTATAGGCTTTATTTGAGCATTTTCTAACTTCCTCTTGTTCTTGTTTAAAATATTCTCAAATTTTTTGTCAATGTCAGCAAACTTTTTTTCTAACATATTTTTAGAAAAATTAAAATTTTTATCTTTTTGAAAATGTCTAGCGATTTCGCCATCTATATTCGAGACAAGCTTTTCGACAGCAAAACATCTGTAGACCATAAAATCTTACATAGTGTAAACAAGAAAGGTGAATTTGTTCTAAAGTTCTGTTTCTGGGAATATGACAAGAACCATAAAACATTACAAAGAGCAGTCTTAAAATTTGTCAATGACAGACTTGTTGACAGAGATGACGCCGATTGGAAAGATGAAGTCCAACAAAAGTTCTTAGAATGCAAAGAAGACACATGCGCTGTTCTTGAAGATGAAATAGAAAACAGAATAGAAGAGCTATTAAAGGACAAAGAACTTTTACAGAAATATGGTTCGGAGAAGTTTGACATAACTCCACCAGAAAAGAAGAAGAGAGAAAAGAAAGAAAAGAAAGTAGAAGAAGAGAAGAAAGAACCAGAGCCAGAGAAGAAGAAATTTGACATGTAAAAATAAAATTTTATTTTTAGAACATTTCTGGGTCAATGTCAATGTTCTCTTCCTCTTTAGGAGCAAACACCGGCTTAGACTCTAAAATCTTTTTACCCAATTTACCTTGAACTTCAACTATCTTAGACTCATAATATTCATAGTCGTCTGTCTTCTTTGGTTCATAAGGTATAACAAGTTTGTATGCTTTGCCTTCTTTAAGGTTTGAAAACCTTCTGTCAAAACTTTCTTTGACTGCTAACAAACCTTCTATGTCTAAGTCTTCAAATTTCGCACCATTTTTAGTCACAATAGCAAACTTAACCGGTTCGATGTTCCAAACTTTGTCATATGTAGACTTTTCAAAATGGTAGAAGTAAACATTCAAATATGTGAATGGGTCTAGTTCTTCTTTAAGTCCTGACATGTACTTGTTTACTGAGATGAATTTCGTCATCTTTTCTATCGGATAAAAAAATATTTTTTTTAAAATTTACTCAGAAAAATTATTTCTTTCTATATTTGCCATTCCGAACTTCAAAAAGATGTTTTATACCAGCATAGAATTTTTCTCTAGAGCTTGGTCTTATATCGTTTTCATGACAATATTTTCTATATTCTTCATATAAAGCCCTTTTTTCATACATTTCATAAGGACAATCTAACCAGAATAGCGCATATCCATTTTCGTTATCTAGGTCTCTATATGTTTCTTCTGTTTGTAGAATTTCGCTTTCTCTATTTAGTTCTATGTCTATATATTGTGGCTTAAAAAGATGTGGGCAAGAAGGGTCTGGCGCTATGTAAAAAGTTAATTTTTCTGTCATCTTTTCTATCGGATAAAAAATATTTTTTTTAAATTTACTCAGAAAAATTTTTCTTTGTATATACACCATTCTGTACGTCTAAAAGACTTTTGACATTTGCCAAGAATGTTCGTTTAGACGCTGTCATATAACCATACTCTTGACAATACTGTTTATACGAATCGTACAATGACCTTTCATCTAAACACTCAAAGTCAGTTTCATCTATGAACAGTTCATATACACTCTTGTTTGCTTCTAACAATGTTTGTCTCTCTTCGGTATGTGGAATTTGTCTTGGATTGAACTTAGAAATATCTAATGTCATGAAATATGAGAACAAGTGGTTGTAAAAGTCAGATGTTAAAGTTTCTGCTAAGTCGTCAAAATATTCAGTATCTTGCATATGAGAATCTGACGTTCTGACAACTACATATCTTCTGTCAGAACTTTCTAACTTCATCGGAACAGCATTGTTTGAAACCATGACGAAGTTTGCAACATTTTCACAAACTCTTTGGTCTTTATATTTTCTTTCAACAACTCCAACTTTGTCTGTTATAAGACTCTTCAAAGCATCTGAGTTCAAAACTTTTGTTGTATCTATACTTTGAAGTTCATTGCAAACTATAAGTTTCATATTCTCTATTGAGGAGTTAAACTTGCCACAGATGTTTTCTAAGTTTGTCATATTCGGATTCGAATAGCCCTCTAACAGTTTGCATAAGATATCTGTAAAGAAAGTGTTCTTACCAGTTCCTTGTTTTCCAATTATGATGAGAGCAGTTTCATTTTTAGCACTTGGATGTTGTAAGATGTTTGCAAACCAACATAAGATATACTCATAGACTCTTTCGTTTCCATTGCATATAATTTCTTTGACATGGTCTAACCAAGCTTCTATAACATTTTCTTTCCATTCTACTTGTTCATATTTATATCCAGTGAAGATAGAATAGAAGTTTGGAGAAGGTGTATAGAACTTTATACCACGAACTGAAAAATCTTCTAACTTTGACAATAAGATATCCCAAGCATCTAACATCTTCATGCCAACTTGTACAACTTTTATTTCTTAAGTTTCTGTTTACATTCTTGTTCTGAAACTATTGTCGCTTTAGGTTTGTTAAAGACAACATCCCATTCTTTCATGACATAACATTCTGGGGCAGAGTCGACATAAATGACTAAACGTTTCAAATTCTCGACTGCTTTGTTATAGTCTCGAAATGGACACATATTTCTGAATGTTTGGAAGTCATAAAAATCTGAAACATCTATTCTGTACATTTTTATAAAAATAAAAAAATATTTTTTTTTATTCTTGAGCTATTTGTTGCATTTGTTGTTCTTGAGCTATTTGTTGTTGAAGTTGTTCTTGTAATACAATACTTTCACCAGTTGCATCTTCCAATTCGAAACTTTCTGCCGTCATTGACAAATACATAGGACATAAAAGTTTTACAGGAACAAAGTTTGCGTCAACTAAGGTTAAGTTTATGTTTGCTAAAGTGTTTGAGTTTACTAAAGCTGAAAACTCTGCATTCGAATGAACAATAGGCAAACCAGCAGAGAAAGTGTTGTTTATACGCATGAGTATTTTTTGGTCATAGTAGTTTCTGTCGACATTCGAATAACACTTTGAACCTAAGTTTGAAACAATATATAAAATAGGTGTACTTAAAGTCAATGGAATAGATAGACCTTGTATGACACCTTTTCCTGTTATAGGAAACTGTTGGTAGTAAAAACCAGATATAAGTTTTGTATTATAGCTCATATCGTTTATAGTAAACTCAGTCGGACATCCAAACATAATGAAACCTGCTCTAGTTGCAGCACATGTTACATCCGTCCTTAAAGTATTAAATAAGTCAACAAAACCTGTTGGTGGTATATCTGAGTAAGTATCTTCAAAGAAGTATTTTTTACCATTCACAACAACAAAGTCTTCTGGTGTCAAAAGAGCAAAACAGGCTTTAGTCGTCATTGTGTTTTAAGGTTAGTTTACAATATCGTCCTTGAGGACTTTGTAAGTTTGTTGTTATAGAATTATATGACTCAGGGTTTTTAGTCGTAATAGTATAAACCACTATGTCTTCTGCCATTTACATATATTTAAAAGTTTTTCTGAAAGTGGAGAAGAACTTCATCTAAACTTTCACATGGCGTTTTCTTGAAGTTCTCTGTCTAAGAAGTTCAAATATTTTGTAAAGACATAGAACTTTCCTTTGTCTACACGAACAAACAAAACAGGGTCTTTCATATCGTTCAAAAGTGTGTAAAGTCCTTTACATGAAATAAAGTCTATATTATTTTTCTTCAAACATCTTTCAAGAAGTTTTGACATTTTTACTTAGCAAATAAATTTTTAATGAAATGTTGTGGTCGTCAAATATTTTTATGACGTCTGGGAAACTATACTTTAAGTTCAACGTTTCACCTCCTTTCATAACGTATATCTTGTCAATGACATTATAATGAAACACCACAGCAAGCAATGTCGGGTTCTATTTCTTTGATGTTTATATCGTCTGCCTCTGTCAAAAGTTTCAATAGTTCTTTCAAAACTTCATGAGGTGCAATGACATATGAGTTCACTTTTACAGGGTTGTGTTCGACCAAGTTTAACATTATACTAAAGCTTGACAAATCTTCTCCTGAGTTTTAAGTTTGTCTTTAAGTTGTTGGTAGTCGTTTCGAATATCTGCAACAGAACTTAACTCTCTGCTAACTTCAGGGTATGTTGGTTGTTCTTTTACAGGAACAATTGTTATACCATCTTCGTCCTCGTATGGTTTCCCCACTTCAACATCTCTGTCTTTGACATTGACAACAACACTTTGACTGTTTGTTTGAGTTGTGAATTTAACTTCACATCTGCCACCGCCATTAAACCTTTTGAAACACTTACGCTTCTATTTTTCGGAAATGACATTTTACTTAGAATAAAAAGATGGACGTATTTGAGTATCTCTTCGAATTGAAGCAAAACAAAGTTTACACACACAAACAATACAAATACATTGACAGAATAGTTCTTTACACAAACAATGGAAAATGTTATAGAATAGCAATATTTGCTGAACCTAAATATTTTCATAAAGCAAAGAAAGTTGGTATAACTGAAATGGTGAAAGTTCTTGAAGCAGACAAAAATATAACTTCAAAACTGACCGATATTTCTAAAGGAAAGTTTATAATACAATTTTATGTCAAAACTGGCGTACTGTCAATATTTGACGGAGAGAAGTCAGTTCAAGAACAACTTACTGACCTGCTGCCAAAATCTGCTCGATGGAAGCTGTCGTTATGCCAACCTGAGGAGCCCCAGCAGGTTTCATCGAACGAATCTTCAAAAGAGCATCTTCCGTGAAAAGTGCTATTGGTTTTGTAAACTTCTTTGCTTTCAATTCATCTGGACCGTCTCTGTCACCAGTATATTGTATTTGTACAGTACCAACAGTTGAAATACCACCCATAAAGTCTTCTGAGTCAGCAAATGGAATGCCAAGCCAAAGTTTGAACGGTCTCCATTTGTATATTGAGTTTTTTGACCTCCTGTATGAGTCCATACTTTCACATATGGCAAATAGAACTTTGCATTTCAGGGTTAATGGTCGTTGTGAAGTTGTTGTTAAAGTTCATAGCATCTAATGTCAAGTTGTATGACTCATATCTTCAACTGTAGAATATTCTTCTCTTGGATAATATTTGCCATCTATGTTTATATGATATTTAATACCGGGGTTGTAGAAACAAGAATAGTCATTTATAGTTCGTCTGAACAGTACAAAACATAGTATCTGCATGTTTCATTGCAGTTGTTAAAGCAATATCTGTTCTTGCACCTGGTCAGCACTTTGGTTTCCAACTTCACCTGCAAAGTCTTTGACAGATATTTGGTGTATAGGGAACATAAGTGGAACTGCAATATATTTGGCAGCTAAAGCATTTGAAATATCTGGGTCCAACATATAGACTGCAAGTCTGCTTTCTATTCTCTTGCATTCAAATTTTTTCGCATGTGAACTTAACTGGGTCCCAAGCAGTTCCAGCAGCATTGAAATAGTAGTTTACTTCAGTGTTGAAAGTTTGAGAAACCAAAGTCTAAGTCAACTTTGTCTTTGCAAAAGTCGGCGAATGACGTTTGATTTGCTCCCTTTACGTCTGTAAGAGTGAATGGGTCTTGTGTTGGTGCAATGACTAAGTTATTTTTGCTTGGAAGTAAGTTCGATAGAAATTTTTCCTGCCCAGTTTGGCAAGTATCTTAAAAACCTGAAGATGAGGAAAGATGACAAAGGAACTCTAAGTTTCAGTTTTACTTTGGTTACTGCTGCTGCAGTTTTTCCAGAAAGGTCAACATAAACTCCTGGAACGTTAGGGTCAAGTCTTCTTATTTTCTCAATAGTTGCATACTGGTCTGTTTGTTTCTAGCTTGTGGTTGTACTGAGTTTCTCAAAGCGAACCATTCATAGTTTGCCCATGTTACTGTTTGAACTAAGTCAGAGTTAGAATATATCTTATATCCCATGAAAACTTCTGGAGCATATTGGTATCCGACATAGAAAATTCCATTGCAACCTTTCTTTGTCAAGACAACTTGGCAGAAGGTTTTATTTCAATGTCTTGTTCCACGTATAAGAATGAGTTGTCAATAGAAATAATGTGAAACCTGTCGCAAGCAATATCTACTGTTGTTGAAGAACCTTCTCAAACTCACCTACGTTTCCATAAGAAACAGCAGTTGTATATTCGTAAGTTCCAGGAACTATTTCTGACCTTCTAATGGCATTGTCGCATTCGTTTATACCATTCGGAAACATTTCCATTCATGGCATCCAAAACTGTTGGCGTTATATTCTGAGCGGCGTACATTTCATATGTGTAAAAATATAGAATAGTTGGATTTATGTGTCATAATAGAACCCAGTGGACCAAGTTTTACTTTCTTCCTGGCTGAGTTTTTAATCTTCTTTTTCCTTCATTGCCACTACTTTCACTAGATGCAAGTTACTTCTTCACTACTTTCACTTTGTTCTACTCTTCTCTTCTTCTTTGGTGTCGCTTTTGGTAACTTGCCCTCTGCTTCAAGTTGTTGCATCTTTGCCTCATGTTCACCTAGTATGTTGTAAATTTCCCATGTCCTTTTTGCCTTTGGGCTCTGGTCGCCCATCTCAGGTAACCAATATCCTAGAAAGATTTTGTCATAGTTTGTATTTGAGTCTTGGCGTATTGTTTGCATGACTCTTTCCTGAGTTTTCGGTTCAAGCTCTTCAAACAGAGCTTGTCCATATGGAATAAGCTCGTTTCCAAATATATGTTTTTGTAGCCATTCTGGTTTTCTTTCCATGTTACCAACAATATCTTTTGTGAATGGGAAAGCTTTTACCCAATCTTTCAGTCTTGCGTCGTTTATTTCTGTAGTTGGTTTTATTTTGTCAAGGAACATGTTTTTCAATACTAACATTTCATTTGGTACTGTCCATTTGAGTTTTCTTAAATATTCATCCATTCTCGTTCATTGTCTGCAAAGTAAGTTTTTATGACATTTTGCAAACTTTCGTTTGCAAGGTCATGTACAATAGGTTCTCTTCCTTCTATCTCCCTAACTTTCTTTCTAAACTCTTCACCAAATATACCATCTTTATGGTTCTGTGTAGTTCTTTGAGATAAATGTTTTAGAACGTCAGGTGTTATATTTCCATCAGCCATGTTCATTTCATACTGGTTCAAAATATCTGCATCTTTCATATCTTTCAATGGCATTAAAGCCGCGCTTAAAATACCAGCTATATCTGGTTCACCATTCACTTCCATTGCGTCTACAACTTCTTGGAATTGTGGTTGTAAGTTTATGAACCACCTATCCGGATTAGCTTTATGACCCCATCTCATTGTAGTTCCATCGTCTGCAGAAACAAAAGTAGGTTTGTTTCCATCTTGGTTAGGTTCTGAATGAACTTTAAACAATGTTTCATTTCTATATGTTTTGTTGAAATTTAACCTTTTATTTTCACCGAGTTCATCCGAAGATTGAACGTTAAATGCTCGTAAGTAAAAAGGGTTGTTGTATTTGTGTACATTTTCTTTCAGTACTTCCATTCTATGCTGAATATTTTCATCTGGTGTTGGAGTCTTTTGTATGTCGGCAAACATTTTTCGATATTCTTCTACTATGTCAGCCGAATTTTTTTTAGACTCTTGGAAAGATTCCATATTCACCTCATGCTCTTGTTGAGGGTCAAGATTTTTCGGCTGTTCCAAATCTTCATCTAGTTCTGTGAAGTTAGTTTCCAAAGGAGGGACTTGTTCGTTTCCTTCAGGCTCTTCTAGCTGTTGTTGCTGAACTATTTCTTCCATGTCTGGTTGTATCTGAACTTCTTCCTGTGGAGTTTCTTGTACCTCATCTGCTGGCATTTCATATATTCCGAGACCGTTTTTAACAACTTCCCTTTCTAAGTCATCCGGACTCATAAACCTTTCTTCTTTCGTTCCGTCTCTATTTTTTACGCGTTTCATGACGGGAGTTGAATTGTCATTTAGCTCTGACATCAAATATCTCGGAGTAAATTCGTTCATGTCATTTGGATGATATGCTATTAAATCATATCCCTTAGCGAGCTTGTATTTTCCAGGTTTGAAATTATATCCCATTTGGTGCTGAACCATAAAGCTAAATAGGTTCGGGTCAGTATTTCCTCCCTTGAACTTTCTAATAGCTTCTTTATATCTGTCACTAAAGTCAATACTATCTGGGTAACCATAGTCTTCCTTAAGCCTTTTTAAGAATTCTTGGTTTCCTTGTTCTCTACTTCTTTTATGTCCTTGCTCTGTTTGTGGAGGTGGTTGTTGTGCAGGGTTTTGAACTGTTGGTTGCTGTGCTGGTTGTGGAGGTGGTTGTTGTGCAGGGTTTTGAACTGTTGGTTGTTGTGCTGGTTGTTGTTGTTGTTGTTGTGCTGGTTGTGGAGGTGGTGCAGGTGCTGGATTTTGAACTGTTGGTTGTTGTGTTGGTTTTGGTGCATGCCTGTGTCTGTGTCCATGTGACGATGTAAATGTTTTAGGTAGTCCTGGTGCAGGTGCTTCTCTTGGAGGGTTTGGTGGTATATAGGTTCCACTAGCTAGTATATAAGTTCCACCAGCTGGTATATAAGTTCCACCAGCTGGCACATATGTTCCATCTGCAGCATAGTGTCCTACCTGACTTTTCGTTTTTAAGAAAGCATTTACTAGGTCTGTTTTGGTCTGTTGTAACTCTTTTTCTTGACTTTCCACAACAGTTGCTCTAACGGCGTCATAGGCACTTTGAACTGCCTGTCTCGTTGCTGCATCTGTTATTTTCGTCATATTTTGTGCTACTTCTTTTAACTCTTTGTCGAAACCTTCAGACTTCAGTTTCTTTCCAGATGAGAAGTCGTTCACTTGTTTCACCTTACTATGAAGAGCTTCGAAGGCGTTCTTAAAGTCAGCATTTGTTAAAGCTTCATTTGAACTGTCTTCATCCGCTTGTATTTTTGTCCTTATTGACCCTATAAGTTGGGCTGCTTTAGCGTTGGCTTGGGCATCTAACCAGTCATTGTTAGCTTTTATATATTCTGCGCTTTTCATTGCCTTTTGCATAGCCGCGTCGTCATTTTTACTTTCTTGTGCTAAGTTTTCATACTGTACGGTTTGGTTTTGCAACTGTAAAAGTTTTTCTGCCTTTACATTTGCTTCAACTTCTTTTTTATACTCATCGCTATCCATATATGTCTTCAGGGCTTTTTGTTTTATCTCTTCATCTTTCAGTACTTTATATTGAGTAGTATGGTTTTTCAAATTTATGACATCTTGTTCCATTTTTGCTACTTCTGCTGCTTTTTCTGACACTTTTTTTGCATATTGCTCTGTACTTAGTTCTTTCAGTTGTTCTTCTTTCTTCTTTTTCTCTACGTTTAACTCATTGAGTTTCTTTGTGTGTCTGTCGTATTCTAGTTTCTTTTCGTTTTCACTTATTTGCTTCTGTATGTCTATGTTTGACTTTTTGACATCTGATATTTGATTTTTGAGTGAACTCAAATTCATTTGACTTTGAGGGTTATATGCTGTTCCGTCTGCAGCTCCACCATAGCCTGCCATTTTCGCTAAAAGTGCCGCTCTTAAACCTCCACTCTGTGCACCAAGAACTCGGTTTAAAAGCATAGGGTTGCTTGACATTTGTTGCAACATAGTGGGGTCATTCAGCATTTGTTGTTGCAACTGTTGTTGTGGTGTTAGTCTTACTATTGGATGTTTCAATGCTCTCTTCCTCTTACGTATATTCTTACGTATCCTACGTGGCATTTTAAGTGAAGTTAAAAAGCGGCTTTTGACAGATGTTTATATGGCACTTTTTCAGTAAATTCAATGAGGTGAAAAAAGAGGTGAGAAAACAGGTGAGATCTCACCTCTTCACCTAAAATATATTTTTATTGAATTCTGTATAAAATTCTAGTAAAATTTCTTTGTTGTGACACTTTTTTCAGTAAATTCAATGAGGTGAGAAAAGAGGTGAGAAAACAGGTGAGATCTCACCTCTTCACCTAAAATATATTTTTATTGAATTCTGTATAAATTTCTGAGTAAAATTTCTTTGTTGTGACACTTTTTCCGGTTTATAGGACCTCTCTCATATTCTATTTTATCGTATTTAAACTCATAGTCATGTATGTCCTCTAAACTTCATTTATACTAAACATCTTCGGGGCTAGAAGGCACGAAGTGCCTGGAAGCCCCACTACCTTTTTTTTTTTTTTTTTTTTTTTTTTTATCAATACCCTTTTACGATTATTGCTACTTTTTCGAAATAAAATAAATTTATTATCAAAAACCTTTTTTTTTCTTAGTAAAAATAAAAATGTTATTTTATATTAAAGTCTTTTCAGGGGGGTTATACCGTGATATTAGCCTTGTACCGAAAAAAGTGACGGGCAATGCCGTAAAATAATATTTTATTAAAAATTTTTGGTGGAGAATTGGAAAATTTTTGTTGGAAAATTGGAAAATTTTCCTAATCATTTGGACTATAACCTGGCATATTAGGGAGTTTTGTCAACAACTCAGTGCTGGGATCAAGATAGTTTGTAATCCAAAAGTAGAAACGTTCCTTGGTGTCTTGTTCTGGCTTCCTGCAAATCACAGATTTTGCAGGATTCTTCTTAATATTGTCAGAAATTGCGCAAATCATGTCCATCGTCGTCAATTCTTCACCATTGATGTTAAAACGATTTCGATTACGGTAATTTCTTTTCTCTTGCAATTCTTTTTCTGCAGGAGTCAATTCACGAACATACTTATTATGTTTGAGAGCTTCTACAGAACAAGGGCAAAGACCGCAGGCGGCGCAGCATTTTGAACCGTTCTTAATGATACTGATTCTTGCCATGCGCTAATAAATGAGTAGATAATGGCGTAGCGCATCATTGCAGCATTGCTGTTGAACTCTTGCTTCGGTGCCTTAATGTAATCTCTCAGATAATCCGTGAATTTGGACTTTAATCTTTTGGCAATGCCAACATCAAATACTTGTAAAATGTGTGTTGTATGTGCGGGAAGAACAATTAATTTGATGTTGGCACTTGCCAAAAGGAACAATGCCAGAGGATTCTCGCGGCTGGAGTGTCCATCACACACAATGAGAGCAGGCTTGTCACGTATATCTTCTGGCATTCTCTGGCGTTCAAAGTTAAGCCACTCGATGAAGAAAATGCAATACAATAAGAATACACTTCTGTTCACCCAGCCTTTTGGCGTAGAAGTAAACCAACAATGTCTTTCGCGCTGGAATACTTTCAGTTCTCTAGGTAGTTCTGCAATACATGGGAGAACAAAGAGAGGTGGGACAGATTTGCCTGTCATTGAGCATCCGCATAAAGCTGTAATGTGCGGAAAGTTTGGAATTCCTTTGGCGATCATATGCTCTATCTCCTCAGGTAATGCAACTTTCTTCTTCTTAAATTTGTTTATGAATGTTTCATCGATACTAAAAATCAACTCCTCTGGAGTACTTTCGATTGTTTCACGATGTTTATCGTAGAATTCTTCGATAATTCTTGGTTCACACGCCATGTATCTTGATTCTTCAATCTCTTGGCATGCCTTAAGCTTGCAATGCAATTGCTGTAAAATATGGTTAACATAAGGTCTCGATACATCATCACCACCAAGAGTATTGATAACTTCTTCTGCAAGAGTAGGACAATTAATCTCAAGAAGGAATCTGTAACCATAATCTCTTCTGAGCTCTTTCAACTTGAACGCCTCGTCAATAATGTCAGCTGCTTCTAGAGCTTCACCTTTGTAAGCAGAATCTTCGATAATTTCTTTTAAAGTGAGCTGATCACGCTCGCATAGGTATGGATCTGCACCGCCATGATTCCCTTTTTCCCAGTATAGACCTAATGCAGCTCTTTTAAGTGCAGTAGCAATGAGATTGGATGTTAAAGTTCCGAGATCTGGGTATTCTTCCTCCCATGCAAGCTTAGTTTGACTATATGTCATACCTTCGGCGCGACAATTGATGATAAACTTTTGTTGTCTACCAAGAAATTCGACTGTGAGAAATTCCATTTTTAATTTTAAACGAGCACCTGAGCCACGTTTTATCTGACTTCACCAGCCAAAAAGCCCCTGTACTAAGTGTCATGTTTTTGTTTATTTTAAAGTTTCTGCCATGTAATGGTTTACATTGCAAATTTTTTGAATACTTTACATCACCATAAAATGGCAGTACAAGGCTAGTTTATCGGTACAAGGCTCTTGAAATGACTTTAAGGGTTTCGTTTTGCTAAAATTGTCACTTTTATAGCATATTTGTTTTTGGATGTTTTGCGAAACCAAAAAAAAAACTATGATATACAATGTGTGTGTAAAGAAAATACTTTATTTACTAGTTAAAAAATCATTTGGTATTGATCAAGTTATTTTTTCTGGATAAGATATTATATGGATAATTGGATAGAAAATACAATTATATAATCTTGTACCTGGTTTAATTAAGCTAATTGTCATCAGAAACTTGTAATTTTTATGAATTTCAGATTTTCTTTTCATTACTGCTTTTCTTAATAGGTCAAGTTCTTATTTACGTTATAAAGTATGATATTTACAAATATCAAGTTATCATGTTTTTTGAGAAATTATGAGAAACAAACAAAAATGAAAAAGATAGGAATAGCAATGAATAGTGATGTGGGTATAGAAAATGTAAGAGATATGAATGCAAAGCAATCAGTATTTAGGACATTGACCATAGATTTCGAAAAAAAAATGCTGCATATTGAGCGAAAACTATGATTAGATTATAAGGCTGTCATTTAAAGCATAATGAAACTATTCCCTTTTCATTTTAATCGAATAAGATAGTAAAGATTTTTGAATTAGCTAGAAACTGATGAGATGTTTTCACAAATCAGATTTTTAATCTCTATAATGCATAATTCACTCAATATCTCAATTTTGATATTGCGAGATATTTTTGCTATCGGTTTCGCAATTTTGACACAATAGCAAGAGGGTTCTATAAGCATTATTATCAACGTAGAATCTGAATATCATATCAGAAAATGTCGCAAATCTGACATTTACCCGACCAAATAGCAAAAATAATTGAATACTTTTCGCAAAAACTTTAAAAATCGATAAAAATATGAAATATAGATATTAAAGAGATTTTTATATAATATTCATAAAGATTTTCCAAAAATATGATACCGCAAAATTAAAAAAGTGACGTCTTGAGTGGAGTCAAATGTCGAAATTGCTAGCTAAATGTTTTTTAGCGAAATTGCGTATTGTACGTTTTTTTCGCAAAACGAAACCCTTATTTATATCAAGTTTTTATTCATAAATTTTTATAATGTTGTATAAATTTCATTAAAATTTACGTACATATTAAGGTACTTATCTTCTACATATATAATCTTCATTAGATATATACATGATAAATAAAATTCATAAAACATTAAAAATCAAAAAATTAGATGAACCTTGGCAATTAAACTTTATTAAATAATAGTTGTTTATAAATTATATTATATTATTATTTAATATTATTTTGATAATGAAGATTTTATTTTGCAATAATATAAACGAAATTTTTTACCTTATGAACTTTTGATGGAAATATGCAAATTTAAAATAATAAAGAAAGCCGCGAGCGAAGCGATCGGCTTAGTTCGAAGATTTTGATTCAAATCTTTGCTGATCTGTAATTCGCGGAAGCCGCGAGCGAATCGAGCGGCTTAGGTCTAAGATTTTGATTCAAATCTTTGCTTATATTCCTTAAATTCTTTATGAAACTCGCAACAGTTCCATAAAAAATTTTAAATTCTAAACTGTCGAAATTACCGATCGGTAATCACACCCTTCACGGATGTGTCACTTTTACAGGTGTGTCACTTTTAGCTAAAATTACCCCTACTCGACAAGCTTATGATACAAAGAGATTCCAGCCCTTATTTATCCAAACGAGATTCTTACTAATAATAATTATAGTTGATATTGCAAAGGAACAGACAACAGCCTTTTCGTGATTCTAAATCCTCAATTTATTTGATAAAAGTGTCAAAATGACTACAAAACCTACAGAACACCAACTTGATCCAATAAACATTAGCCCAGATCAATTTTTAGACTGTGCCAAAGCAATTATTCATACTATATTATTCCATCGAGCAATTGATACACAAGTAATTCCAAAATCAATTATTATGTCTGGTGTTGATATTGCTTATGCGAGTGCTGAAACGCCAGAAAGCTCAGAAAATATTCATAAAAGATTATTACCAATGCAAGATGCGATTTTTGGCGGAGCGCAAAATACTTGGATAATTTTATCACTCTCTTATAATACCCCTGTTAAGGGATGGTTTAAAGATGTACAGTCTTCTCAAGTCTGGGAACGCTGGTCCATTCCTTTCCAATTTCAAACATTATCTGCAAAAGATGTTAGATTTGCGATGCTTCATACCATCACACAAATTACCCAGAAAGCAAATAGCTGTAATGTTGCAATGCGCCCTTCAGAAGGTTCAACATTCCAATATTCATTAAATTTGCCGACAGACAAAGGCCCAGAAACAGCCGAATTAGTGAATTTGATGAAGAAAATTGTTAAAACCCCAGCATTTTTGTTCCAATGAAAATTTAAAATTTTGTTTATATATTATACTATCTAAATTGATATTTGATATCAGATTCTATGATTAAATGAACTTTTACTAGTACCAATTAAGAACCGAGTTCGCAAAATCCAATCAAAAGTTCAACATAAAATAAATATTCTGCTTTGCATGACTTCATGACAAAGGGATGATGTCATTCAAGCAAGAGCCCGAATTTAGGTTGTGTATCTATTTGATAATGGAAATGCCGAGAATTCAGAAAGTAGTATATATGACGGGTTGTGTGACTTTTTTTGTAATCGTAAGAATTCTCACATAATTGAATGATTTTTGAACATACTTCCGAATAGCAGATTTTAAAAATTTATGAATAATTTATAAAAAGTTTTTATTCCTACAATTCCTATATTACCATTAATAAAAAGAATATATTTTATAATAATTTCATTTCGAACATGTTAAAATTTATCTGCATTTTGAAAAATTTTATTATAAATGATAATATAATTTATTAAATTAATATATAACTTATGAATAATTTATTTTTTTTAATTCGTAAGAAAATGAGTGGATCAAGATTCGTAACCGTCAATCAATTAATGGATGTTCTTTCACCAATTCTTGAAAATATTAAACAAGTAGATGTTTATTTCGATGATTATGTAGAAAGTTTATATTATAAAGGTAAGTTTAATATTAAACCCATTGCTTTTGCATTTGATAATAAATTAATTGAAAATGCAAAAATTTGGGAATTAATTCCAGATATTGAATTTATAACAAATATTAAGGATAAATGGTTTAAACGAATTCCAACCACTAAAGTTCTTTGTAAATTAATGATCAAAACCGAGGCCAAAGAATTTCATGAATTTACATATCATCCAAATAAAGTTTCAGAACTAGAAAATGAAAAACTTCAGAAAAAATTAAACGATAGACTTTCAAATGATCGTATTGAAAAAATAAATAAACTAGCAGAAGTTGCATTTAATAATGAAATATTTGATGAATATAACCTTGAACTCAGTGATGGACTTTAAGTCCTGGGCTTTAAGGACCCGGGCTCAACGAGTTATGATTTATGAAATCAATTATTTGATTCATTCTTTCTTCAATAATTTCTATTCTTTTTGTTAAATCATCAATTTTCATTAATGAGGTGATTCTTGATTGAGGAATAGATTTTAAACTAACAACACCTTTTATTTTTGAAATTTTGAATCCATCAACTTTAAACATTTTATTCAATTTACATGTTGTCAATTCTTCAAATAATTTTTTATTCTTCGCGTAATAGTCATTAAATTCTTCAACAGATGAAAAAATTTTTGTTTCAGTAATGGGTTTAACAATGTTTATTTTCTGATGAATATCTTCACTTTCATTAATTTCTTCCTCCTCTGTTTTATTTATTTTTAAAATAGGCTTCATTTATCATTAATTAAAAATTAGAATATAAGTGATGAAATATATTTTTTAATTAATATTAAATCAGAAATGGCGGCAGGATTCTTTAAAAAGTTATGGGAAGGAATTAAGAAAGCAGCAAGTTGGGTTCATCAGAAAATAATAAAACCCATTGCAAACTTTTTGGCACCAGTAGCGAAAACGGCAGGAACTATAATTGGTGGAGTATTAGGTGCTAAAGCAGGTAATCCAGCGATGGGAGCACAAGCAGGTAACGCAGTTGGTGGAATTGCTGAAGGAATACTTAATAAAATAGGAGGAAAGTAGTGGAAAAATAAATATTATTTTTATCTCAATATCGGTTGTAGTCTTTGATAAACTTTTGCTCCTTATTTAAACTTCTCTTACCGGAACATTAGGTGCTATTTGTTCCGCAACGTCACTAATTGCTTCTTTATTCTTAAATATCCAATTTGCTCCCTTCTTCATTGTTTCCCAAACTTTATGCGCTCCTCTTTTTACTTTATCCCATAACTTTTTAAAGAATCCTGCAGCCATAGTTGATTATTTCATTAAAATTAAAAATTCATTTTCATCTTTTAATTTTGATTTTTTATTTCATCATAAATGACGACTAACTATTTGGTGCCAAACACTAAACCGATTAATGGAAATGTATTTCATTCATTCGAAAAGATAAATGAAATATTCGCAAAGAATGACGGTAGAAGATATTATAGAGAACTTGAAAGTTCATGCTATGACTCTGATGCTCCATATTTTGATGATAAACAAACTCATTTAAGAATTACAAATCCGGCTCTTGATGTGAACCAATTAGGTGACACATATATTAAACGTAAAGTTAAAGCAACTTTAGTTTCAAATAAAGCTTTCACATGTGATGCCGCTTTTAAATGCATGCGTTTATTCGTTGGTTATAAATCATCAAATCAAAACTTTAAACAATTAGAAGTAGAAACCGAAAGAGGTGATGCCGGCTATCTTCAGATGGATTGTGCCCGTGAATCTTTCGCATTTGCAACATATAAACCAAAATCGAAAGGAAAGTTAAAAAGTTTGTTCATTCATTATATAACAATGTCCAAAAATATGATAACTCAGTATGTGGTAAATATATTGACCCTCGAAGTTTTCAAGAGAGCAAATGAAGAAGTTGATATCACTTTTGATATGATTATTCCAGTAAACGATTTGTTAGCATTTCAGGCGTTCGACGATTATCCTAAATCATTTGGTGATATCATTCTTAAATATTATGTTTTCAGGGATACTTTGGTATTTTGCCAGTTGACCCGTTAAGAGTTGCTGATTTACAAAATTACGTTTATGAAAAGATAACTGATGAAAATTATGAAAAGATTATGAATCATGTTTATAAATACGATCGCAAATTCCAACAAATCGGACTTCCTGCAAAATTAATTACAAGCTTAGCCGCTACATCTGCTGACGCAACAGTTGAAGACGTTATTATTTCATGCACAAAGATGGAAGTTTTAGAGGATAAATGTATTACACCAGGATATGGTTTAATTGAAGAATCAGTTAAAGCAATACCACGTTTATTCAGTAAGGAAGATCCATTCATGATTCCAGCTCAACATATTGACGTTCGCTCACTAAATGGAGGTTGCATCACTCCTGAAGGTATCAGCTCTGATTTCTCATATGCTCTTCATAATGTTACAGATATTGTGTTAGCATTTCCGAAGAATGCAATGCAAAGAACAGTTTTAGAAAATCCAATGCTTCGAGGTCTTCAGGTCACTATAGATTCCAGAAACTTCCCCGATCAAGCGATGACCACAGTGGGTGACATATTCTTTACACGTATGCTTCAAGCTTCTGATTTAGATGGAGTGAATGAATGCACGGAAGAATACGAGGACTCATTAACTAGACCACTGAATGATGATAATGGCACGCCATTAGCTAGAACATGGAAAGACCAAACTTCATTCTTATGCACTATTCCAGTTCAACGTGATGGAGCGGGTATATTCTTTGATGGATTAGAAACTTTCAACTCACAAGTTACAGTACAAGTGAAAGCTTATCCAATCATTCAGGGTGAAAATGACACTTACTGTTCAAAGGTGACAAATCCTCCTCAGGTTTGGTTTACTAGGACTACATATTGGACATGGACACCGGATGAAGGTTTGAAATATCATTCAACAGGTACACCACCACAGTATAGAAGTTCATATGATGAAATATTGATGAATAGAAATGTTTAAAATTATAAATTTATTTTTGATTAAATGGATTTCAATTCTGAAGAATTAACAGGAGTATATAATACATACATAGATGATATGATTAATGAAGCATTGAGTGATAATAAAATGCTCTATCTAAGGAAAAATTAATGAAAATTCCATATTCTGAATGTTATTAAATTCAATCACTGCAGCAATTGGTAAACAAAATAAAGGTAAAACATTAACGATATTAAAACAAATTATCATTATTGCTAACACTTCACCCTATTCACATGTGTTAATTTATATCAACCGTTCAGGTTCACCTTCAGATGATACATTTGAATCTTTAAAGCATTTAATCAAAATTCCAATTATTTATTTATCACAAGAAGAAGCGGAAGATTATTTGAAAAACTTTTTAATGTATAAAGAGTTATATAATACAATCAAGAAGCAAGGATTAGAGGATAAAATTATTGATAAACAAAGGGATGAATTATTTGAAACACTTTCTATTTCAAATTTTGATAAAGAATTTTTGCATTCACTAATTTTTCTAGATGATGCCGTGAAATCAAAACTAATAACTAATGAGAAATCATATTTTAATCAATTATTAACTCAATGTCGACACATTCAGTGTTCATTCTTCATGGCTGTTCAATACTTTAAAGCATTAAGCACAAACATTAAATCAAACCTGTCCACCCTTTTCATTTTCAGTGGGTTTAGTCGTCAACAGTTGAACGTTATGCTTTATCAAGTGAATTTACCAATGAGCATTAATGAACTTTACACACAATATCAACAATTAGGAGAACATGAGAAAATAATAGTTGATTTAAATAAAGGTTCCATTAAATTCGAATAACTTTTTATAATTAATTTTTATTTTTTATTTATAATTAAACATGACAGAAATTGCAAATCTTCTACAGGTTCCATTAAAACAAGGAACAAAAAAAGGGTGCATATAATAGAACTATGAAAGTTCCAGACGGAATGAAAGAATTAGTCCACATTGTTGCCGGTCTTCAAAAGGATGTTAAACAAATGAGAAACGTTTTAACATTACCAGAAGCTCAAGCATATGCCAAACGTCATGGACCAAATTGGGAAGCACATGAAGCAGACATTACAGGACCAAATGGAAAGCCTGATGGTATAAATGAAGTCTTTGTTACTGATGGTCAAGGAAATATTAAAGTCATAAATGGGTATAAATTAACAATGACGGATTATCCTAAACGTAAAGCATATAATGAACGTTATCCTATGCAATTTGATGAAAATGGAAAAGCTGTTAAACAACATATCGGAGACAGTAAAGATGGACCAATTCTTTCATACCGTCATAATCCATATTCTTATTTCAATGAAGAATTAAATGCTATTGAAGAAGGACCAAACGGATTACCTCAATATGTTAACCAGTTTGATGGTCAATATGCAAATTTGAGACCTGAAATTCCAGCTAAGAAATTCTTTAAAGTTGCTTTATTCGATCCAGTGTTCAATGAACAGAAAGAAGCAATGAAAGCAGAATTTAAACCAATTCAAGTGGCAAGAATTTCTTCATCTTCACTTTCAGAAGCGTTCAAGGAATTGATAAAGAAACCACTTTATTCTCAACAAGGATATAACTTTGATTTAATTAAAGAAAGTGATAGACGTAAATTAGAAAAATCGGATGATTTTAAGAATGCATGTAATGAAATGATTAAAGATATTGTAAATGATAAAATAAGACTGGGAGAAACTCAAATCAATATCAATAACATAATTGGTGCAGTTACAAAGAAAGTATAAGCAATCAAGGATGAACCTTGGGATATTACCGTAACAACTAAATAAAACTTTAAATATATTTTTCTTTTTTTTATTCAATTATAAATGAGAAGACGTTTCACAAGTCAAAAGAACACAAACGCAAAAGCAGAGATTACGGTTGGTTATAATGTAAATGATGATAAATCACGAATTATTCAAAATGTTAAAGTTAATGTTAGTCCTGAATTAACAAGGTCAGCAACTCAACCAAATTTATTAACTCGTGACTTACCAAAGAAAGAAGAGGAGCAAAATAAAGAAGATGGAGACCCAATCATTTTATCTGAACCTGGAAAAGAACCTGTTGAAATTCCCACTTATCCAACATACCCCCCACCACTTGATAACCCATATAAAGTAGACATTAATTCAGAATTAATGAAAATATATCGCGATATCATAACTGATAATTATGATTCAATAATAAATTTAATTGACCAATCCGGTTTAATTATTTTACCTTATGAATCATTAATTCACATTATTGCCATTCTTTGTGATGTTCAAGATTCAGACGTGAAGATTCAATATTTCATAGATGATGAGGTTTCATGCTGCGGAACAGTTGCAAAAATAAATCCTATAAAGGATATTAGCACAATTAAGATATCAAAGAACGGAACAACAACTGAACTACATTTAACATATAATGATATTTATAATAAAATAGTTGATGAATATAAAATATCACTTGAAAAATTCTTTGTTAAGGCTATTTAATATTCAAGCATTAACATTATCGAATAATAATCCTTTGAATCATAATCAATAATAATTGACCTTTCACCAGTTTCTATCGTTTGTTTTATTTCTTTTTGTTCCCCACTATCTGGATCGGTCATTGTAATTGTTTTTGTTATAGTATCAGCTTTATCTTTAACTTCAATCTTTTTTCCATCAGGATATTTAAACCAAAATTCCAAAAATTCGATATTGTCAATCTGTTCATATTTTAATCTATCAATTACATTTTTAATACCATCTGAAAATCTTATGAAATGGTCATTATATGGGTTTGATTGAACCAAATTTGAATGAAGTGAAATATAACCTGTTGATGAATATGACATCGACTCATATTTTCTGAAAACACTAAAATTTATAACATGAATGAATTTCTTATTCGTTGAATTTATGAATTCTTGAGGTAATCTTATTCTAGTTTTATTTATCACTGGAAAATAACGCTTTACCATATTTTTAATCGTAATAAAAATGTCAATTATCAATATTATTTCGAATAATAACTGTGAATTAAATTTAACAGTTAGTGGAATTTATAATGTTTCTCTCGTTTCTGTGAGTGGTAAATTTAATCCCATTCTTTTAGACCCTTCGGATTATATATCATTTATTAAAGATGACCATGAAAAAACGTATGATATGTATATAAATAATGTGATAGTGAAATGGGATATTAACATGATTTTAAGTTATTTAAATGAATCATTTATCGTATGGTATGAAGAAAATTTTAAATCAAAACCTGATAAACTTTTTGAACTTGATGAAATAAATAATCTTATTAAATTTCCGCTGAAAATTAAATTTTGTACTCCTCGTCTTCGTTCATTGTTGGGGATATTAAATTTTGAAAAAGATGTTGGGGATGTTTTGTATTCTGACACTGGTTCCAATTTCATTTTAATCAAATGTGATAAAGTTAATACCCCAATGAGATTTTCACACCAAACATTAGACCCTAACTCTTACCCATCAATACAAAACATTTTATCCATCAACTTAAACACATTTTCTTTATCATATCCGTTTCAATTATCCGGGAATTCATTTATTCTTCATTCAAAAGATTTATCAAATATTAAATTTAGAATAACTGACCTATTTGATTGTGATTTAGAATTTATGAATGAAATATTATGGACTTTTCAAATAGAGAAAATAGCTGATGAGATAACGGATTAAATATTTATTTTTAAATCGTAATAAATGATTAAACAACAGCAACCACAACAACTTAAGGCACAAACCATTACATACGCCACATATGCATATAATTCAAAGACGGCAGAACAAACACAAAGGTTGAAATATGGAGATTTGGAGATAGTATTGAAAAATGACCATTTCGAATTCGTTTGCAAAGGTGGTGCGGTGATATCAAATATAAAAGAAATTTTATTTATGAATTCAAAAATTAAAGGAATAACGGATGATATAACATCAATTCCACCAGAAGAACAAAGATATTACGCATTAAATGCATTTCCTAAAGTTTTGAAGATTGGAAGATTTAATTTAAATGAGGAATTCATAAAAGGTTTCCTAAATGACATAATGAAGAAGGCGGATAAGGAATATGTGGATAGTGAGTTAGAGAAGAAAGCTGATATGGATTGGACATCGGCGACTTTTAACGTTAAAGCTGATACAAAATGGGTTTTAGCATGTTTAGACAATAAAGCTGATAAGGAATACGTGGATAGTGAGTTAAATAAGAAAGCAGATATGGATTGGACATCGGCGACTTTTAACGTTAAAGCTGATACAAAATGGGTTTTAGCATGTTTAGACAATAAAGCTGATAAGGAATGGGTTAATACTAAATTAAATACAATTCTTGAGATGATTTACCCCATTGGTTCAATATATACATCAATGAATTCAACAAATCCGGCAAGTGTTTTAGGTTTTGGTACATGGCAACAAATAACCGATCGTTTCTTATATTGTGCTAACTCATCAAAACAAACTGGTGGAAGTAAAACAATTACGGGCGAAAATTTACCTGCTCACAGTCATTACGTTAATTTAAACACAACCGAAGCAGGTTGGCATAAGCATAGATATTGGGATTGGTCCGGAATGACAAAAGGTAAAGGATATGATGTTAAAGATGACGTTAAATTTGCTATTAATTGTTACTGGAACGATACACAGGGTTCAGTAATCATACACATAATGTTTCAGGATATACACAAACGACGGGACAGAGTAAAGATTACATGCCGCCCTATATGACAGTTTATGCATGGTTTCGCACGGACTGAAAGTCCTGAGCTCCAATTCAGCATACCTCAGTAATGAAATTATACGACTGAAGACCATAACCATAATATTAATGTTTTCATTAATTTTTTTCAGTGTGCCTATGTGCCCATGTGTGCCTAGGTCAATTAACTTCTTTTAAAAATGGTGACAACATGACATTTTGACAACAGGTATGAAAGGAGGAAGGCAAAAATAAATTATTTTTGAAGACTGAAGTGTGCTATGTGCCCATGTGGTGCCTAGGTCAATTAACTTTTTTAAAAATGGTGACAACATGACATTTTGACAAAGCAGGCATGAAAGGGAAGGCAAAAATAAATTATTTTTGAAGAACTGAAGTGTCTCTATGTGCCCATGTGTGCCTAGGTCAATTAACTTCTTTAAAAAATGGTGACAACATGACCATTTTGACAACAGGCATGAAAGGAGGAAGGCAAAAATAAATTATTTTTGAAGAACTGAAGTGTGCCTATGTGCCCATGTGTGCCTAGGTCAATTAACTTCTTTTAAAAATGGTGACAACATGACATTTTGACAACAGGCATGAAAGGAGGAAGGCAAAAATAAATTATTTTTGAAGAACTGAAGTGTGCCTATGTGCCCATGTGTGCCTAGGTCAATTAACTTCTTTTAAAAATGGTGACACATGACATTTTGACAACAGGCATGAAAGGAGGAAGCAAAAATAAATTCAAAATCATACTTTATAAAGCTTCATTTACAGGTATTTCGTCGTCAGTAAATGAATCCTCATTATCGTTTAGTTCAACCTGTTTATATAATCCTTTCATTTCTTCTTTCAAAACATAACACCACGTCTGTTTACCGTCTATTCTTCTTCGTTTCTTATCACATTTATCCTTAATGCTCATTTGAAAATTCTTGTCTTTCATGTCTGATGGTTTGCAGAATAGAGCATTTTTACACATCATACCTGCACACAATTCATCATAATGTGTATTTATCCATTCATCTAAAGGATTTGTTGATAATTCCATTAAATCTTGTTTGGCTTCAGTCATTGGTATAATTCGTACATTAAATGATGAAAGGTCGTAATTGATAAAATATGTTAGTAAATTATCATAAAATTCCTTTGTGCATGAATCCATTAAATTCTTGAAGTAATCAAATTGACCCTTAAATTTACCATTAACCCTTAAAACTACATATCTTCTGTCTCCAACTTCAATTTTGACAGGGTAAACGTTATTAGTTACGAAAATGAAATTGGCAACATTTTGAGCAGTTCTTCTGGGTTGATTCTTTTCATTAATTCTAATCTCATTATCCGTTATAATTGATTTCAAAGCGTTGAAGTTTGCGAGTCTGTCTTCACCAACATTCTTGAGTTCATTAAGTACAAGAAACATTTTATTCTCAACAACTGAATTGAAATTACCCGTTAGCTCACTTATTTCGGTAATGTTTTTACATGAATAACCAGCGAGAAGTTCAGAAATAATGTCTGTAAATCTGTTTTTACCTGTTCCCTGAAGTCCTTTCAAAATAATTGCTGTTTCATTCTTGATTCCAGGATGTTGAATCATTGATGCAATCCAGCCGAGAAGGTATTTATACACTTCATCGTTATTATCACAAATGGCTTCTTTAATGAAATTCATAAACATCTCAATTTTTGTGTAATCTACTTTTTCAAGAATGTTGTATTTATAACCTTGAAACGTTGAGAAAACATCTGTGGAATCAGATTTGAAGCATACACCCTTAACAGTTAATGAGGATAATTGATTTAGTAGTACGTCCCATGCTGTTAAGGTTTTACCTTCTTCTTTAAATAATTTAATCATTTTAAGTGACTCTTTCATGTTTGATTGAAGAACGAATGATATTTGATTCGTTTTATCGTGTATGTTGTAATCCTTTTGAATGAAATATTTGTTTCCACAATCTACAAAACGAATGACACGTGATAAATCCTCAATTACTTCAGAACTGTTTTTATACTGATGATTTTCAGCTTTACGTCTAATATCTGTTATCAAAAACGAGTCATCAAGTTTTATATCAAATGTTATTTTTGGCTTACGTAATAAAGGTAAAACGTATTCATCATAATATTCTTTTTGATAAAGTTTAAGAATCTTCACCAAAACAAATGGAGAAGTCATTAAATGTGCATATCTATCACGTGCTTTTTCAAAATTACTTTTTGCATTTTCTGTTAAACTGCAGAAGTTATAAACGTTGTCGTATGCTTCATTAATTAAATGATCCGGTAACGAATTAATAGCTTGAAACAGTGTGAATAATGTAACTTCTTTTTCTAAATTCATGTTTCCACCGTCATTATGTACTTCAAAATCACAAATACCATCAACTATGCTCTGGGCAAGTTTATCGTCAATGTTTACATCTTTGTTTTCATTCATTATACTCTTTATTTCTTCGTTCTTTTGTTCAACTCTTACCTTAATATTCAAATCATTTAATATATCATTCACTGTTCTAGTTAATGTTGAATCATAACTTCCACGAATGAATGAGTATGTATTGATTGGTTCTGTTGCATTCTTGCGAACTCTTGAATCAGCCATAACCACTAATGAACGCTTTGAATCATCCATTGAAGTCATGATATCAATATTATAATCATTGCAGGAATAACATTTAATCATTCTGTTCGAGGTTGAATAGAAGAAATTAGTGTTGCAATAAATGTGAAGACCTCCTGAAGCGGTTTTAACGATAACATCTTTATCTGAAAGTTTTGATAAAATGTCTTTTCTAACTGTTTCTTTAAGTTCATCATTGTACGATTTATTGATATCAACATCTATAATCGTTAAATTTGAAATTTTATTTGCTAATAAAGCCATACCAGTTTTCCTTCCTCTTCCTCCATCATATTTGAGGTAATTATGTAAATTAATCATGTTTTCACCAATTCTTTCGTTGAGGGTTTTAGTTTCTGCCACAACTAATTCTTCAACTAATGAATCAATAACTTTTTCATCAGAAACGATAAAGTCGATGTTGTTGTTTGTTGCTGTCATTTATATAGGAATAAAAAAATAAAAATAACTTTAAAACTAACTTTATTTTTGTAAGACATGAATTTTCGCCCCTGTTGTCAAAATGTCATGTTGTCACCATTTTTAAAAGAAGTTAATTGACCTAGTGACCCCTCATTTATTCAAAAACTTTAGAACGACATAATTTAAATTTTTATTTTTATCATAAATGAATACCCCACAAGCTCAAAATTTACCACGAATCATAACAAGGGAGGAAATGATAAAAATGATGCAAGAACATGTTAAAAATAACAAACCACTAAAATTGAGAAAATGCGGTTATGCAGTAATGATGGAAAGAGAGATGTTGTCGAAGAGGAATAAAAATTAAATTTGGATTGAGTTTAAAAATTCATCTTTATTAAATTCATCTCTTCCAATCAATTTATTTATTCTATTAAATTCTTTTATTTTTGCTTCACTCAGTTTAAGGATTGAACGATAAGTTTCTAATTTTTCGATTATTTCTTCATCATTTTCAACCTCACCACATTGCGGCTTCTTTTTGTAATAGCATATTTTTGATTTAAATCTGTTTAGTTTCTTTTTATATTCATCGTCTGGACTCTTGACTGTTTTGTTGTCACTCATTTCTTACGAAATAAAAAAAATTAAATATTATTTAAATATAATGGAGTAATAAAATAAATCGGAATTTCTATTAATTTATTGTTAACTTCAACTAATGCATTGCCGTTAATATATCTAACAAATTCAGCTATTGTGTCAAATCTTCGTCTTCTTTTTGTCATTGATTTATCAGTTTTTCCATAATCGAGATGAATCAAAACTTTATCCCCTTGTTTTAAAATTCATGAGCCCCGAATTAATTTGTTCACGTTTAACATCATTCAACCTTTCCATTTGCTTTCTAATATATTCCCATTCTTTTGAAATATCATTTTTCATTTCCACTGGTTTCATGTTAATAGTTCTATGCCATGTATTATTATAATAATATACTAACTGCTGTATAATGGAGTCATGATTTCCATCCCAGTATATCTGACCGTTAACCCCTAACGCATCTCTAAGAGTTCTCATTACCGCATCAACTATTTTATTATGAAACGTATATGGAGAGGATGAGAAGTAAAAATTAATTTGTGGGAAATAATGAATCATAACTGCCTGAAATCCTTTATCACCATCACCCCTTATATTATCTACTCTTTCATGATCTAGTAAGTATTGTATAGCTCTTCTTGTTTCCTGTTCTGTTTTCCCTTTCACCGGAATGCAATATAAATATCTAGTGTTAATGTTAATGGCAAATAAATAAGTAATATTTCCTTTTGAATATTCCAGATGATCGATTTCGTATGAATAAGGTGAAGGTGCAAATGATGGACGACTAAATTTTTCTTTTAATGGTTGAATTTTCGGGTCAATTGGTTTATTTAATATCTTGAAATCCTTTTTAAAATCTTTTTGCTTCTTTAATGTTTGAAATGGATATAATAAAGTGAATGATGAAGGATTAACTGAAGGAGGGAGAGGTACTGTCGTTGGAGGTACTGTCGTTGGAGGTTTTGGTGTTGCAAGTGGTTTAATTTTATCTGCTTTGATTTTGGATTTCATTCCCCCCTTCATTAATTCTGGATGTATTCTATTCATTTGTTTTAAATATGCTGTATATAAAGGTTTGATATACTTTCCCGCTTCGAGTTTATGTTGAAGGATGAATTCCAAAAGTTGATCTTCATTTAAAAGTCGGGTTGAATATGTTTTAACTAATGAATCATAAATTAAAGCTTGTGCTTCATTTATGAGCTGCTGAACGTCCAAACTTTTCTCTTTTGGCTTTGCGGCTCAGGATTATATAATTTATATAATTCATCAATATCTTTTTCAGTTAATACTTTATTTTTGAAATCTTTCAACTGTTTAAGTTGTGATTTACTTTTTCCCTTTGAATATTTTCCTTCTTTAATGTTCTCTCTTAAACGTTTAATTATTTTATCATGATATTTCAAAATTTCGTTTTTATAATACCGATAGTATTCATCCATATCATCACCCGTTATATTTTCATCATGTTTTGGAGATATGCTTTTAAATCATAATAACTAAGAAAATTTTGATTAAATACTAAATCATCAATTAAATTTTTTAAATCTGCGCTATTCATTTATAAAAAATAAAATCAATGTTTTATGGGTGCCCACCTCTTTGTCTCTTCTGTGGCATTTCATTAAATAAATGGCATACAACATCCATTTTCACAACATACAGCTTTAGTGTGTGCCCCTGTTAATGCAGTCTTACCGATTGTTAAGCGAGTCATTGACCCGTTTTTAAGTTGTAAATTAATATTTTGACCATCGAAAATGACTTTATCATTTATTATATCCAAATAATTTTTAGGTGTTAATTGTTATTTTGTCGTAAACTTACACCTTTCATTTTTGTGCTATCTTTTTGAAGGAGTCTTCACCAATCATTCCGTTGAATGATGTATAACACTTAGGCATAAAGCAACCATGTTTATCACCTTGTTTCTCAATTGCTAAACCCAATAATTTTTTCTCATGTGCTTTTTCTTCAGCTTTATTCTTTAATTTAGGTTTAAATTTCTCATCAAAACAGAAGAAATCAAAGGTGCGAATTGAAAATGTTTTTATCATAAAATTGTTTATCGGTTACAATTGCTTGAAATGCTTGAGTGTTAGGAAGATTTGGGTCGCCAGCGATTGCCCAATAAGATGAATCAGTATCACCTTCAATGAAATGAAAACGTTTAACATTCATGCATTTATACATAAAATCATAAATTGAAAACTAAATACCAGTATTTAGCATTATCTAAAGTGAGAAGAATGCCTCTTGTAAACATGTATCACATCTATAAAATCTATCTCTTGAGCATCACTTGATATGTATCCTCACCTATTTCTCTTATGTTTTTAAACTTATTTGACATACATGCAACGCGTGCCTTCTGTGCATTCATTATTTTAGTCTTTGCGTAATTTTGTGTATTCATTGCATCGTAACCATATGATCCATTAAGTGAAATTTTGCAAAATAAACTTTTTCCTTTATTTCCTTCTAATTCAGCCTTTTGTCTTTCGTTTCATAAATTTGTTCGCAAATTCATTAAAACAAGTATTTTTCGTAAATGTTAAAATTTATGAATATCATCGATGATAAAATGAAATCTGTCTATTAGATACCAAAATAATAAGAAGAAAATGGTTGATATTGGTTGTGTGTTGATGCTAACTGAGTTAATTTTCTCTGTTTCTGGTCAACTGGTAGATTGTTTGATTTCATGTATTATACATAAAACCGCCAATTGTTTTTTCATCTGTGATAATATCTAAGTTTCTTATTATCGGTAAAAAGTTTATGTAATCATTAATGTATTTTCATCAATGTGACCCTTTACTTCAGCAACGAATAAAGTATTTTTCTTCTTAATTATTCCCAGTGCTTTTGCTTTCTTTGTTGCTGTATCACAAATGATAACACCTTCAATCTTCCCGGCATATACATTTTATGGTCAGTATATTGAATGAAATCATGGGATTAGATGAAAATGATGAAGGATATAATGAATTAAAGTCAACTCCAACGAAATGAGTCATGATGTTGGAAGTGTCCTCATTTGATACTGTTTTAGTTTCTGGATTATATGAAAGTTTATTAATGTGTGTGATTCCTTTAAGATTAACACGATGTTGAACATTTGATAAACCACCAGTAATTCCATTACGGAGGATGTGATACGCTTCCACTGAATCTAAAGTCATTGGTAAATTATTTTTCAATGCATAATTTCTTAAATTGATTCTTAAACGTTGAACTTCTTCATCTTTGTTTGATTTTACGACATTGCAATAACAACACATTAACTGACAATTATCTTTAGTATGTGGTTTTTCATTATCGATTCTATCTAATGTTGGTTTATTTGCATATGTAAACGCTTTACCACACATTTTGCATTTAGATGAAAGGATTAAATCGTGATAGTATTGAAAATCATCCATTGAAACATTATTTTTGTATCCTTTCTGCTTTTTCATCTTGTTTCTTATATGATTCAATTTTATATTTCCAATACTTTTTCGTTAATTCAAAACTTGATTCCACATTTTCTTCTTCTGGATATGTTTCGTTAGGATTGAAGTTCTTATATGCTAACGCGTAACGAATCATTGAAGCATTCGATGATAAAGAAAGATTATGAAGCATATCAATTTTATAAACAAATGTTTCTTCAATAATTTTATCAATTGGGTCAATCATAATTTCAACATCTTTATTGCAATAATGAATAAAATATTCTAATCTATTCTTAAAGTTTTTAGCATCATTGAGATATATTTGATAATCACTATCTGATATAGTTTCTTGAGTTAATGCTGAATAAAATGAATCTTGAGTGAATGGTTCCTTTTTATATAATTCTTCTTCGTAATTCTCCCATGTGATGAATTGATAAGGGAAAAAGGATTTAACACGTGATTTATTGTTTCCGAAATCTTGAGTAAATTGGTCTAATGTTCCACCCGCTATATAATTTCTGATGTCAATAAATCTCAATTCATATGGACAGTTTGTTTTCTTTACAACGATTTGCTTAAATTGTGAAGAAGAACCCAGCATTGATTTTATCTTCCATTTTGCAGTATTTAAATCACGAAGAATTAAATTTAAATCAAACTTTCCCGAATTAAAACCTATGATATTCACTTTATTAAATTCTTCATCTAAAAGCTCTTTCATTGCTCCCTTTTGTTTCTCATTTAATGTATGGGACTTCAATAATTCTTCATATTGTTCAATATTTGATTTAGCAACTAATGAACAGGTTGAAAATAAAAATTCAATCCAATCAGAGATGAACGAATCACTTGATGTTAAGCAAAAATTCCTCGTAAATGTTTTATCGTTTAATTTAACCGTTGATGATACCATAAATGGTTTTAAGTAAGCGTTCAAAGTTGCACATTCAGAAAGTTGAAGTTCTTCTTTAGTCTCTAATGTTTCGAAGTCAAAAGTAATATAATATCTTGTTGGTTTATAATATTCCTGCAAATTATGTGCTAATAGCCATTGATATATCTTCTGTTTCGTGATATGTGGTGCATATGGTTGTTGTGTGTTTTGCAATTGTACGTCTTGAATTAATCTTCCATTATTTTCTTTACATTTCTCACAATGTTTTAAAAATCTTCTTTGGTTTTTCCTTTCTGGATCATCACGGATAGAATATACTTCTTCTTTGCAAAAGGGGCAAACTTTATATCCTGTGAGTGCTTCAACGTCTGTTATTCTGTCAGCGTGAAGTTTTCCACATGGACTCTGTGTTAATAAAATATTTACTGTTTCAAATTCTGGATCTATCATTATTGTTTCCACTAATAGAAAGTCTACCTTGTTAATGTCTACGTCTTCTGGTTGAGGGTCACAATAATAGAAATCAATATTAACGTTTAACATTCTTGCTAACCTCTCACTTTCTGATGAAATGTCAAATCCTTCATATGCATCTATGGCTTCATTTAAATAACTTCTACGAGTTTTAGGATTAACACCATCAGGAATGTTATAGAAGCGTTTAAATAACCTTCTACCTTCGGCTCTTATTTGATTATCATTCATTTTAGCTGTTCCGTTTTTGTTCATTTATGTAAGAAAAAAAAATTAAAAAATAAATAAAAATAAAGTTTATTTTTTTTAAAGTCCAGGGCTAAAGTCCATAAAATGAATTAAGAACACATAAATTTTTATCATCTGCGACGTGACGAATACATTTTAATTTACTCAAGAATGCGTACCCTGATACATTAAATCTAATTCCTGTCTTATTTAATTTCACAACTTTGAAAAGGAATGTGTGAATAGCTATGAAATGATGACGAGATGATTTATGTGTTGCTTCCATTTTTTCTGAAATAAATGAATAAATATAATGTTTATAGGTTTTCATATCTTTTATGTTCTTAATAACGAATGGAATAGATCTTTCCACTTCGTCCTCCTTCGGAGCTGTTCTTTCATATGAAACATCAACGGTATCTTCAACAATGAAACCGCAATCACATAAAATTTTATATGTACCAATTGTTTCTTTTGATATTTTATCTAATAATCAAAAACTTTATCAACACCTGTACATTTATTTAAATAATAATTTGTGTAAATATCATGGTCTTCTTTCTTAATCGTATTTGTTGCATATGTTACATTTTTCAGTGCTTTTTTGAATTTTTCAGAATCAAGAGGAGGTGAAAGTAATATACATGGATAATCTCCATCGTCAATAAACTGAAGCTTATGTTTATGAATAAATTTTGTGCCTTCTTCTGAAAGTGTTTCGTCAATATCACCATCTAATAAATTTTTAGTTGATTCCAAAAAGTAATTTTTATATCTTTCCTCATGTGATTTTTGAACTTCTGATTCTGAAGCTGGGATATTCATTAAACCCTCTACTTCATTCTCATTATATTTTTCAACTTCTCTTAATTCCTTAATTTTTTCATTTATTTCATCTCTTATTTTTTTCAGTCTTTCAATTTCAATTTCATCATATTCATCATCTTTAATTCGTTCTTCATAATATTCAGGGAAAACATCAGGTTCTTTAGGTTTTTCTTTTTCTTTAGATGTGGGATATAAGAAATTTATAACATCATCTTTATTCATTTTTCCATCATAATCAAATTCATTTAAAAACTCCGCGAATTTTTGACAATTTCTTAAATAATATTTATTAACTTCATAACCTGCCTCCTCTAATATATCCTTTATTTCCTCATTTGTGAATCCTGAATATCTAACATCGTTAGTTTTGACACTCATTTTCTTACGAATTAAAAATAAATTTTTCAAAATGCAGATAAATTTTAACATGTTCGAAATGAAATTATTATAAAATATATTCTTTTATTAATGGTAATATAGGAATTGTAGGAATAAAAACTTTTTATAAATTATTCATAAATTTTTAAAATCTGCTATTCGGAAGTATGTTCAAAAATCATTCAATTATGTGAGAATTCTTACGATTACAAAAAAAGTCACACAACCCGTCATATATACTACTTCAGAATTTCAGCATTCTTTGATAATGAAAATTGTGTAGTTAAGATAATATTGCATGATTCTAAGATAATTTCAAGAAATTCGAAAATGTGGCTAAATTCTTTGGCACTTTTTGATTTAATATAACAAAGATGTTTGAAGTAATTCTTGTTGAAGACAAGCTTCCACTTCCATATCATCATATGAAAATGGACCCATCAACCCAAGAAATCACTGTTGATCCACAAGTTCTTTGTGATATAATCACACATAAATATAATGATACAGTTTTACCAAACTACGGACTTTTAATTGACTTATTTGATATTGTCAAAGCTTATGAATGCAAGTCCCTCCCAGATATTCCTGTCGCTTATGTTAGATGTGTTTTCAGATATATCGTTTTTAACCCTCCGATTGGTTCAGTATGGACTGCAAAAATCTCTGGAACTAATGAGGATGGAATTTCTCTCCAGATGTCATTTTTCAATGATATTTGGATCCCTTGGGCAAATCTTCCCGAGAATACAGAATACGAAGCCAAAACAAATACATGGAGATTCATACCAAATCCAGATGATGATGAAGATGCAGAAGAAGCAGAGTATTACTTCAGCGAGGGTTTGATAGTTAAATTTAGAGTTTGCGAAGTTAAATACAACCCTGATGAGAAAGCTGGCCAATTAATGGTTATCAGTGGCTCAATGTCTACTAATGGTCTTGGTCCAATTGCTTGGTGGCAGCCAGATGAACCAGCCGAAGCAGCTGAGTAATCATATCTTTGTGTTATCTAGGATATATTCGTATTATTTTCTTTAAATGTGTATTGCTATGATTCTATGATCACTCTTTGATACTATTTTCAAATTGTTATTAAATAAGCATTTATTATAAAGAATTTTTATAACAAATGGAAGCAATATTAACAGAAAGAAATAATGAGGGGAAAAAACTATAGCAATATTATTATATTGATGAAGTTTATTTCGCAAAGTCTATACAATAGAATATATACTTGGTTTTTGTATAGAATCATGATCATATGAATCACAGAATTTCAAAAGAAGAGATGAAAAAAAATCCGATAATAAATATTACTATGGACTATTGTTAATACAGCAGGAAAGTGAAAAATACAGAGGCAAATAAGTATACAAGAGAATATTTAAATTAGACTTTATAATAATATGGAAAAAAAAAATTAAGCAGCTTTGTAAGAATATTTCTTCTTTTCGAGATCACTAATTTCTGTACCAAATTCATTTCGGAATTTGGTGGCGCTGCATTTAAGATAGAATATTAATAAGAATATTAAATGTAAAAGTATGGCAACGAATGTATTAAAGTACTTTAATGTGAATAAGCTTAGAATAATTGAGATTAATTCTACAATTACAATGATCTGTATAGAGTTTCGAATTTGAATGAAATGTGCTGCAAGAGAAACTGCATGAGGAATAGCATAAATCAATGGAATTATCTTGTGTTCTACTTGCGTTGTTAAAAATAAGCATAATAATATCATAGAAACGCTTAAAACAATAAAGAAGATATTTTGTGTTTTTGCAAAGCCTTCATAATCTTTTTTCATATTGTTAACTATTTCATCCTGCTTGTCTGAGTCTATTAATTCGACTTCATCTGTATTTTGCTGTCTATGTTGAATAAAAGCTTCGTCTTCCATAAAATAATAAAAAAAAATTCTCAAAATTTTCAAAATTTACTAGGGCATTTGATTGCTTGATAAACAATATTGGTATTTCTCTTAAGAAGTATTATTGCATCATTCTGATAATATAACATAACATATATTCTCCTTCATTAAAATTGCAATCAATATGCCTCATTTACATGATAATATTTTGTGATTTTAGAATATAGGGTTTTTTGTTATCATTACTGATAAATAAGAAATAGTATCAATAAACAAACATATTTGTCGTTTAAAAAATTCTTAAATTTGATTTTTCATCCTCCAAAAGAATTTTGAAAAAGAAATTTTCAAGAAATTTTTGTAAAATCTTCAGTGATAAATATTTCAAAATCGAATTATTAGTTTTGGATGTTATCACGAACATGAGATATACTGCATGTGTGGATTCACATATCCAAATATCATACCAAAAAATCAGTTGGAAACAAAAATCCATATAATGTAAAATCATTTCATTATTTATTAGAGACTATTGAACTCCCAGATAGTCAAGTAATAGTTCACCAATCAGATTTTGCTCATTTGCATTATTTTGTTACTTTTCCAACAAAAAAAAAAGATGTTTTCGTTTTTCGTTTCTTTTATAAAGTGTGAAGATATATTTACTGATTTCGATCCAACCCAGCTTGAAGCACATCATTACGGACCAAAATCTAAATGGATTCTAAACAATGCAAGCGCTCATTCGTCATCAAATTATATTTTCTTCTCATGTCACTCTTTCTTGGTTTGCAATTACTATAAAGAAGTTGCAAACATTTTTGAAAATAATAGCATCGAATTTGTTCGCGTAGATAGTAATTTTTCTTTTAATAACTTCAGTTTTACAACAAGTTCTTCAAAAACATACGAATTCAATATAGTCAACAATTATTCGGATATATATGAACCCATTGCTTTCTTTTATGGAAATTCCGATCAAAAATCTAATATTTCGGAAATCAACGAAAGTAATTACATTACAATCATTGCACCAGAAAGTCAATATGAAAGTATGATAAAATTATCACTTGAACTTTACGATGAGATAGGATTCGTAAATGTAAGAAAAACAAACGAATCAGATACCTTCCAATTATGGAATCCATATGAAAGGGAACTCTCAGACTTCTCTGGTACAAAAGAATCCCTTTTATCGGTAATGAATCGCAAAATTCGGACAAAAACTTACAAACAATTATTAGATTCGGATGAGGTCACTTTAATATTTACCAAGGCCAAACCCAACAGAACAGATATTGATTTAATATACAGAATCGTCTCAGTATTCCCTAAATTAAATGTTATGTATGGAAATCAAGAAATCTTGCAAGATATGAATTATCTTGCATCACCAATTGATTCCCAATTTGCTCTACTTTATCCAACCCTCGGAATTTTCTCTACTTTACAGAAAAAAGAACTAAATAGAACAATTCACTTGACAGAGAGACAAATCAGAGCAGAAATACAAGAGGCAAGAGATCTTATGAATATTACATTCGATGATACAAAGAAAGTTCAACGACCAGTTGAATATCTCGATTGTAAAAATCCCCATTCAATTCCAATTCAACTCTTCTATGGCCCACCGTTAACCGATACACAATTTGCCAGAGTTCGGTGTTTCATTAAAGATTACATCGAAAACAAGTTTTTCCCGGTTGAAAGCACAATGGCAGGGTCCAACAATACTTGGTTCAACGTATATATCCCAGTAAACATAACTAGAGATGTAACTCAGGAACAATTTTGGGAATTAGTTGCTAATTTAACTTATACGTTGAATAACTCACTTCCTTGGAACGAATATGGACCAGGAATGCCAGGATATCGCGAATTGTCTTTCGACAAAAACGGATATCAAATAAATAATCCTCTGAAGATCCAAGAAGTCAATTCCATTGACAAATACTTCAGAGGTGGCGCCGACAGAGCTAATATTAAAGAATTTATGGGCACAATTCGAAGAAATATGAATTCAACTCAAGATTACAAGCCAATGCAAGTTTATCCACGTATTATCTTTGATTGGCTCTACTCGGCTGTTAACGCAACTCGTTGGTTCTCGCTTTCAGTGCCAACAAACCAAGATTCAATTTTCAATCAAAAACCAGCGTTCAAACATCTTAATACTGGCAGTTTCGGGCCATTTTATGCTGGAGCACATGATAAATGCATATTATTCTACGACAATTCCCCTCAAAGCGAGCGAATGTTGTACGAATTTTCAAAATTGTCGAGACTTGCAACACAAGTCGACAAATACAGAGACCTATCATTCGGAGCAATCAATGTTGACATGAACTACGCACAGTTCATGCCTAGAAACATATCTGCTCCTCTAGTTATGAAATCTAAGATTCCATTCATTGCAGTTCTTCCTCAGCAATGGTATAATTTCAGAGCATTCATCATTGATAATGGCGATGATATGGCGAGATTAACATCCGAATACGAAGAAAGAGAAAGATTCGATCATCCATCGAAATCAGTTAGCTCTTTCTTCAACGAATCACTTTGGGATCCATTGCATTACAGCACAATGCAGAAAAAGCTCAAAACTCTCACAAAGAAGAATGCTACGGCTGTTTCTCCGAGCGGAAAACACTTAATTCCAAATGAAATGTTTTATTGGAGTTTACAATACTACAGAGGTCGCTATTAATATATATTTTGTTTGATATAAATATATAAATATTTTTTTATTGTATTCATTTACGGTTCTACTTTTTTTTTGTTTGTTTGAATCGAATCAGATATATTTCTCAAAATTTTCAATGAATACTCTCAAAATTAAATATATTAGATCAGAAAATATAATTTTAATAAAATCATAATTATTTCCACTTGATATAAATATATGAACCGAATTTCGGAATAATGATTAAATTTGAACAGTCTGATCGAAAACACGATGGAACAAATAATACTCGGTAATACGAATACATAATAGATAATTCAATCTGTTATCATTCAATATCTCAAAATTTTGACAATCACTCTGAATTAGTTTTTCAAATACACCAATGAATAACTTTGCTATAAAAGCTAACCACTACTGAATTTAGATATTTCTTTTCATAATCCTCTAAAACCTTCAATGTCTGAAAAGTTTTGAAAAAATTGAAATTGTGAGCGCGCCCTTAGAAATAAATTAATGTCATTACTAAATGAATGTTCCTTATTATCTATCCTTCTCACTTCTCCGTAGTAATTCCATTGATATTGCTGCTGACTTCGACTACAATGATAATTGTATACCTTACAGCATTCTTCTTGATCCAGGCAGATATTTTTTCGAAGCTTGGGGTGCTGCCGGCGGCAATTATGGGGGAAATGGAGGGTATACGGCAGGAACAATTGATTTTAGCACGAGAACTCAATTATATGCGATTGTTGGAGGAATGGGTGAAATGCCTGTTAAAGAAGTTCGTAATACAAAGGGCGGGTGCGGTGGAGGAGGAAAAGGAGGAGCTCCAGCTTCCACTAATTACTATTCTGGAGCTGGAGGTGGTGGAGCGACCACTGTTTACTACCAAAATTATTCGACCGACAATAGAATCTTAGTTTCTGGGGGAGGCGGGGCTTTCAAGGCCCTGGGAAGGGCTTTACGTATGGTCATGCATGCGGAGGTACTGCAGGTTATGCAGGTGGACTTACCGCTGGATATGGACACACATATAATTTTTCCTATGGAGGAACTCAGACAATAGGAAATCCAAACGGAATCGGTTCTGACGGAAGAAATGGAGTCAATGGGTCCTGCCAAGCTGAAGGAAATGGAGGAAGCGGAGGTGGCTATAGAGGTGGATTGACATCCCCTGCTACATTTGATAATCCTGGTGGAGGGGGAAGTTCTTATATTTCTGGTAACTCTAGTTGCGTTCAATACGAAAATATAATTTTTAAGAATACAATAATTCTTTCTGGTGAAGACATCATAACTCTCCCAAGCGGAATGACTTCTCCTGGAAATCCAGATAATGGTTATTTACGAATAACATATATATACCCCTCTATTTCATGCATGTCAGAATCTTCAAAACTTCATTTCTTCGAAAGTATGTTCCTTTTGCTTATAGAGTAAGAAAATTACACAAACAATGATTTATCTCATTTCTATTGTAGTTTTCTCTTAATAAATATTCATGTATATGAAATTCAATTTTTGAAATTCTCAGCAAATATGCATTCGAAAAATGGTTTCCTCGAACAGTGATTCTTTGTTATGTATTATGACTATTCTTCAGATGGAATTCGTTTCCAATACATTCCAATCTGCTGTTGGATCAAATAATTATGTTTTTCTGGCTAAATGATCAATTTGATGATATGGTTCAGCAAAAACATCAAGAATATCATAGTTTTACTTGAAAACGCCATTATTATAATACTTTCAAGATGAAAGATTTTATTTCATGGCATTCTTTATTTGAAAACCGTTCATCACTAATTTGACTAATATTTTAAGTAATCTGATGAAGATAAGTCAATAATTTCAGCCAATATTTTTAAAATGTAATTTTTGAGAAATAATGATGCGAAATCATAATCAAAGTCTTTGCTAGGAGATACAAATTTATTAGTTTCATTTGTAAATCATGTCCGGCTTATGATTACAAGTTTGAATAAAATTCGAATTCTTATAAATGATGCATATATGCACTAGTATTTGGATACATGGAGTATTCTCATCTTTTTTACAAAGACAGAAATATACAGTAGCGAACGAATATATAAAGAAATCGGAGATAAAAATTAATACTTTTTATATCGTCACTTTTTTGTAATAATAATACTTATAGACTACAAGGAAAGAAATGACATTATTAAAATAAGTTCGAAATTGTCCGTAATTTGAGAGGAAATTTGACACAAAAAACCCACAATGACATGTGAATGATGCCCTTAAAATTGAGAGCGGATTGAAAAATGCTATGACTTCACATTCTCTTCTAATGGCTGAAGAAGACGTTCAGACACTCGTTATCGATAACGGCTCTGGTATGTGCAAGGCTGGCTTCTCTGGTGATGAAGCCCCACGCTCAGTTTTCCCATCCGTTGTCGGCCGTCCAAAGTACAAACAACAATTAGTTGGTGGCAATGCTAAGGATGTTTTCGTTGGTGATGAAGCTTGCTCCAAGGCTGGTGTCCTCATCCTCAAGTACCCAATTGAACACGGTATCGTCAACAACTGGGATGATATGGAAAAGATCTGGCACCACACATTCTACAACGAACTTCGTGTTGACCCAACAGAGCACCCAGTTCTTCTTACAGAAGCCCCACTCAACCCAAAGGCTAACCGTGAGAAAATGATCTCCCTCATGTTCGACACATTCAACGTCCCATCCTTCTATGTCGGCATCCAGGCCGTTCTTTCTCTCTACTCCTCTGGCCGTACAACAGGTATCGTTTTCGATGCTGGTGATGGTGTTTCCCACACAGTTCCAATTTACGAAGGCTACTCCCTTCCACACGCCATCATGAGACTTAACCTCGCTGGCCGTGATCTCACAGCCTGGATGGTCAAGCTTCTCACAGAGCGTGGCAATGCTTTCAACACAACAGCCGAAAAGGAAATCGTTCGTGACATCAAGGAGAAGCTTTGCTATGTCGCCCTCGACTTCGATGCTGAAATGGAGAAGGCCGCTACAGACTCCTCTATCAACGTCAACTACACACTTCCAGATGGCAACGTCATCACAATCGGCAATGAGCGCTTCCGCTGCCCAGAAATGCTCTTCAAGCCATACTTCGATGGTATGGAATATGATGGTATCGACAAGACACTCTTCGACTCCATCATGAAGTGCGATATCGATGTTCGTAAGGATCTCTACGCTAACATCGTTCTTTCTGGTGGCACAACAATGTTCCAGGGCATCGCCGAACGTCTTGACAAGGAAATCACAGCTCTTGCTCCACCAACAATGAAGGTCAAGATCGTCGCCCCAGAAGAGCGTAAGTACGCCGTTTGGGTCGGTGGCTCCATCCTTGCTTCCCTCGCTACATTCCCACAGATGGTTATCACCAAGGAGGAATACGACGAGGCTGGCCCATCCATCGTCCACCGCAAGTGCTTCTAAAAAGTTTTTTTTCGTTGTCTCCAATTTAATCAAAAAATATTTTTTCATTATTTACTTGATATAGCTATCTTTAAGCTGAACATTCAATATAATACATATGATATATATTGGAATAAAAATCAAACATGCTGCTTTCAAGGTATTTCTGGCGGAGTTTTGTATTATCTAATATTACAAAATGTCTGCTGAAATTGCGTCTATTATGCTTCTTGTTATCTGAAATGTTGGATACTATGATTAATGTCAATCCATTTTTATCAACATTCCAGATATTAATTGAATTGTAAGTGATCACAAAAATTAATCTAAAATGATTTGTAGTACATTTAAACTGTTTACGAAAAACTCAAATCGCTTAAGCGGCGGCTTCACCTTCCTCATCTTCTTCGCCTTCGCCCTGTTCTTCGACGCCGGCTGTTTCGTACATTTCGTACTCCTGGATGAGATCTGTCATGTTGGAGCGAGCTTCATCGAATTCGACTGTTTCGAGGCCTTCGTTGACGTACCAGTGGATGAAAGCACGGCGAGCGTACATCTTCTGGAACTGGGAGTCGACACGAGTGAAGAGTTCACGGAAGGCTGTTGTGTTGCCGATGAATGTAGCAGCCATCTTAAGACCACGTGGTGGGATATCGCAGATAGCGGACTTGACGTTGGATGGGATCCACTCGACGAAGTAGGATGTGTTACGAGCCTGGATGTTAAGCATCTGCTCATCGACTTCCTTAGATGACATACGGCCACGGAAGTGAGCGGAGGCTGTAAGGTAGACACCACGGCGTGGATCGCAAGCAGCCATCATGTTCTTGTTATCGAAGAGCTGGGATGTAAGCTCTGGGACTGTAAGAGCGCGGTACTGCTGGGAGCCACGGGATGTGAGTGGAGCGAAGCCAACGATGAAGAAGTGGAGACGTGGGAATGGAACAAGGTTGACAGCGAGCTTACGAAGGTCGGAGTTGAGCTGACCTGGGAAGCGGAGAGCGCATGTTGTGCCGGACATAACCATGGAAACAAGGTGGTTAAGATCGCCGTATGTTGGTGTTGTGAGCTTGAGTGTACGGAAGCAGATATCGTAAAGAGCTTCGTTATCAATGCAGAAAACTTCATCAGCAGACTCGACGAGCTGGTGGACAGAGAGTGTGCAGTTGTATGGCTCGACGACTGTATCAGAAACCTTTGGAGATGGGACGATGGAGTATGTGGAAAGGATACGATCTGGATACTCTTCACGGAGCTTGTTGAGAAGGAGTGTGCCGAGACCAGCGCCTGTGCCACCACCGAGGGAGTGGACAAGCTGGAAGCCCTGAAGGCAGTCGCAGGATTCAGCTTCCTTACGGATGACATCGAGGATGGATTCGCAAAGTTCTTGGCCTTCTGTGTAGTAGCCCTTAGCCCAGTTGTTACCAGCACCGGACTGGCCAAAGACGAAGTTATCTGGGCGGAAAAGCTGACCGAACTGGCCGGCACGGACAGAGTCCATTGTGCCTGGTTCAAGGTCAACAAGGATAGCACGTGGAACGTACTTGCCGCCTGTGGCTTCGTTGTAGTAAACGTTGATGCGCTCAAGTTGAAGATCTGAGTCACCATGGTAGGAACCTGTTGGATCAATGCCGTGTTCGTCAGAAATGACTTCCCAGAACTTAGCACCGATTTGGTTACCGCACTGTCCAGCTTGGATGTGAACGATTTCACGAACCATGTGTAATTATGAAACTAACGTATTTGGCCGTTATTAAGAAACAAAGGCCTCAATATTTTGTTTGAGATTTGATATGAAAAGTGACTTTATCATCATTTTAATCACGCATATGTCAAAACATATATTATATTTGAAAAAGCATAAAATAATTCAAAACGTATTTTTGACAACAATATCAATCAAATTAGAGTAATTGTTTCATAGTTAAAGGTACAAAACAGAAGATATATAAAAGAATGGCCAGCAGAAATTTGTTGAAATTAGATATAAAAACAGAATTCGAAGAATTATCAGCTTTTAATTGAAAGACAATAAGCTTATTTTCCCAATGAGAACAAAGAAATCAACAACGATACGGAATGGCAGAAAATCATAACTGAGAGACATAAAATTCATTGTGCATCGCGAATACACACAATCTAACAATGAAGGCAGAATAACTAAAGATCTCATTTGGAGAAATATCTGCTGATATCTAGTCAAGACTAATTTAAATGATGGTTGAAGCCAGTTGTCAGAAATTTACTTTTCATACACTTGAGAAAATAGCAAGTTATCATCTTGTTTTTATAATTCAGTAATAAATTGTGAGGGGGTGTGGCTCAGTGGTAGAGTGCGACTTTAGCATAGTTGAGGCCGGGGGTTCGATTCCCCCCATCTCCATTTTTATTTATTTTTTTGCTTTAGGTGATACGATTTCAAGTATTGCTTATAGCTTCAATTGGAGTAAAGATATTAATTATACTCAAACATATATTTGTAGTATAATTTGTAATGTTTTTATTCTTATGATATGGAAGTTCTAAGCTTGTCCAATATATATAAAACGTCGTTGCAAAATTATGGACCTATATAGCCCATGGACTAGTCCATGGTTGCTCCATATGAGAGGTTGATACTGTAGGAATGATATCTAACTACAAAATACTAGATATTTTAAAGAAAACGTTTGATACTTGTTAAAAAGTGTTGAGATGCTATGAATTGGTAATTTCAAGAAGTAATTCCAATTTTAGGCTCCTTAGAGAAGATATTTAAGGATTCATTCACTGATGAAAAAATTTGAAATTATTAATCAGATATCTTTAGGCCAAATTAAGTAAATTTAGATGTGTTGTAGTGTTAAAAATCTAAATAAGGGATTGCGATGATAAAAAAATTTATCTTGATTTCCTTTTAACGCCAGCGGCGGAGTTTGAAGACGTTGCGAACCTTCCAGTCAGCATAGCGTGATGGGCGGAGATGGCGGAAGCCATGGCCGACACCACTGAGACCACGGTGCTTGCGGCCAGCAGCTGTGAGGCCACGAGCTTCACGGCGTGTGTGGACGGAGTCGCAGATCCAGTTGAGCTTAGCATCGTGCTGGATAGCTGGGTGGACTGGGTCGACGAAGATGCACTCGAAGTACTTGAAAGCGCCATCCTGGTTAACCCAGTAAGAGTTAAGGAGGCGAAGGGATGGGAGTTGCTTACCAGCCTTCTGTTCAGCGATAGCCTGAAGGTTAAGGGATGGTGTTAATTTGTAAATATGGTGTGTACGTGGCTTACCATACTGGCGGTTCTTGGAAGCAACACGCCTGCGGGAGCCCTTGCGTACGCGGATACGGTAGACAACCATACCCTGCTTGGCCTTGTAACCCATGCGGCGGGCCTTATCTGGGCGGGATGGATGTGTAAGGCGGACAAGTTCTGGAAGTTGGCGGTATTCCCAGCAGCGAAGACGGAGGATGAAGCGCATAACTTCACTCTGCTTCTTTGTGTAGAGCTCACGGAGATATGTAAAAGCACCCATGAAAAAAGGAAGGGCTAAAACCGCCTGCCCTGTCACTTTTAGAATTTGAGCTTTATTTAATATTTTTCGAAATTAAGGGTGCGCCCGGGAGGATCATGTAAACTTCAGAATTTAGAACCTTAATTTTTAAGCAATAACTTGGTACCTAAATAGGTAGGAAAACTCTAAAAATATCAAAAAATACAACTTGGCTCCATAATAATCCTGTCATGGTGGCTGTTTGTATCCCCTAGTATTTTCCTCTTGAATCTCTTTTTCTGTCGAAATTAAATTCAAATCTCAGAAGTAGAAGTGAATAATCGACTTATTACTGCTATTATACGAATAAATAAATTCATCATATTATTTTTATTTACATAATATCTGTTTGAAGTCCATAATTCTATAAATTTTTCTTCAAAAACATTACAATCTTGATAGTTTTGATACTGTTTAATAGGTTTTTGGCACCTTATTTAGTATTTACTACGTATAGAGTCGATCTGAACTTAATTTTCGGAAATTTAAAATATTTATTATAAGTAAAATCTGATTTGAAATTTATGTTTAACTACTCATATCTTGCATTATCCTGAGTAGCTTTTGTAAAAATTCATCAAAAAAGATTTTAACGTGCTTTAATTTTTTTTAAAATAATGCATATTATTATATAACTAGCATATTTACAAATTTTAGTGCTTTCAAAAATTTAATCCTCCTCCTCTCAAATAAACGTACATCCGGGTGGCCTGTTTTTGCAAAAAATAAAATTTCATTTTTTATGCTTAAAAAGTCAGAATTTTTATTTGCTTCTGGGATATATGATGGCTATATCAGATGCCCATTCTTTTTGATACTCAACATTAAACATAAAACTTAGCCGTTAAGGCTCTTCTGAAAATATTTTTTTTTCCAAAAATTTTCAAAAAAATCAAAAAAATTTAAAAATCCCCGAATCTGCAGGGATTTTAAAAAATTCTTTTTAGTAAAACTTAAGGATATTGTATCAGATATATTGGTATGGGCAAATTCAATTTTAATCCAATATTCATCGAGATATTAAGTTAACGAAGCTTTCAAAATTGAGAGGGTAATCCTCCTCCTCTCAAATAAACGTACATGCGGGTGCACCCTTAAGTAGATTTTTATTATCTGTATAGTTATATGAAATGATTTGTAATGATCAAATCCAAAAATTAATGTAAATTTTGGAATTATTTTAGGTTTATAAAGGGTTCGTAAAGTACTCAATATTGAATACTTTATGGCGTCACATGCCAAAAAATTCAATACCGAGGCGTCATAATTTACAAAGTAATTTACTTGTCAAATTTTTTATGAGAGAGAATCGGAGCCTGAGATGCGCTGGACGAGAGACAATGCTTCTCATGAAAGACTAGAAGGGGGCCCTGACCTTGAGAAAGGACCCCCTTCTAGTCTTTCTGGCGAACTTTGTTTCGCATTGCGAGTGTCTGCTGCTTCTTTTATCTGAAGCAGCAGACACTCGCAATTGTAGGTCGCGGCAAGTGCACCCGTGGTACCAGAATGCACTTGCCACCATATTTTCTAAATTCAAAGATTATGCCGGAAGGAGCGGCAATACTGGCAAAAACCACTCCTTCCGGCACATGAAAGACCAGAAGGGGCACTAGCCAGTATTTCTCAGATGTACAAGAAAAAAAAATTTTTTTTGACACTTTACATGTGACGCGGCCCTTCTCAATTTTTTGCCATTATGACCCAGGTACTCAAATTGAGTAGTTTACACTCAAAATTGAATAGTTTACATGCCACGCCATTGTGACGCCAATTTTTCACTAGCCCAATTCTTTTCCCTTGTGGCGATAATTTTAAGAAAATTTTCAAGCCTATGATATATAAATGCATTGTATACTAAAATTTGAAATGAAAAAAACAATGTTCGAAAGAATTAGTTCATAACAGATTCCAGCTTTTCCAACATCAAAGAACGAAAAAATTATCACGCAAAATCCAGACATCAAAGATATTCCTATTAAAGGAATTGATATGCTATGAGTTGTGCTGAATATTTTGCAAGATATACGTTCAAAAAGATAAACCAAGAATCAAAGAAGAAAAGAAAGCCAAAGATGACTTACCAACACTTTATTGCCGCTCTCAAAACAATTTTTGGTCAGTTTATCATTCACAACAAGAAGAAAACTAACCTCAAAATGAAGAAAAATAAGAAGAGAAGCAACCAGAAGAAGCCAATGAAGATGCAAAAAAATAGTGAGGGAGAAGATCAACATCACAGGGAGCAATCATCTGTTGAACATGTTTCAGATCTTGAAGATGATATATTAAAATATGGATTTATACATAAGAATTGTTATTCGTTTGAAAAATGAAATATTTCATCTTCAATATTATGTTACCGTTTTTTAAATTGATATTTGCACATTGTGAAATAAGAAGTTCAGTAGTTTCTTTACGATATTTTATAACTGCGTTATAAAAAGTGGATTCTCTATATTCAACTTTTTCATTGATACAATTCAAAATCTTCTAAATTATAAGGAGCACAATCATTAAAAATGTAACAAAATCAATGTTGTGTGAAATAATTGCATATATCATGCATACATGATTTGGTGTTTGAGATTTCAAACATTCACTCATGATATCTTTGTTTCTGCCTAAAAATGAAAATTGAAGACATATTCCTGTTATTTTGGAGTTAAATTTCGTTATTAATAACTTGAAACAATCTACTGCTCCATGATAACAACATAATTCAAGTAATGAATATCCATAATATATATAATTCACTTAAAAATATATGCAAAGAATAGTATTATTTTGCACCATGCGAAATAAGAAGTTCAGCTGTTTCTTTATTAATATTACCTAATGCAATATGAAGAGCTGTAATTCCATATTTATCTCTTTCATTGATTTTTGCACCATGTGAAATTAGAAGTTCGGCTATTTCTTTGCTATTTTTATATGCTGCTTGATGAAGAGGTGTTCCTCCAAATTCATCTTTTTCATTGATATCTGCACCAAGTGAAATAAGGAGTTCGGCTGTTTCTTTACTATTATAATATGCTGCATAATGAAGAGGTGTTTTTCCATTATCATCTTTTTCATTGATATCTGCACCATACAAAATAAGAAGTTCTGCAGTTTCTTTACTATTATAACGTGCTGCATAATTAAGAGCAATTTCCCCATTATCATCTTTTTCATTGATATTTATACCATGAAAAATAAGAAGTTCAGCAGTTTCTTTGCTATTACGTTCTGCTGCATAATGAAGAGCTGTTTTTCCATCATCATATTTTTCATTAATATTTGCACCATGAGAGAGAAAATATTCGCAAAGAGATGGGATGTCAAACTCTGCTGAATATAAAAAACCTGTGTTAATATCATTAGTTTGATCAAAATAAACTAAAAGGGATTCAAGATTATTATAACGAGCACAAAAAAATAAATAAATCTCTAAATTGTATTCATTCATTAAAAATGTAACAAAATCAATGTTGTGTGAAATAATTGCATATCTCATGCATTGACCATAGGGTTCTTTATATTTCAAACATTCACTCATGATATCTTTGTTTCCGCCTAAAAATGAAAATTGAAGACATACTCCTGTTATTATGAAGTTGAATTTCGTTATTAAGAACTTGAAACAATCTACTGCTCCATGATAACAACATAATTCAAGTAATGAATATCCATAATAATCTGGATATAAACTGCTTATAAGTCTTTGATTTTTATCAAATCCTTCTCTTTCTATGAAATAGATGAATTTTTCTAGGTCATTATACATAATTGCTTTGTAAATCGTATCTTCTGTATGAATGTCGAGCTTTCCTAAATAATTTTTTTCAAAATCAGTATATTTGTCTAATTTAATTCCATATTCTTTATAAAACAGGAAACTTGATACTATTGGGATATCGCTGACTTCTGTTATATGATAATCATCACAAACGAATTTGGCAAGTGTCAAATATGACTTTGTATAGCGATTGTTATACGGAATGATCATTAAAATATCTTTTATAATGCTTTTAGGATGACGGTTCTTTGAGTCAATCAATTCTGTTTTGATTTGTTTGTAAATTGACTTTAAATCTTCATCATTTTCAGTTTTCAGCTGGTATAACGCATTATATATATCTATGTGGTATTGACAGATGCTTCGTAGCTCATTGTATCTATTTGGATTAACGTCTTGTTCAGACATTAAAAAATTTAAAAGTCATATATCAACATTTTACCATCTAAAATATCTTTAAAATTCATTGTGAGAATAATACTATGTCATACATGTGGAAAACAATCACTGCAAAGAATTGGAATATAAATTTTGAATTTTGATTTAATTCATATATATGGAATAATAAAATAGCAATAAGAAAGTCGAAATCAATAAGATTTTTATCCAAAAACGTAAATTATTAGAAGATTGAAATTTGTAATGTGATATGGACAAGTGTTGTGGCATTAGAGAAATTAAGTAAAGATATTGCATGTTTGTATTATAATTTAAGAAAAGAAAGAAATTATATTATAACAAAAATCAGTCAGTATAGCATTTCAAAGTAGTAATTTATAAGGACAAAGGAATATATGTCTAAAGCTTTCTTGGAGATTTTTGATATATTTATTGGCTTCAAAAGATGAAAGAAAAACATTTGTATTTTTAAGTATTATGAGAAAAACACTGTTTATTTTAACTTAATGATTACATATATAGTCTTTGATTCCAACATGTGCAAACTTAAAACGATAATCTTCGCTCATCCAGATGTATCCTTTCACAAGGAGCGGATGAAACTCATTGATTTCAGAGGGTGCAATAACAGTCTGATTTCCGCAGACTTTAAGTGCAAGTTCCTTTGAAATATTAAGTTTTGATAAATCTTTGCTAACGAACTCAGAAACAGAATCGAGAGCGTCCGCAAGTTTACGGCCATGCTTGAGGTCTTCAAATACTCTCTCGAAGATGCCTCCATGGTATCCAAATCTGGAAGTAATCGCTTTGAGTTCATTGACCGTGAAAATCTTATTGCTTTTAACGAATACCTTTTCTGGCTGGAAAACTTCATCCAGTTCGTAAATTTTGATACTCGAATCAAATAATGAAAATTTTGTTCTAAGGGAAGTATCTCTGAGCTCGCAGATAATGGGGACGTAATCAACATAGTCTTTTCTGAGAGCGAATCTGTTCAGTAATGCATTAAATAGCTCTGGGCAATGAACAATGATATTATCGATAGAATTGAAGAGGCAAGCAACAGGAATATACTGGTTAACTTCCTCAAGGCTATTGAAGAATTCTGACCATCCAATTGTGCCATTATGAAGTAAATCAATTTTCGACGATAAAACGAAATACAATTGAGAATAAACTGAATGAATGCCATATATTACCTCTGATGACTGTGGTGGTAAGTATTTTACTAAAAATCTTCTTTGAGCACCGGTAGGTTGCTTAAGCATTGCTAATCCCGAGAAAACAGCTGTTTTAACTAGGCCGATTATATCATTTGTATTTCTTGCTGTTGAGAAATCGACATTAATAACAAAACTATCACCTCGAAGCAATTCATATTGAACTTCTTCCAAAGCACGTGTTTTTCCTGATTGATAACCACCAGTCAATATAACTACATGGCGGGTAGGAACTGTGCTAATGTACTGATGAAGTGTTTTATTCAACTTGGAATCCCATCCATAAGGAATTCTTCCTGTATGGCGAACGAAAGGCTTCCTAAGCGTGAGAATGAAAATAATGATACTAATAAATAGAATGAGTATACTCCATCCAACAATTTTCCTGAGCCTGGAATTACTTGAATTTCGTGCCATAAAAAAAATTTATTTTTTATATTTTTCCCCCTTTTGTAAAAAAAATCCTTATTACTAAAATTCTGGCTTAAAACTATAGCAATAGACTATACATGATATGAATATGCAGATGACAATGTTTAGATAAAATCTGGTAATACAATCTTGAGTTATTTCTGATTTATTTTAATTATTAAAGAATGTTGTTTCAAATCGACTATTTTGAATAAAAATTAGAGACAAATACCTCTTTTTTCAATAATTTACAAATTTTCATGAGTCGAGGAATTGTTCCTAATTTCGAATATATTGGTTCTCATATCAAAGAATATATTCAAAACAATAATCTCTTTGATATCTTCGATATAGAAGACATCAAAACTATCATGAAACATTCATAATTCACTGCAAGTGACTTTGAAAATCACTACAGAAGTAGATCAGTATTAAATCATAAAACTAATTTTACATCATTATCATGCAAATGAATTTGAAACTTGTTCTTTCCATTGCTAAATAACGACCAATTGGTGAATTCAAGGTATTCTTAAATAAGCTACAATTTCAGCATATTAAATATTAGTGTATCTTGTTATAGCAAATTTCCTATAAATATTTTTAGACGTCAAGATTGAAACACTTTAAACTAGCTCATAATTGTCTAGAATCAACATGGACAATTGAAAGGGTAGCAAGTAGTATATGTTGAAGGGTCGTGTGACTTTTTTTGTAAACGTAAGAATTCATACAATATTGAACGATTTTGTATCATTTTTTTTAACATATGAAGTAAAAATGTATGATTCTTACGGTTTTTATTCTTACGTTTTTGAATAAATCAAGTAGTATATGTTGACGGGTTTTGTGACTTTTTTTGTAAACGTAAGAATTCATACATTTTTGAGCGATTTTGTATCATTTTTTTTTACATATGAAGTAAAAAATGTATGATTTTTACGGTTTTTATTCTTACGTTTTTGAATAAATCAAGATTTAAAAATTTTCAGAATCGTAAGAAATTTTCACTAAACCCATACATAATGAAATAAAAAAAAATAAAAAAAATAAAAAAATAAACTTTAAAAATTCATGTCTTACATTTTTTGAATAATTTATTTTTTTAATTCGTATGAAAATGAGTGTCAAGACTAACGACGTTAAAAAATTGGGATTCACAAACGAGGAAATAAAGGATATATTAGAGGAGGCGAGTTATGAAGTTAATAAATATTATTTAAGAAATTGTCAAAAATTCGCGGAGTTATTAAATGATTTAGATTATGATGGAAAAATGAATAAAGATGATGTTATAAATTTCTTATATCCCACATCTGAAGAAGAAAAACCTAAAGAACCTGATGTTTTCCCTGAATATTATGAAGAACGGATTAAAGATGATGAATATGATGAAATTGAAAGACTGGAAAAAATAAGAGATGAAATAGATGAAAAAATTAAGGAATTAAGAGAAGTTGAAAAATATAATGAGAATGAAGTAGAGGGTTTAATGAATATCCCAGCTTCAGAATCAGAAGTTCAAAAATCTCATGAAGAAAGATATAAAAATTACTTTTTGGAATCTACTAAAAATTTATTAGATGGTGAAATAGATGAAACACTTTCAGAAGAAGGCACAAAATTTATTCATAAACATAAGTTACAATTTATTGACGATGGAGATTATCCATGTATATTACTTTCACCTCCTCTTGATTCTGAAAAATTCAAAAAAGCACTGAAAAATGTAACATATGCAACAAATACGATTAAGAAAGAAGACCATGATATTTACACAAATTATTATTTAAATAAATGTACAGGTGTTGATAAAGTTTTTGATTTGTTAGATAAAATATCAAAAGAAACAATTGGTACATATAAAATTTTATGCGATTGTGGTTTCATTATTGAAGATACTAATAATGTTTCATATGAAAGAACAGCACCGAAGGAAGACGAAGTTGAAAGGTCTATACCATTCGTTATTAAGAATATAAAAGATATGAAAACTTATAAACATTATATTTATTCATTTATTTCAGAAAAAATGGAAGCAACCCATAAAACATCATCTCATCATTTTATAGCTATTCATACATTCCTTTTCAAAGTTGTGAAATTAAATAAGACAGGAATTAGATTTAATGTATCAGGGTACGCATTCTTGAGTAAATTAAAATGTATTCGTCACGTCGCAGATGATAAAAATTTATGTGTTCTTAATTCATTTTATGGACTTTAGCCCTGGACTTTAAAAAAAATAAACTTTATTTTTATTTATTTTTTAATTTTTTATTCTTACATAAATGAACAAAAACGGAACAGCTAAAATGAATGATAATCAAATAAGAGCCGAAGGTAGAAGGTTATTTAAACGCTTCTATAACATTCCTGATGGTGTTAATCCTAAAACTCGTAGAAGTTATTTAAATGAAGCCATAGATGCATATGAAGGATTTGACATTTCATCAGAAAGTGAGAGGTTAGCAAGAATGTTAAACGTTAATATTGATTTTTATTATTGTGACCCTCAACCAGAAGACGTAGACATAAATAAGGTAGACTTTCCATTAGTGGAATCAATAATGATAGATCCAGAATTTGAAACAGTAAATATTTTATTAACACAGAGTCCATGTGGAAAACTTCACGCTGACAGAATTACAGACGTTGAAGCACTCACAGGATATAAAGTTTGCCCCTTTTGCAAAGAAGAAGTATATTCTATCCGTGATGACCCAGAAAGGAAAAACCAAAGAAGATTTTTAAAACATTGTGAGAAATGTAAAGAAAATAATGGAAGATTAATTCAAGACGTTCAATTGCAAAACACACAACAACCATATGCACCACATATCACGAAACAGAAGATATATCAATGGCTATTAGCTCACAATTTGCAGGAATATTATAAACCAACAAGATATTATATTACTTTTGACTTCGAAACATTAGAGACTAAAGAAGAACTTCAACTTTCTGAATGTGCAACTTTGAACGCTTACTTAAAACCATTTATGGTATCATCAACTGTCAAAATAAAGCCGCAAACGGACTCTTTGAGTCCTGAAGGTCTTTCAGACCGAAGCGGCGAGGTCGTAGACCGTGATAAAACATTTACGAGGAATTTTTGCTTAACATCAAGTGATTCTTTTATTTCTGATTGGATTGAGTTTTTATTTTCAACCTGTTCATTAGTTGCTAAATCAAATATTGAACAATATGAAGAATTAATGAAGCCGCAAACGGACCAAACGGCGGGGACTTTGTCCCATACATTAAATGAAAAACAGAAGGAAGCATTTAAAGAACTTCTAGATGAGGAATTCAATAAAGTGAATATCATAGGTTTTAATTCGGGAAAGTTTGATTTAAATTTAATTCTTCGTGATTTAAACACTGCAAAATGGAAAATAAAATCAATGCTGGGTTCTTCTTCTCAATTTAAGCAAATCATTGTAAAGAAAACAAACTGTCCATATGAATTAAGATTTATTGACATCAGAAATTATATAGCGGGTGGAACATTAGACCAATTCACTCAAGATTTCGGAAACAATAAATCACGTGTTAAATCCTTTTTCCCTTATCAATTCATCACATGGGAGAATTACGAAGATGAATTATATAAAGTGGAACCATTCACTCAAGATTCATTTTATTCAGCATTAACTCAAGAAACAATATCCGATTCAGATTATCAAATATATCTCAATGATGCTAAAAATTTTGAGAATAGATTAGAATATTTTATTCATTATTGCAATAAAGACGTTGAAATTATGATTGACCCAATTGATAAAATTATTGAAGAAACATTTGTTTATAAAATTGACATGCTTCATAATCTTTCTTTATCATCGAATGCATCAATGATTCGTTACGCGTTAGCATATAAGAACTTCAATCCTAACGAAACATATCCAGAAGAAGAAAATGTGGAATCAAGTTTTGAATTAACAAAAAAGTATTGGAAATATAAAATTGATTCATATAAGAAACAAGATGAAAAAGCAGAAAGGGATACTAAAAACAATGTTTCAATGGATGACTATCAATACTATCACGATTTAATCCTTTCATCTAAATGCAAAATGTGTGGTAAAGCGTTTACATATGCTAATAAACCAACATTAGATAGAATCGATAATGAAAAACCACATACCAAAGAAAATTGTCAGTTAATGTGTTGTTATTGCAATGTCGTAAAATCAAATAAAGATGAAGATGTTCAACGTTTAAGAATCAATTTAAAAATTATGCATTAAAAAATAATTTACCAATGACTCTAGATTCAGTTGAAGCTTATCACATCCTCCGTAATGGAATTACTGGTGGTTTATCAAATGTTCAACATAGAGTAAATCTTAAAGGAATCACGCACATTAATAAACTTTCATATAATCCAGAAACTAAAACTGTATCAAATGAGGACACTTCCAACATTATGACTCATTTCGTTGGTGTTGACTTTAATTCATTATATCCTTCATCATTTTCATCTAATCCTCATGATTTCATTCAATATACTGACCATAAAATGTATATGCCGGGAAGATTGAATGGTGTTATCATTTGTGATACAGCAACAAAGAAAGCAAAAGCACTGGGAATAATTAAGAAGAAAAATACTTTATTCGTGGCTGAAGTAAAGGGTCACATTGATGAAAAATACATTAATGATTACATAAACTTTTTACCGATAATAAGAAACTTTGATATTATCACAGATGAAAAAACAATTGGCAGTTTTATGTATAATTACATGAAATCAAACAATCTACCAGTTGACCAGAAACAAAGAAAATTAACTCAGTTAGCATCAACACACAACCAATATCAACCATTTTCTTCTTATTATCTTTGGTATCTAATAGACAGATTTCATTTTATCATTGATGACATTCAATCAATTTTAACATTTACTAAAAACACTTGTTTTAATGAATTTGCGAACGAATTTATGAATGAAAGACAAAAGGCTGAATTAGAAGGAAATAAAGGAAAAAGTTTATTTTGCAAGATTTCACTTAATGGATCATATGGTTACGATGCAATGAATACACAAAATTACGCAAAGACTAAAATAATGAATGCACAGAAGGCACGCGTTGCATGTATGTCAAATAAGTTTAAAACATAAGAGAAATAGGTGAAGATACGTATCAAGTGATGCTTAAAGATAGATTTTATAGATGTGATACATGTTTACAAGAGGCATTCTTCACTTTAGATAACGCAAAATACTGGTATTTGGTTTTCATTTATGATTTTATGTATAAATGCATGGATGTTAATCGTTTTCATTTCATTGAAGGTGATACTGATTCATCTTATTGGGCAATCGCTGGCGACCCAAATCTTCCTAACACTCAAGCATTTCAAGCAATTGTAACCGATAAAAAATTTTATGATAAAAACATTTACAAATTCACACCTTTTGATTTCTTCTGTTTTAATGAGAAATTTAAACCTAAATTAAAGAATAAAGCTGAAGAAAAAGCACATGAGAAGAAGTTATTGGGTTTAGCAATTGAGAAACAAGGTGATAACATGGTTGCTTTATGTCCTAAGTGTTATACTTCATTCAACGGTTCAATTGATGGAAGTGATTTTAAAAAGATTGCACAAAAAATGAAAGGAGTTAGTTTACGACAAAATAAACAATTAACACCTAAAAATTATTTGGATATAATAAATGATAAAGTGATATTTGATGGTCAGAATATTAATTTACAACTTAAAAACGGGTCAATGACTCGCTTAACAATCGGTAAGACTGCATTAACAGGAGCACACACTAAGGCTGTATGTTGTGAAAATGGATGTTGTATGCCATTTATTTAATAAAATACCACAGAAGAGACAAAAGGAACCGTTAATAATGGTTTTGTACTATGATTCAAAGAGGTGGGCACCCTTAAAACATTTATTTTATTTTTATATAAATGGATAACACAGATTTAAAAAATTTAATTGATGATTTAGTACTTAATCAAAATTTTCTTAATTATTATGAATTAAAATCATATCTCCAAAAACATGATAACAATATAACGGGTGATGATATGGATTATTATTATCCATATTATGAAAATGAAATTTTGAAATATCATGATAAAATAATTTCTAAAATTAAAGACAAAATTAAAAATAATGAATATTCAAAGGGAAAAACTAAATCACAACTTAAACAATTGAAAGATTTCAAAAATAAAGTATTAACAGAAGAAGATATTGATGAATTATATAAATTATATAAATTATATAATCCTGAGCCGCAAAAACCAAAGGAACAAAAACAAAAGGTGCAAAACGCCCAGGTCCTTCAGACCATAAATGAAGCACAAGCTTTAATTTATGATTCATTAGTTAAACCATATTCAGCCCGACTTTTAAATGAAGATCAACTTTTGGAATTCATCCTTCAACATAAACTCGAAGCGGGAAAGTATATCAAACCTTTATATACAGCATATTTAAAACAAATGAATAGAATACATCCAGAATTAATGAAGGGGGGAATGAAATCCAAAATCAAAGCAGATAAAATTAAACCACCTGCAACACCAAACCCTCCAACGACAGTACCTCCTCCTCCTTCAGTTAATCCTTCATCATTCACTTTATTATATCCATTTCAAACATTAAAGAAGCAAAAAGATTTTAAAAAGGATTTCAAAATATTAAATAAACCAACTGACCCAAAAATTCAACCGTTAAAGGAAAAATTTAGTCGCCCTTCATTTGCACCATATCCATATTCATACGAAATCGATCATTTAGAATATTCAAGAGGAAACGTTACTTATTTATTTGTCATTAACATTAACACCAGATATTTATATTGCATTCCGGTGAAAGGGAAAACAGAACAGGAAACAAGAAGAGCTATTCAATACTTACTTGATCATGAAAGAGTAGATAATATCAGGGGTGATGGTGATAAAGGATTTCAGGCAGCTATGACTCATTATTTCCCACAAATTAATTTTTACTTTTCATCCTCTCCATATACGTTTCATAATAAAATAGTTGATGCGGTAATGAGAACTCTTAGAGATGCGTTAGGGGTTAACGGTCAGATATACTGGGATGGAAATCATGACTCCATCATACAGCAGTTAGTATATTATTACAATAATACATGGCATAGAACTATTAACATGAAACCAGTGGAAATGAAAAATGATATTTCAAAAGAATGGGAATATATTAGAAAGCAAATGGAAAGGTTGAATGATGTTAAACGTGAACAAATTAATTCAGGGCTCATGAATTTTAAACAAGGAAATAAAGTTTTAATTCATCTCGATTATGGAAAAACTGATAAATTAATGACAAAAAGAAGACGAAGATTTGACACAATAGCTGAATTTGTTAGATATATTAACGGCAATGCATTAGTTGAAGTTGACAATAAATTAATAGAAATTCCGATTTATTTTATTACTCCATTATATTTAAATAATATTTAATTTTTTTATTTCGTAAGAAATGAGTAACAACGAAGCAGTCAAGAGTCCAGACGATGAATATAAAAAGAAACTAAACAGAATTAAATCAAAAATATGTTATTACAAAAAGAAGCCACAATGTGGGGTTGAAAACGATAAAGAGAGGAAAGAAATAATCGAAAAATTAGAAACTTATCGTTCAATCCTTAAACTGAGTGAAGCAAAAATAAAAGAATTTAATAGAATAAATAAATTGATTGGAAGAGATGAATTTAATAAAGATGAATTTTTAAACTCAATCCAAATTTAATTTTTATTCCTCTTCGACAACATCTCTCTTTCCATCATTACTGCATAACCACATTTTCTCAATTTTAGTGGTTTGTTATTTTTAACATGTTCTTGCATCATTTTTATCATTTCCTCCCTTGTTATGATTCGTGGTAAATTTTGAGCTTGTGGGTATTCATTTATGATAAAAATAAAAATTTGTTATCACTTATTTTATCGTTAATGTTTTAGGTTATTCAATAATTAATTATTTTTGAATAACTGGGAAATAAATTTACGTCAAATATGCAATTTATAAAATCTTATGTCGACAGGCTACGTAGCACAGTGGTCTAAGGTGGTGTTATGGAGGGGTCAGGGTCTGTGGTTCGAACCGCGACAGCGCCGTATTTTCTTATTTTCTTTGTTTGTCTTGTTTGTCGTGAATAAAAAGTATCATAAAAGTGCTCTATCTTCCACGGGAATAAATCAAAAATTTACTTATTTCTTCTTATTTCTTCTTTATTTCTTTGTTCCCGTGGAAGAAGGGTTTTGCTTTTTCTCAGCCGAAATCAATGATTTTTCATTTTTGGAATCCTTAGCGAATGAGGAATCTTTTCTCTCGTGGAAGCTTTGACCTAAAAATATAATTTAGGTGAAGATGAGATCTCACCTGTTTTTTCACCTGTTTTTATGGTAGTAGTGAAATAAAATTTTGTTATCAGTTATTTTATCATCATTTTATTAAGTTCATCTTTAGTTAATAATTTGAATGGATTCGCTAATGTTCCACCTTGAGTCACAACACCTGCCCCGGCTAATTGTGAAGAACCTGGGATAAGTACTCCATGAAATGATTTCATTGGTATCATTAATTAGAATTAGTTGGCTTAATTAATTTGGTCATTTATGATAAAAATAAAATTGCATAATTTAAATTTTTTTCTTTCTCATTTTCTCATTTTCTCATTTTTCATTCTGTTTTGGTTTCAGCAACTTTTCAAGTTGTTGTTTGTCAGTAACTTTAATTTTAACTTTGGATCAAATATTGGGTTTCCATCTTATCTCTTCCAATAACACCATATGGTAGAACTTCATTATACTAAAATAAAAATTTAAATTATGTCGTTTGCTCTTTTGGAGCTCCTAAAGTTTGTTTCACAAACATTGAGCGTTCATTGAACTCTATACCATGCGAATACAGTCATAAATGGTGGCATGTATTCTTTACTTTGTCCCGTTGTTTGTGTATATCCTAAACGCAATGTGTATGGTTTCCTTCTCCCTGAGTGTCACTCCAGTAACAATTTATGGCAAATAACATCATCTTTAACATCATATCCTTTACCTTTTTGTCATTCCTGACCAATCCCAATATCTATGCTTATGCCAACCTGCTTGAGATGTGCTTAAATCTATGTAGTGACTGTGTGCAGGTAAATTTTCACCTGTAATCGTTTACTTCCCCCTGTTTCCTTTGAAGAGTTTGCACAATACAAAACCTGTCGACTATTTGTTCCCATGCACCAACACCAAACATTGCTTGAGGACCTCTCACATCCATAGATGTATAAATAGAACCTACTGGGTTCATTAAATCAAACATATGAGATATATAGGATTGTCTCTTTTGAACTTAAAATATAGTGTAACTATTTCGGGTTTCTTCTGGTTTGTGTCAGAATATTTTATAATATAATCTTATGTTTCAGGGTATGTAAAATCTTGACTATAATATTTATTTTTGTCATCTGTATAATAATATACATTCTCGTTTTTTCTATTCATTAATCTTTTATATCTATAATATTCTAAATATAATGTTTGCTTTTTTGGGTCTACATGTGCGTCAACACCATAGTCATAATAATTACGGTGCTGGAGCTACGTTAGACAATGTCATATCTACCATTTCATAAACTCTTAAATATTTCTTTTGTTCGTCTCCATATAAGTTTAAGTAGCAGTTGTTGTCTAATGGAACTTTAACTTGTGTGCCATTATTCTTTATATAGCCTACATACATTTCATTGTTATTTTTCGGAATGAGTTTATACCGTATACCATTTCTTAAGGACTGTACAAACTCCCATCTAAAATATTTTTTTCTTCATTGACAGAAAAGTCGCCAACAATAGTTTCAATATTTTTTGTTCCAACTAAACTTTGGTATATTTCGTTAACATATTATCTGCTTCTTAACTCATCGTTAACATATTCCTTATCTGCCTTCTTTGCTAACTCATCGTTAACATATTTTATCTGCTTCTTTGCTAACTCATCGTTAACATATTCCTTATCTGCTTCTTCCCTAACTCATCGTTAACATATTCCTTATCTGCTTCTTATTTAACTCATCGTTAACATATTCCTTATCTGCTTTAAGGTCTAAACATCCTGAAACCCATCCTGTATCAGCTTTAGTTTTTAAAATCTTTGATGTCCGTTCATGATACCATTCAACCCTTTCTATAATTTCATTATCTTTTTCATCAACATAAACCAAATTTGCTTTCTTCATTAATTCACTATCAACCCTTTCTATAATTTCATTATCTTTTTCATCAACATAAACCAAATTTGCCTTCTTCATTATGTCATTTAGGAAACCTTTTATGAATTCCTCATTTAAATTAAATCTTCCAATCTTCAAAACTTTAGGAAATGCATTTAATGCGTAATATCTTTGTTCTTCTGGTGGAATTGATGTTATATCATCCGTTATTCCTTTAATTTTTGAATTCATAAATAAAATTTCTTTTATATTTGATATCACTGCACCACCTTTGCAAACGAATTCAAAATGGTCATTTTTCAATACTATCTCCAAATCTCCATATTTCAACCTTTGCGTTTGTTCTGCCGTCTTTGAATTATATGCATATGTGGCGTATGTAATGGTCTGTGGTTGTTGTTTAATCATTTTATTACGATTTAAAAATAAATATTTAATCCGTTATCTCATCAGCTATTTTTTCTATTTGAAATTGCCATAATATTTCATTCATAAATTCTAAATCACAATCAAATAGGTCAGTTATTCTAAATTTAATATTTGATAAATCTTTTGAATGAAGAATAAATGAATTCCCGGATAATTGAAACGGATATGATAAAGAAAATATGTTTAAGTTGATGGATAAAATGTTTTGTATTGATGGGTAAGAGTTAGGGTCTAATGTTTGATGTGAAAATCTCATTGGGGTATTAACTTTATCACATTTGATTAAAATGAAATTAGAACCAGTGTCAGAATACAAAACATCCCCAACATCTTTTTCAAAATTTAATATCCCCAACAATGAACGAAGATGAGGAGTACAAAATTTAATTTTCAGCGGAAATTTAATAAGGTTATTTATTTCATCAAGTTCAAAAAGTTTATCAGGTTTTGATTTAAAATTTTCTTCATACCATACGATAAATGATTCATTTAAATAACTTAAAATTGTGTTAATATCCCCCACATTCACATTATTTATATACATATCATACGTTTTTAGGTCTACGACCCCGCCGCTATGCGGCTCAAGGTCATCTTTAATAAATATATATAATCTGAAGGGTCTAAAAGAATGGGATTAAATTTACCACTCACAGAAACGAGAGTAACATTATAAATTCCGCTAACTGTTAAATTTAATTCACAGTTATTATTCGAAATAATATTGATAATTGACATTTTTTTATTACGATTAAAAATATGGTAAAGCGTTATTTTCCAGTGATAAATAAAACTAGAATAAGATTACCTCAAGAATTCATAAATTCAACGAATAAGAAATTCATTCATGTTATAAATTTTAGTGTTTTCAGAAAATATGAGTCAATGTCATATTCATCATCGGGTTATATTTCACTTCATTCAAATTTAGTTCAATCAAACCCATATAATGACCATTTCATAAGATTTTCAGATGGTATTAAAAATGCAATTGATAGATTAAAATATGAACAGATTGACAATATCGAATTTTTGGAATTTTGGTTTAAATATCCGATGGAAAAAAGATTGAAGTTAAAGATAAAGCTGATACTATAACAAAAACAATTACAATGACCGATCCAGATAGTGGGGAACAAAAAGAAATAAAACAAACGATAGAAACTGGTGAAAGGTCAATTATTATCGATTATGATTCAAAGGATTATTATTCGATAATGTTAATGCTTGAATATTAAATAGCCTTAACAAAGAATTTTTCAAGTGATATTTTATATTCATCAACTATTTTATTATAAATATCATTATATGTTAAATGAAGTTCAGTTGTTGTTCCGTTCTTTGATATCTTAATTGTGCTAATATCCTTTATAGGATTTATTTTTGCAACTGTTCCGCAGCATGAAACCTCATCATCTATGAAAAATTGAATCTTCACGTCTGAATCTTGAACATCACAAAGAATGGCGATAATGTGAATTAATGATTCATAAGGTAAAATAATTAAACCGGATTGGTCAATTAAATTTATTATTGAATCATAATTATCAGTTATGATATCACGGTAAATTTTCATTAATTCAGAATTAATGTCTATTTTATATGGCGCATTGCGACTGTAATCGTAGATTCCTGGGTTATCAAGTGGTGCTGGGTATGTTGGATAAGTGGGAATTTCAACAGGTTCTTTACCAGGTTCAGATAAAATGATTGGGTCTCCATCTTCTTTATTTTGCTCTTCCTCATTCTTCGGTAAGTCACGAGTTAATAAATTTGGTTGAGTTGCTGACCTTGTTAATTCAGGACTAACATTAACTTTAACATTTTGAATAATTCGTGATTTATCATCATTTACGTTATAACCAACCGTAATCTCTGCTTTTGCGTTAGTGTTCTTTTGACTAGTGAAACGTCTTCTCATTTATATTCGAATAAAAAAATATATTTAAACTTTTATTTTGCTGGAACTTTTGAATCTATTATTTCCTGTATTTGTTCATGAAGTTGATTTTTAGCATTTTCATCGAAATTAATAGACCGAATATATTCATTAATTGCATTCTTATAATCATTTGATTTCTCAAATTTTCTTTTATCTGATTCCTTAACTAAATCATAAGTTAAACCTCGTTGCTGATATAATGGTTTCTTAATTAAATCTTTGAATGCTTGAGATAAAGCACCTGATGCAATTCTTGCTACTATAATTGGTTGGAATTGCTGTTTAAGTTCATCTTTAACATTTGCGAAAACTGGATCGAATAAAGCAACTTTAAAGAATTTCTTAGCTGGAATTTCAGGTCTTAAATTTGCATATTGACCATCAAACTGGTTAGAATATCGTGGTAATCCATCCGGTCCCTCTTCAATAGCATTTAATTCTTCATTGAAGTAAGAATATGGATTATGACGGTATGAATTAATTGGACCATTTTCACCTTCTCCAATGTATTGTTTAACAGCTTTTCCATTTTCATCAAATTGCATAGGATAATGTTCATTATATGCTTTACGTTTAGGATAATCGTCATTGTTAATTTATACCCATTTATGACTTTAATATTTCCTTGACCATCAGTAACGAAAACTTCATTTATTCCATCAGGTTTTCCATTTGGACCCGTAATGTCTGCTTCGTGTGCTTCCCAATTTGGTCCGTGACGTTTGGCATATGCTTGAGCTTCTGGTAATGTTAAAACGTTTCTCATTTGTTTAACATCCTTTTGAAGACCGGCAACAATGTGGACTAATTCTTTCATTCCGTCTGGAACTTTCATAGTTCTATTATATGCACCCTTTTTGTTTGTTCCTTGTTTTAATGGAACCTGTAGAAGATTTGCAATTTCTGTCATGTTTAATTATAAATAAAAAATAAAAATTAATTATAAAAAGTTATTCGAATTTAATGGAACCTTTATTTAAATCAACTATTATTTTTCCATGTTCTCCTAATTGTTGATATTGTGTGTAAAGTTCATTAATGCTCATTGGTAAATTCACTTGATAAAGCATAACGTTCAACTGTTGACGACTAAAACCACTGAAAATGAAAAGGGTGGACAGGTTTGATTTAATGTTTGTGCTTAATGCTTTAAAGTATTGAACAGCCATGAAGAATGAACACTGAATGTGTCGACATTGAGTTAATAATTGATTAAAATATGATTTCTCATTGTTATTAGTTTTGATTTCACGCATCATCTAGAAAAATGAGTGAATGCAAAAATTCTCTATCAAAATTTGAAATAGAAAGTGTTTCAAATAATTCATCCCGTTGTTTATCAATAATTTTATCCTCTAATCCTTGCTTCTTGATTGTATTATATAATTCTTTATACATTACAAAGTTTTTTAAATAATCTTCTGCTTCTTCTTGTGATAAATAAATAATTGGAATTTTGATTAAATGCTTTAAAGATTCAAATGTATCATCTGAAGGTGAACCTGAGTTTTTATGGTAGTAGTGAACAGTAAAATTTTGTTATCAGTAATTTTATCATCATTTTTATTTAAGTTCATCTTTAGTTAATAATTTGAATGGATTCGCTAATGTTCCACCTTGGGAAGTCAAACGACCTGCCCGCGGCTAATTGTGAAGAACCTGGGATATAGTACTACTCCATGAAATGATTTCATTGGGTATCATTAATTTAGATTAAGTTGCCTTAATTAATTGTGTCATTTTATGAATAAAAATAAAAATTGCAATAATTTAAATTTTTTTTCTTTCTCATTTTCTCCATTTTCTCATTTTCATGTCTGTTTTGGTTTCAAGCAACCTTTCAAGTTGTTGTCTTGTCAGTAACTTTAAAATTTTCAAACCTTTGGATCAAAATATTGGGTTTTCCATCTTTATCTCTTCCAATAACAACCATATGGTAAGAATCTTCATTTATACTAAAAATAAAAATTTAAATATGTCGTTTGCTCCTTTTGGAGCTCCTAAAAGTTTGTTTGACAAAACTGAGGCTTCATGTGAACTCCATACCATGCGCAATACAGCATAATGGTGGCTGTATTTTTTCTTTTTTACTCTTGTCCCGTTGTTTGTGTATATCCTGAAACGCAATGTGTATGTTTCCTTCTCCTGATGTCACTCCAGTAACAATTTAGGCAAATTTAACATCATCTTTGAAACATCATATCCTTTACCTTTTTGTCATTCTGACAATCCGCAATATCTATGCTATTCAACTGTTGAAGATGTGCTTTAAATCTATGTAGTGACTGTGTTGACAGGTAAATTTTCACCTGTACTACGTTTTACTTCCCCCTGTTTCCTTTGAAGAGTTTGCACAATACAAAAAACCTGTCGACTATTTGTTCCCATGCACCAACACCAAAGCATATGCTTGAGGACCTCATCACATCCCATAGATGTATATAGAAACGCTACTGGGTCATTAAATCAAAATATGAGATATTATAGGATTGTCTCTTTTTGAACTAAAATATATAGTGTTAAGCTATTTTCCGGCGTTTCTTCTGGTTTTGTGTCCAGAAATTTTTTTATAATATAATCTATGATGTTTTCAGGGTATGTAAAATGCTTGACTATAATATTTAATATTTGTCAATCTGTATAATAAGTATACTAAATTCTCGTTTTTTCTATTGCATATATCTTTTTATAGTCTATAATGATTCTAAATATAATGTTTTGCTTTTTTGGGTCTAACATGTGCGTCAACACCATAGTCATAATTAAATACGGTGCTGGAGCTACGTTAGACAATGTCCATATCTACCCATTTCATAAACTCTTAAATATTTCTTTTGTTTCGTCCTCCAATAAGATAAGTTTAAGTAGCAAGTTGTTGTTCTAATGGAGACTTTAAACCTTGTGTGCCATTTATTCTTCTTATATAGCCTACAATATGATACTTTGCATTGTTTTATTTGTTCGGAATGAAGTGTTATTACCGTATAATACCATTTCTTATAAGGACTGTACAAAACACCGCATCTAAAAAATTTATTTACTTCATTGAACAGAAAAGTCACCAACAATAGTTTCAATATTTTTTGTTCTAATCAAACTTTGGTATATTTCCGTTATACATATTCCTTGATCTGCCCTTCTTCCGCTAACTCTCGTTAACATAGGTGTCCTTATGCTGCCTATCTTCCCTAAACTCATCGTTAACATATGTTTTAATCTGCCATTCTTATTTAACTCAATCGGTTAAATATTCCTTACTGCCTTCTTTCCCGTAAACTCATCGTTAACAATTCTTATCTGCATTCTTATTTAACTCATCGTTAACATATTCTTATCTGACTTTAAGGTCTAAAATCTGAAACCCATCCGTTATCAAGCTTTATTTTTAAAAATCCTTTGATGTCCGTTCATGATAAATTCAACCCTTTCTATAATTTCATTATCTTTTTCAATGCAACATAAACCAAATTTGCTTTCTTCATTAATTCACTATCAAACCCTTTTCTAGTAATTTCATTAATCTTTTTTCATTTCAACAATAAACCAAATTTGGCCTTTCTTCATTATGTCATGTTAGGAAACCTTTTATGCAAATGTCCTCATTTAAATTAAATCTTCCAATCTTCAATAACTTTAGGAAATGCCATTATAATGCGTAATATCTTTGTTCTTCTGGTGGAATTGATGTTAATAGTCATCCGTTAATTCTTTAATTTTTGAATTCAGTAAATAAAATTCTTTTATATTTGATATCAACTGCACCACTTTGCAAACCGAATTCAAAATGGTCATTTTTCAAATACTATCTCCAAATCTCCCATATTTCAACCTTTGCGTTTGTTCTGCCGTCTTTGAAATATATGCATATCGTGGGCGTATGTAATGGTCCTGTGGTGTTTGTTTAAGTCATTTTGATTACGGATTTAAAAATAAAATATTTTAAATCCGTTATACTCATCAGCAATTTTTCTATTTGAAATTGCCAATACGATATTTCAATTCATTTAAATTCCTAAATCACATCAAAATAGGTCAAGTTATTCTGAAATTTATATTTTGATAAATCTTTGAAATGAAGAATATAAATGAATTCCCGGATAATTGGAAAACGGATATGATAAAGAAATATGTTTAAGTTTGATGGATAAAATGTTTTGTATTGATGGGTAAGAGTTAGGGTCTAATGTTTGTTGAAAATCTCATTGGGGTATTAACTTATCAATTTGATTAAAATTGAAATTAGACCATGTGTCAGAATAACAAAACATCCGCCAAACATCTTTCAAATTTAATTCCCCACAATGAACGAAAGAGAGGAGTAACAAAATTTAATTTGCACAGCGGAAATTTAATAAGGTTATTTATTTCATCACAGTTCAAAAAAGTTTTATCAGTTTTTGAATTTAAAAATTTTCTTCATACCATACGCATAAATGATTCATTTTAAATACTTAAAATTGTGTTAATATCCCCCTCACTATCCACATTATTGTATATACATATCATACGTTTTTTAGGTCCTACGACCCCGCCGCTATGGCGGCTCAAGGTCATCTTAATAATGATATATAAATCTGAAGAGGTTCTAAAAGAAATGGGATTAAAGTTTTTACCACTCACAGCGAGAAACGAAGAGTAACATTAAATTCCCGCTAACTGTTAAATTTAATTCAACAGTATTATTCGAACATAATATTGATAATATGACATTTTTTTTTATTACGATTAAACAATGAGTGGTAAAGCGTTATTTTTCCAAGTGATAAATTAAAACTAGAATAAAGATTACCTCATAGAATTCATAAATTCAACGAATAAGAAATTCATTCATTGTTTATAAATTTACGTGGTTTTCAAACAGAAAATATGATCAATGTCATATTATCATCGGGTTATATTTCACTTCATTCAAATTAAGTTTCAATCAAAACCCATATAATGACCATTCTTCTTTATTTCTTTGTTCCCGTGGAAGAAGGGTTTTTGCCGTTTTTTCTCAGCCGAAATCAACGATTTTTTCATTTTTGGAATCCTTAGCAAATGAGGAATCTTTTCTCTCGTGGAAGCTTTGACCAAAAATAATGTTTAGGTGAAGAGGTGAGATATCACCTGTTTTTTCACCTAATTTTTCACCCTCATGACTTTGTCATAACTTCTTCGTAAATGCTTTGTCATAACTTCTTCGTAAATGCTTTGTCATAACTTCTTCGTAAATGCTTTGTCATAACTTCTTCGTAAATGCCTTGTCAAGATTTCATCGTAAATGCTTTGTCATGACTTCTTCGTAAATGCTTTGTCATAACTTCTTCGTAAATGCTTTGTCATAACTTCTTCGTAAATGCTTTGTCATAACTTCTTCGTAAATGAGTGTAAATGACCAAAAATATATTATAGGTGAAGAGGTGAGATGTCACCTCTTTTTTCACCTAATTTCTCACCTCAGCCGCTAAGCGGCGAGACCCAAAGGGTCTTGAATTTTCATGAATTTCCTTAAGATAGAAAAATAACGTTAGTTTTATTTTTATTTATTTTTTTATTTTGTATGTAAAGATATGATTTCAACAATCGGCACAACAACAATTCAAGCCGCGAACGGCGGGACTCTGTCCACAACAACTTCACCAAACTCGTTAGTCATGAATCCAACATCTATGTTAGTAGAGATGAAAAGCTTCATTCCTTCTTCATATACTTTCGAAACAAAAATCCAGAAGATAAAGCAAGAACTTTTAACAAGTAATTTAGACTGTAGTGCGAAAGATGAAACAAATGAACAGTATCTTTATGAAATGCAGGACATTATTGACCATTTACCTAAACTACCTGAAATTCAGCATCAAAAACTAACTATTCCTGAATTCGATGAAATAGAAGTGAAACCAACTGACTCAGTAGAAATAAAGAAGTTCATTCGAAAGGTAAACTATGAGTTTCTAGGATTTCATTGCAACCATAAAGTTATGGACAAAGATTGCGACATGGTATATAAGAATGTTTCTGACATATATAAATCCGGGGAGTTTAAGACCTACGATAACTTTGTTTCGTTAGTTGCTGAATGTGTATGGCAGATAAGAGATAAAGATAGAAGAGGTAAAATATGGAACGAACAGATAAGACCAACTGCTTTTGAGTTAAAGAAAACCATTGACGCCTTAGTTGTTTTAGCAGGTAAGGTTTCAGAATATAACGCAAAAATGAATCCGCAATGTTCTAAATGTAAAGCAGCAATTAGGAAATATAACTACTCCGTCAAAGAGATAGAAAGAATGCGAAACGACTATGCAGACTTAAAAAAGAAGCAGAAAAGCCAGCAGAAAATAAAATGGACATGTTAGCATTTCTGAACAAAAACTATCCAACTGCTGACGATTTCCTTCTATCTGACGTCAAGAAGAAATATAAAGAAACTTTCGGCATTGTTAAAACTTTTGACATACTGACAGAAGAAATAGAAGCTACGAAATTGTTTAGGATTTCAAATATACATCGTACAATTCATGTAAAACGCTTGTGAAAAACTGGGGTGAGAAAACAGGTGAGAAAACGGGTGACATCTCACCTCTTCACCTATAATATATTTTTGCTTTAATTAAATGCTTTCCGGAAACGTCGATGAAAATCATATGGACAAATTATATGAAAAAATTAATAATGATTACCCCTCATTAACCAGGGAAATGACGGATTCTATAGTTCGTAAATTCGATGAAATACAGGATATGTGGTTCGACAGATTCGACATGAACGATAAGGAAAAGAGAAAGAACGATAACAATTTACTTACTAAAAGAATCCTAAAATCTAAAATAGGTGAAGCTTCAACATTTAACACAGTACATAACTTTTACACCGCTGTTTATATTTTCAATAATTTATTTAACGATGAACGAGAAAGAAAAAGTATGTTTAACGGAAGAAATGAATATGATTTTATCCTTTGTGCTGTTCGGGATGTTGACATGAAACTAAAGAAAATATTCTTATTACAAGATGACACGGTTGAAGATGAAGTCAATGAGTTTTTAAATCGTGATTTAAATGAAATTGATGAAGTTATGACCGAATGTTATAAAAAGTTCAAGAGGTGAAAAAAGAGGTGAGAAAACAGGTGAAATCTCACCTCTTCACCTAAATTATATTTTTGTCTGATTTACATCCAACGAAAAAGTTTAGAAGAATTTTCTTATTCTTTCTGGCATGTTTTTATCTTTCCAGTACTCCCGCTCTAATGGTCCCAGATGAGTTGGTTTAGATTCTCTCAAGTTCTTAGATGGTATAACATCTTCAACGCCTCCTTCATATCTTACTTTATAAGTGTCATCGTTTATGTTGTAGTCAAGTATTTCAATAACCACTCCTCGCTTTGCTTCGTCAATGGTTTCAGCAAGTTTGCCATTACTACTTTCGACTAATTTATGTCGAGGGTAAAATGCTATGGAGTCGTCAGCAGCTTTTATAAGATATCCATTACCTTGTGTAGAGTCTACGATATAATAGTTTCTACTTAACCTTAAACGTTTCTTTGTCAACGGTTTGTCGTCAAGAACTACACGAACTTTTGTACCAGGAATGAGGGTAAATTTTGTTGAATTTCTGATATTTTGTGTTTGACTTAGTTTCTTTTGTATATACTTTTCTTCTTGTTGTTGTGTCATTGAATTTGGTGTATGTCCTGTTGTAGAATGTGTTGAGGAATTGTAAACTTCGATGAAATGTTTCATTGTTTCTTCGGTAAAGTCTCGCTCTTGATTTAAATCTCTGAGAGTCCTTATGAAGCGGTTTATGATGCCGAGTATGTTATGGTTATGGTCTTCAGTAGTGTAGTGAGTTATGTTATGCTTAATGAGAAATTCTGTGATTTCGTTGCTGAGGTATGCACCGTCTTGGTCTGATGTTAAAATACTTGGGCTATGTTCTGCTACAAACTTTTGTAAAACTCTTAACACTTCACGAGTTCCTTTATTTTTCATTGGATATGCATATGCTTTACGAGTGTTAACATTTATGAAGATGAGGAATGGTTTATGTCCTCCTTTTCTGCTTTGAATGAGAGTGTCAAATTGGTATGCGTCAAGAGTGTTGGAGTAAATTGGTAAAAAGTAGTCGTAAGGGTTTATTTTTGTTTGATGTACAACATTTTTGTCAAAGAACCTTTTCACTTCAGCTCTGTTAGTAAATCCCCGACTCTTTGCAGCTTCATTGAACTTCTTAAATGACCTCCATGGATGTTGTTCGAATACTTCTTTCAAGCTCATTTATGTAAAGTTAAAGATTTTATTCAAGACGGTAAGTCCGCAAAGCAGGCTCAAGCGCGTTCATTGAACGCGGTACCATGCGAATATAGTCACAAATGGTGGCATATAATCTTCACCCGAGCCTGTTGGATTTGTTGTGAAAGTGTGTGAATGATTTCCTGTGGTTCCACAGAAAATACCTGTGCTTGAATCTACTGGGTCACTTGAAATATCATATCTATGCATTCCCTGTCTATCCGAACCTGCTGCAAGATTTGTATAACCTCTTTTTGTTATTGAATGTGAATGACTACCTGTTGTGTTTTGTAGTTCCTGTATGAGTGTGCGGTGGAAGGTTTGCTTCTTTAATTTTCTTCGAACCACCTGTTTGCTTTGAAGAGTTCGCACAGTATAAGAATTTATCTACAATCTGCTCCCACGTACCGAAACCAGAACTGTTGCTGGATTTATTGAGTTCATTGACGTAATAATAGAGCCTGCAGGATATAATGTTTGAAGTATTTCAGTCTTTAATGTTTGAAGCTCTGTTTTGTCAGCCTTCTTGTCATATAAATCTTTGAGCAGTGAATTTAATATATGTTCATCCTTCATGACATAAACATCTTTACATCTAATGTTTTCATCGTCGTTATGTTTTCCTCCGATGTTAAACCTTGTGGAAAGTTAGGAGGTTTACAATATAATACATCCCCATCAGGTTCTTCAACCGTTCCTTCAATACTTTCTATAGCAACAGTTGTAAAACTTGTATGTGTATGGTTCTTGTCTGCTTTCTTCTCTAACATTGCTGGTAGTTCATGTGTTTCAAAGTTTCTGACATGACCTTCGATATTCATACATTTGTTATTTAAGGAGTTTAGTGTATCTTTTACGCTTGTACTTGGATTTTCTAATGGTGCACTTGAACCAAGGGTATAGTTCAATATTATGTCGTCTGCTCTAACAGTAGTGAAGGATTTATGTGTATGGTTCTTGTCGGCTTTACTGTCTAATGTAGCTTGAAGTTCATTTATATCGGAGATGTTGTGTTTATGAGATTTCAAAACTTTGTTCGTTGCTTCGAGTTCAACTTTGTCAGCTTTACTTTTAATAGCATCTTCAAACGTTATTTTTGACTTAACTCTCAAAGTAAATCTTGGTTCAACTATACACCTTTAACAGAGAAAGTAGAGGCATAAATTTCATCGTTATAACTAAATGCTTCTGGTGCTTTACCCGTGTCATACTGTACAGTACAGCTTATGTCATAACCTTTAGCACGAATGTATTTATATCTTCTTTCATTGGGGTCTTCCGTCTTCACTTCATCACTTCGTGTTAAATATCCATGGTAGTCCGTTATAATCTGTTCGTCTGAAGTTATATAATGAACGTGGTTCTTGACTTTATCACTCAGAGCTAAAAGCTCATTTTTATCTGCTTTTTCGGCTAATTTCTCATTAACATCATTCACTTCTAATTCAACTCTTCCGCCAGAACTCTTATTATCATTAATCTTTTTCATTAATTCGGTAATTACGTCATAAAGACTATATTCTGTTTTCGGTTTTGTAAATAATGAGTCAAAATTTCTTTTCATCATTACATCGCTGACATTAATGATATCACCAATTCCTTTTTCATTTATTCTCTTCATTAATTCTGCAATAATGACGAATATATAATCTGTTAATTTATTCTCTTCATCGAGGGTTATAGAATGTTTTGAAATTGAATCATTAACTCCTCTAAATAAATCAATAACTTCAGGATACACGTTTTTAATGTCTTGAATAACCCGACCAGTATCCTCGCCACTATGTGGCTCTGAGCCCGTTGGGCTCTGTTGTTCATGTTCTTCGTTCCCGTCGTTACGTGGTTTTATATCTCTAACCATCATCAACGCAGCCATAACCGGAGGGTTTGTTGCTACCTGTTCGAAAATCCGTCCGTTATGTATGGTATATCTAAATAATTTCTTTGTGTTTGTTAAAACATTTGAAACAAGTCTTTTAAAACCATCTACAAAATTTCCTGTTTCACCTAATGTTCTTGCAGCATTTACAAGCTCACCCATTCCCGCTTTTGACCCCAAAAACGTCCATATTGCATTTATTTCACTCTGTATAGTTGTCCATTCAGCAAAACTAATACCCGCATTCGCTAAGCTGAAAATGAAATTCAGTGGATCGAACTTAATTCCACCTTCTTTTTCAATTTCAACGAACTCACTAACATGAGATTTTAAATATTCTTTCGTTAAAATTGTTTTCCCCGATGTTATGTCATTAACGAAACTATCACCGTCAAAAGTTAACGAATTCAATTTCGTCGTTGATGCTTTTATTTCATACACCGCTTTATCGATAGTTTTTGGCTCACCTTCTTTAGAAGCATATGAAACATTAATGAATGAATTATATGTATTCATGAATGAGTTAAAATCAATGATTTTCATTAATGACGCCTTTAATGATTCATTAACTGTTGAATCCCTTAAAACAATTACTGAACTGTCCTTTATGAAAGGTACACTGCAAACCGTCGAGTTTGGATCAAATGCTGTAGTTGGTGCAGGAATATTAATGATATAAGTCATTAAATCATTAAGTGACGTAAATAATGTTGTCGTTTTTGATTTAATTTCTTTAGCATCTGTTATATACGGTAATTTTATTTCTGTAGTTTCTGAATTAAAGATATTCGCTAAAATGTTTTGTAAACTGTTTTGAACAGCAGTATAAACCGTTGAATTCGGAACTCTTACGATTTCACCGTCCTTAATAAAAGGCATTGCACATGGTGTAGTGCTTGGGTCAAATCTTTCGGGATTATAATTCAACATATATTCTAACGCTTCATGAACAGACTTATATACTGTTGTGTCGTTCTTCATGACAACTTCACCATTTACAATGAATGGCATTGTACATGGAGTTAAAATAGGGTCAAACTTTTCATAGTCCTTCCATGTTATGTATTTCTCAGTATTTCCATCAGAAATAACAATATATTTGTCAGTAAGTGTGAGAGAGTATTGACCAAAATATAAACGTTTAGCTCTGTCAGCTTCATACGCATATGCAGCAATAGTCATATTTTAATGAGAATAAAATGTTGTTCTATTTGCAAAGTACAGACCCAAACGAATACGGGACAGTAAAGCTACAAACAAACTTAGGTCTACAGAATGAAGCGCTTGCTTTCAGAGTTGTTGACTTCAATACTATCGCTTCATTCGTTATAACTGACGAAACAGATTTCATGGAGCTTGAAATAGATGGAAAGAAGCACGAAATAAGATTTCACAATAATGTAGAATATAAGATGGAAACATTAGCTGGAGTGTTAAATGCGCTCATAAATACTACAATAAACAAGGAGAACGAAGAAAACTTAATGAATGTTAAACTTATTGCAGGAGTTTTGAAGTTCAGTTATGCGAAGGAGTTTAAGATAACACGAATGAGTCATAGAGTACAATTGCTTCTGGGAGCATACCATATGACATTTCCTTTGAAAAGTTTTGACAAAACGATTGAGATGAAATCTGTTCCATACGTATGTTATGGCAATTGTTTATACATTGAGTCAAAAATAGCTAATGTCACAGGCATTTCAGGAGTTAATAGTAAAGGTTCAGTAGAATATAAATCTTTCTGTTATGCAGTCAATTCAATGTTCATTCCAAACGTTCCTGTCATAGCAACTCATTTAGGTAAATGGGTTCGCATTAGTCCTCATAATTTGAAAGACATGCAATTCAGACTTGTTGACTTTCAAGGCGAGCCTGTAGAACTGAAGGCACCAGTGCGAATGACTGTTGAAGTAGACTTTTTAGAAAATATTAAATGCAACAGCTTACAAGAGAACTCAGAGCTAAAAATATAAAGTATGAATGTTATGTATTAGGTCATGAACTTTGGTTGTTGCTGTTTGATGAAACAAATGAGTTAGTTATGTCAGTCAAGAGAACAGAAAAAGGCGTCAAAGGCGCCGAGCGCAAAGCGCTATATTGTGTTAGTGAGAACTGCACCAAGTCAATAAGATTAGGTTTGCATTATGAAGATGAGTTCGATACTGTTGAAGAAGTTTTGGAATAGATATTACAAATTGCTTTAATTTACTAAAACATATTTCAAACAAAGTTTATATTCTGTTGAAAGTTTTGTATACTCGTTCGAATATTTATACTTAAACTCAACTCCTGTAGTTCCTGGTGTTTCAATGATGCGGATGTTACCTATTTTCATGAATGTGGCGTTTGACCACAGCATTCGATTTCAGGGTCGAGATAGTCAATGACACATTGTTTCCCTGTTATTCGTGATATAACATTTTCAAGGTCCTCCTTTGTTAGAATTATTTGGTTCTTGCTTATAAGATTTGTCAAAAGCTTCTTATCGTCTTTGAGTAAAATTGTTTGATATAACTGAAGAAGGTAATGGTCTACGTTATCTGAAGGATTTGTTTGAACATTTATGTAAGGGTTGTCGTTGGCTTCTCTTGAAAGAATTTGGTCCAGTGGTGGATACTCTAACTTAACATCTGATGTAGCGTTAGCGTTTGAAGCTGAGTTTAAATTCACGGATTTCAGTTCTGGTTCTTTTTCTTTCAAACACTCCGAACTATAGTTCTTTATGACAATATTGTTTGTCGTTCGTGAGTCAACATTTGATGTTGGTTCAATTGGAACATTAACGGCACCAGCTAAGATGGATTTGCTTCTCATTTCATATAGAATAAAAACCTTTTATATGTATGAAATGAACAATATACTCGACAAGGGTTTGAATGTAAAGCTAACGAATGAAAATATTGTTGAATTCACTGAGACAGGAGCTGTGTATAAAGATGTAGAACTACTGAACAAAAGAGCTAAGGGAAGAAGCAGGAACATGAACAAAGGGTGGAAGCCTATAAAAATTTATGTCAATGATGGCTCAGGAGGTTCAAACATAAAGTATGCAGAAAGTTATAGAGTTTATGCTCTCAAAGGTGAAAAGCCTTCATTTAAGAACAGCTATTCTAACGCATATCCTCAAAAGTTAACGGATGGGGAAGTGGATGATATGAATGACAGCAAAAATATTAACAGAAATGGCGACAGAGATGCATGGAATTTGTTTACCATCAGTCAATTGAAGGTTAAACTTTAAAACAATGTTGGTCGTTCCCATGGAATATTTTTGACTTTAATGGTATTAGTCATGATATGAATCTCAAGGTATGAACGAGGAGAGATGAGAGACTTATATGCTTCCCAAATTTCTTCAAAAGGTAATGTTATACCTGACTGTTTCCAAATGAGTTCAATATCATAACGTGAGAAACCTTGAAAGATAACGAAGTCAGTTATGAGACGTTTTATGTTTAAAGCAAGGAAACGCCATGTTTGCATAAGTATTGCTACAGTTAAGTGGTAATGTCTGACTTTAGTTATGATGTTAGCTAATGGTGAGTCTGCTTTTGACACTAAACCTTTTCCGGCGAAGTCGTCACAAACGAGCAGAGTGTTTGAAGGATACTTTTTGAAGGGGTATTTTGAAAGTTTTGATAGAATGTAGTTTGTCAGTCGTTTCATATCGTAAACTCCTGAGTATTGACGTAAGTGGTGTTTGTCAATAATTCTTTCCATCTCTTCTGAAGTCTTTTGCATTCCTGACTGTATGAACTCTACAATAGCATAATATTTTCTCTTACGTCGAATGTAACGTTGAAGAAATTCAATGAGTTCGCTATCTGGAACTTTAACGACAGAGGCTTGAACTTTTGACATAAATGTTTTCGCTGTTGAGTCCATAGAGTCTGAAGTTGCTGATATAATGATTTGGTCATAGTAAGAGTCGTTTCCTAAACGCTCTGTTATGAGTATATGACGAATGAGGTTAAATGTCTTACCTGAACCCATCTTTCCACAATAGAAATACACACCATTTGAACAGAACTCATAATCTTTGCTGAAAGGAAGAATAAGAGAAGAGTTAAGTTTGTCTGTAGTTTCATTCATGTCTTCATCTACGTCATGTATTAAATGCTTCATTTTATCTCCATTAAAAATGCAAGTCAGAAATATTCAGAACATAGCACCGAGTCTAACTGACAAGAGTATAAAGATATACTATGAACACGTTATGATGAAACCTACCAAAATTCAAGAAAGTCAGTATACTTATGAATATCCAAGACACTGGGTAGAGTATGTAGGAGGTGAGAAAGCTATTGAAATCAGACAGGTTCGAAGTATTCCAGCAGGAAGAACAATATTATTGAAGAACTTTAATGTTTTGAGGTATAATGATGAGAGACAAGATAGTTTTCCATTGCTGTGTATGTGAACCTAGACACAGGAGATGACATGAAAGTTTTTAACACAAAGCTTCAAACGGTAGTGAGAGAACAACTGACTGCGGAAGGGCATCCATTACCTTCAGAAGTTACCATAGCATATAATTTTGAAACAAACTCAATAGATTTTAAAGTCATCTCTGCAAAGAAGTCAGGTTTTACATTTAATGAAGCAGATGTATATTCGAATGAAAACTTCAAAGCTATTGCATGGTTAGATAATGACGATTGCTTTAAGAAAATATTTAAATTCAGTGACTCAAAGATGTCAATAGATGACCTTCGTGGAATGTTACCATCGACGTTTACAGTTGAAGGTTCAGCAGGATTGCTTACAAGATTGTCAATTGGTGGTATTTGGTCTCGTGAGAACATTGTTATAAAATCCAGTATAAGTGAATTTGCTGAAGAATCTATATTATGTCTTTCAAACTACATGTATTCGCCACCGAAGCATTATAGTATAACAAACTTTGTCAGTAAGTTTAACATAAGACTTGTCGAACCTTCTTCAATGAAAGATGTTGTGCTACCTAAAGATGAAAGGATGGACTCATTATTGAGATGATTTTAATTGCATATTAAATGAGCTTGTTCTTGAAGGTCATTCATGATGAAATAACTGTTGTAGAAGATGTTAGCAATTGTTCAGACATTTTGAAGCGAATAGATGATATAAGAAAGAAGTTTATGAAGCCGCAACGCGGCGAGGACGAAGTCCATGAGAATGTTTATGTTTCATTGACTTTCTCCAGTAACGAGAACTTTTATGAGATAATATTGAAGAGAGATGATTTTAATATGGTGTAAATGGTAGCTTGGCAGCTTTAGGCGCAATGGGAACAAAAGCATTAGCATTTGGAGCAAAAGCACTTGGGCTTATGACGCAGTAAATAAAATGAGTGGAGGAAGAGTTTCGAAGACATTAGATGCAAATAAAGGGAAGATTGGAGGCTGGGTTGCAAAGAAGTTAAGATTAAATAAAATAGGGCTCATAAATAAAGCATCCAATTTGGTTGCGACTGAGTCAGAAAATGCTTTAGGAAAGGACGATGAGTTTGCAAAACATGCAAAAGACTTTAATGACCAGATGAAAGGTGAAACAATGCATTTAAATAGAGTCGATGGAACTCTTCCTCCACCAGTAGTTCTTCCGTATGGTCCCTATGGAATGTATGGAAATCCTTACGAAAGACCATTTGACCCATTGACTGGTGGAAGTAACTGGTATCATTACGGACGAAGAAGAAAGACAGTCAAGTTGGAGACAGACGTGAAGAAAGCAACTAAAAAGAAACCAAGGAAGAGAGTTATAAAGCAATGAATTCAACAGGGTGAAAAAACAGGTGAAAAAAGAGGTGATATCTCACCACTTCACCTAAATTTATTTTTGTGCTATGTTTTCATACGTGTGAGGGTGGTGATATCATTAATTTTAAGTTTATTTTTTATTTTATTTTTATTTGGATGTAAATGACAGAACAAAAGCAACTCATTCGAATTCCACAGTATAACAAACATACATTTAAACATTTATTCTTCCTTCCTGAGCATAACATGTTCTTTCAAATACATCCGAGACCAGTTGACTTTTCATTGACTGTGTATAAAGATAGAAATAGTTATATCATTAAACCATACGATGACGAAGGTAAGTTATGTAAATTGTACGTTAAGAAGTTAGAGAAAGTTTATGGCTTCAAGTATGACTACAATAGGGTTAACACTGATGATGAAGATATTGAGGAAAATTTATGAGAACATTAGTGAAGTCGTTAGTGAGAACGATAGTGAGAACGTTTATTTTTACATTAGTGAGTTCGTTAGTGAGGTGAAATGGTTGGCGGCTTTGTAAATATTTAAGGTTAAATTAGTTTTTGCGTTCATGTTGTAAAATATACGTTAACGGTTTTGTAAAGTGTCAAATTCACAAGTATTGCGTACGGAGGAACGCAGTGCCACCGTACCCAACATAACCATACTAACTAACATAAGATTATATTATAAAAAATATTCTGACACAAACCAGAAGAAACCTGAAATAGTTACACTATATTTTAAGTTCAAAAGAGACAATCCTATAATATCTCATATGTTTGATTTAATGAACCCAGTAGGTTCTATTTATACATCTATGGATGCAAGAGGTCCTCAAGTAATGTTTGGTGTTGGTGCGTGGGAACAGATTGTAGATAAATTCTTCTATTGTGCGAACTCTTCAAAGGAAACCGGTGGTTCAAAGAAAATTACTGAAGCAAACCTTCCACCGCACACTCATACAGGAACTACAAACACATCAGGTAATCATACACATTCAATAAGAGACCATCCATTATACAACTCAGAATATTATGCTGGCAATGACGTTTTATCTCCAGATTATAACCATTCAGCAAAAAAGACTTTTCGATAGGGTTGTTAGATTCCCGACGATAGGTGTCTTGGAAGATTTGCCTGGTGTCATCATAGTGTCTTTAAATCAAAAATTTTATTTTGGAGTTAGTTTTATTGATTTTTCAATAAAAAACATTTGTAAAACAAGAAAATAAAACGATAAAATATTTATATTTTATATAAGGATCTTATATATTTAAAATAAATATCATTTTATTTTTTTCATTGGTGTCTGTCAAACCATAATACACTATTCAAAAATTCAATGTGTCTTGCGGTTTCAAAAGACACCTTCAAATTGAACGATAGCACAGACACTATTGAATTTTACCCATTGTATTTAGTTTTTACCCTTTTTATTTTTAAGAATTAATGACTGAAACTGTTGTAAACAGAAATTCATCAAAAGTGACACATCAGAAAAGCTAAAATATTGAATTTTTGGAACTTTTGATAGAGCACGTTTTTAAATATTAATTAAAGTAAATGTATATTTTGTAAAGATTCTTTTTAATAAAAAAGTAAAATTTTGAAGAAGAACACAAAATCTTCTGAAAAATAATATCACATAAACTCATATTATTTTCTAATATATAACTATTTTATATAAAAATCAAATTCAATGATCTTAAAAGCGAAGGATAAACCTCAAAATTTACGAATATAATGAGTGGGAATATAATGCTTATCTATCATAAAACCATATGAAATATTAATTTTTGCTTTACGCCTAATTTTTGACGACAATTAGCAAAAAATGTTAAATGTTAACACTCAGTCCATTTGAATATGAAAAATAAATTCACTTTGATTAAATGTTTTTATTTATCATGCAATTCTTCTTGCGACCAAAGATTTGAATAAAAGTTCAAAAAATAAGATAGCTTAAAAAATAATATACGGTAGTGTTTACTAATAGATGAATAGTATATAAATTCTATTAAAATGGATTTGATCCAAAAAAATATAAAACCAAAAATAATTGTTATAATTTAAATGAAGAAGTAATTTAAAACGATTTTATTTATGATCAAATTTTATATATTTTTTTGGATCAAATCCATTTTAATAGAATTTATATACTATTCATCTATTAGTAAACACTACCGTATATTATTTTTAAGCTATCTTATTTTTGAACTTTTATTCAAATCTTTGGTCGCAAGAAGAATTGCATGATAAATAAAAACATTTAATCAAAGTGAATTTTATTTTTCATATTCAAATGGACTGAGTGTTAACATTTAACATTTTTTGCTAATTGTCGTCAAAAATTAGGCGTAAAGCAAAAATTAATATTTCATATGGTTTTATGATAGATAAGCATTATATTCCCACTCATTATATTCGTAAATTTTGAGGTTTATCCTTCGCTTTTAAGATCATTGAATTTGATTTTTATATAAAATAGTTATATATTAGAAAATAATATGAGTTTATGTGATATTATTTTTCAGAAGATTTCATTCTATATGCCTATGAAAAGTACTCTCAAAACTAACTTTTTCCTAATTATAATTAAATCTAGAATATTGTATTATGCTTAGTATTATTTCATTTTTCTCATTCAATTTAGAATTTACAAATGTCAAAAAATTGAGAGCCGTCACTTTTGATGAATTTCTGTTTATCACAAAACAGCCGTTTTGCTATGACCTCAATCACTTTTATTAAGGGTTTCGTTTTGCGAAAAAAACGTACAATACGCAATTTCGCTAAAAAAACATTTAGCTAGCAATTTCGACCTTTGACTCCACTCAAGACGTCACTTTTTTAATTTTGCGGTATCATATTTTTGGAAAATCTTTATGAATATTATATAAAAAGTCTCTTTAATATCTATATTTCATATTTTTATCGATTTTTAAAGTTTTTGCGAAAAGTATTCAATTATTTTTGCTATTTGGTCGGGTAAATGTCAGATTTGCGACATTTTCTGATATGATATTCAGATTCTACGTTGATAATAATGCTTATAGAACCCTCTTGCTATTGTGTCAAAATTGCGAAACCGATAGCAAAAATATCTCGCAATATCAAATTTGAGATATTGAGTGAATTATGCATTATAGAGATTAAAAATCTGATTTGTGAAAACATCTCATCAGTTTCTAGCTAATTCAAAAATCTTTACTATCTTATTCGATTAAAATGAAAAGGGAATAGTTTCATTATGCTTTAAATGACAGCCTTATAATATAATCATAGTTTTCGCTCAATATGCAGCATTTTTTTTTCGAAATCTATGGTCAATATCCTAAATACTGATTGCTTTGCATTCATATCTCTTACATTTTCTATACCCACATCACTATTCATTGCTATTCCTATCTTTTTCATTTTTGTTTGTTTCTCATAATTTCTCAAAAAACATGATAACTTGATATTTGTAAATATCATACTTTATAACGTAAATAAGAACTTGACCTATTAAGAAAAGCAGTAATGAAAAGAAAATCTGAAATTCATAAAAATTACAAGTTTCTGATGACAATTAGCTTAATTAAACCAGGTACAAGTAGGGCTGTACAAGATTTAAAAAAACATTGCCGGGTTACCGTAGAGGCCTAAAAAAATCGCGCCTCGGCGGCAAGCCGCCTCGGCATTAAGAATGCGCATCTAAATTTTTATATGTCCTTCTTTCTTTTATTTTTCCCTTCCCTTCCTTTTCTTTTTCTTTTTTTCCCTCCTCTTGCTCTCATTTACCTTTTTTTTCCTTTTCTCATCATTTTTCAAAATTTAAAATTTTTATCAAAAATCTTGCCTATAAAAGCAGATTATGGAACCTTTTAATGCCTCTTAATCAATATTATACAGCATAAAGCATATTAAATGAAAGTAATTACGTATAAATTTATTTTATTATCTTATTTATTAATTCTTTAGCATGTATTGTTTAATATTAACTTTTCTGTACATTAAATATGATATCTCCAAAGTATGAATGCCTTGTAACGAAACGAAAACTTAATTTTATGTTGAATATTTGTCACAAACATTAGATTATTAAAATATATGTTGGATATCCCTTAGTATGAGACTTCATGACTCTTGTTGTCTAACGTGAGCTTTGGATTGCAAGCTTGCTACAGCACATAAGTATTCTGTGGTTAAAAAAAACACATGAGCTTTAAAAACGATAAAACCAAAAATAATTGTTATAATTTAAATGAAGAAGTAATTTAAAACGATTTTATTTATGATCAAATTTTATATATTTTTTTGGATCAAATCCATTTTAATAGAATTTATATACTATTCATCTATTAGTAAACACTACCGTATATTATTTTTAAGCTATCTTATTTTTTGAACTTTTATTCAAATCTTTGGTCGCAAGAAGAATTGCATGATAAATAAAAACATTTAATCAAAGTCAATTTTTTTTTCATATTCAAATGGACTGAGTGTTAACATTTAACATTTTTTGCTAATTGTCGTCAAAAATTAGGCGTAAAGCAAAAATTGATATTTCATATGGTTTTATGATAGATAAGCATTATATTCCCACTCATTATATTCGTAAATTTTGAGGTTTATCCTTCGCTTTTAAGATCATTGAATTTGATTTTTATATAAAATAGTTATATATTAGAAAATAATATGAGTTTATGTGATATTATTTTTCAGAAGATTTCATTCTATATGCCTATGAAAAGTACTCTCAAAACTAACTTTTTCCTAATTATAATTAAATCTAGAATATTGTATTATGCTTAGTATTATTTCATTTTTCTCATTCAATTTAGAATTTACAAATGTCAAAAAATTGAGAGCCGTCACTTTTGATGAATTTCTGTTTATTACAGCATTGTTATTAATAATGAAAAATAAAGCTTATTTCAATGAAAATTGTTCTGCAAATTTATTTCACTTTTGACCTCACTTTTTCCGTAATTCAATTTTTTACTTTTAATATTTTAGATCTTCATAATATCATTTGAAAAATTAACCATATAAAAAAATCAAGTTAACAATTCACTTTTTACGTAATTCAAAAATCAAAAATACAAATAATATATCTTTTTATCAAATATTATTATTATATTCTATGAAAAATGAGGTCCGGAAATTTTGCGGATTCCCGTAACTCAATTTTACGGAAAAAGTGCAGTAAACTATTCAAAATACGGAAAAATTGGTGTAAACTAATGATTTTACGGTAAAATCACGGAAAGTCCCGGAAGAATATATGTGCCTATATGAAATTATACAAAAATGAATCAAACGCATTTTAAAAGATTGTTCTTGTATTATAAATGCTATTCGCAGATTTATTAGTTGAAGAAAATTACCAAATTTTTGCCGATTTACAAAAAATGATTTACAAAGCATATTTTTATAAGGCTTTAAAAATCTTTAAAATGTGACCGGTGACGGAAATCCATGGTAACCAACCGCGGTTCCCGTTTGGAATGCCATAGGTACAAGATTATATAATTGTATTTTCTATCCAATTATCCATATAATATCTTATCCAGAAAAAATAACTTGATCAATACCAAATGATTTTTTAACTAGTAAATAAAGTATTTTCTTTACACACACATTGTATATCATAGTTTTTTTTTTGGTTTCGCAAAACATCCAAAAACAAATATGCTATAAAAGTGACAATTTTAGCAAAACGAAACCCTTACTTTTATTTATTATTTGAAATATGATTTAATTTTATTATTTGAATAGGCCAACTTATATTTGAGAAGCTCAATTTGAGACCACTTAAAACATTGAAATATCATAAATATTGAAATATTAAAAAGTGTATTTCAAAATATTGAAATTATAAAAATTTATAATACTGAAATTGAGACAAATTAATAAATTCAATGTGTTTTTTTGAAATAACTCTCAAATATTATTTTTTTGTTTATTTAATGATGAATAAATATGATTGCTTTAGTCAATCATAAAAACTAATTTAAGTTTAAAATAATGAAAGGATAATTTAATCGTTTTTTAAAATACAATTATTTTTGATGATTTGCAAGAATCTTTGAAAAGAATATAATATAGGTTCTATTTTTGTAAAATTTATCCAAATCATGTATTACATAAATTACGATTAAAACGATGAAAGAACCAAAAAGTGTGTTTTGTGTTTTGTTGTTGCGTGTTGGATGCGGGATCCTGTTATTTCCGAAATCGACAAAAAATTTGGAAATTTAATTTCCGAAATCGAAATTATATTAATGTTTTTAATATTCTTATATCAAAAGGATTAAAGTTCATTAAGAGAAAAACAATTCTTCTTCTTCAATCTATTGGCGCATTTATTTCTACACGCCAATAAGGAAGGGAAAATTATAAGACACCATGGTGTCTTCAAAACGCTAATTTTTGATATTTTTAACAACCCTACTTTTCGACCAACTGAACCAGGAGGAAATCATTCACATACTTTCACAACAAATCCAACAGGCTTGGGTAAAGATTATATGCCACCATTTATGACTGTATTCGCATGGTACCGCATTTATTGAATGAACTAAATATATTTTATGTCTGTAATTAATTAGGTAATGAAGTAATGAATGAACTGTAGGTGTCACTATGTCACTATGTGGTACCAGGTCATTTCGACAACATGAGAGGAAGGCAGTTATGAGTTATTTTTGAAGAACTGTAGGTGTCACTATGTCGCTATGTGGTACCAGGTCATTTAAAACGACAACATGAGAGGAAGGCAGTTATGAGTTATTTTTGAAGAACTGAAGGTGTCACTATGTCGCTATGTGGTACCAGGTCATTTAAAACGACAACATGAGAGGAAGGCAGTTATGAGTTATTTTTGAAGAACTGAAGGTGTCACTATGTCACTATGTGTCACTCGGTTATTTAACTTCTTTGAAAAATGGTGACAACATGACATTTCGACAACAACATGAGAGGAAGGCAGTTATGAGTTATTTTTGAAGAACTGTAGGTGTCACTATGTCGCTATGTGGTACCAGGTCATTTAAAACGACAACATGAGAGGAAGGCAGTTATGAGTTATTTTTGAAGAACTGAAGGTGTCACTATGTCACTATGTGTCACTCGGTTATTTAACTTCTTTGAAAAATGGTGACAACATGACATTTCGACAACATCATGAGAGGAAGGCAGTTATGAGTTATTTTTGAAGAACTGTAGGTGTCACTATGTCGCTATGTGGTACCAGGTCATTTAAAACGACAACATGAGAGGAAGGCAGTTATGAGTTATTTTTGAAGAACTGAAGGTGTCACTATGTCACTATGTGTCACTCGGTTATTTAACTTCTTTGAAAAATGGTGACAACATGACATTTCGACAACATCATGAGAGGAAGGCAGTTATGAGTTATTTTTGAAGAACTGTAGGTGTCACTATGTCGCTATGTGGTACCAGGTCATTTAAAACGACAACATGAGAGGAAGGCAGTTATGAGTTATTTTTGAAGAACTGTAGGTGTCACTATGTCACTATGTGTCACTCGGTTATTTAACTTCTTTGAAAAATGGTGACAACATGACATTTCGACAACATCATGAGAGGAAGGCAGTTATGAGTTATTTTTGAAGAACTGTAGGTGTCACTATGTCGCTATGTGGTACCAGGTCATTTCGACAACATGAGAGGAAGGCAGTTATGAGTTATTTTTGAAGAACTGTAGGTGTCACTATGTCGCTATGTGGTACCAGGTCATTTCGACAACATGAGAGGAAGGCAGTTATGAGTTATTTTTGAAGAACTGTAGGTGTCACTATGTCGCTATGTGGTACCAGGTCATTTAAAACGACAACATGAGAGGAAGGCAGTTATGAGTTATTTTTGAAGAACTGTAGGTGTCACTATGTCGCTATGTGGTACGTACAGAGGTCAAATGACAACAACATGAGAGGAAGGCAGTTATGAGTTATTTTTGAAGAACTGAAGGTGTCACTATGTCACTATGTGTCACTCGGTCATTTAAAAAACGACAACATTGAGAGGAAGGCAGTTATGAGTTATTTTTGAAGAACTGTAGGTGTCACTATGTCACTATGTGTCACTCGGTTATTTAACTTCTTTAGAAAATGGTGACAACATGACATTTCGACAACATTTACGAAAATTTGATGCAGTACAAAAATAAAGTTAGTTTTAAAATTATTTTTATTTTTTTATTCCTATATAAATGACAGCAACAAACAACAACGTCGACTTTATCGTTTCTGATGAAAAAGTTATTGATTCATTAGCTGAGGAATTAGTTGTGGCAGAAACTAAAACCCTCAACGAAAGAATTGGTGAAAATAAGATTGATTTACATAACTACCTCAAACATGATGGAGGAAGAGGAAGGAAAACTGGTACAGCTTTATTAGCAAATAAAATTTCAAATTTAACGATTATAGATGTTGATATCAATAAATCGTACAATGATGAACTTAAAGAAATAGTTAGAAAAGACATTCTATCAAAACTTTCGGATAAAGACGTTATAGTTAAAACCGCTTCAGGAGGTCTTCACATTTATTGCAACACTAATTTCTTCTATTCAACCTCGAACAGAATGATTAAATGTTATTCCTGCAATGATTATGATATCGATATCATGACTTCAATGGATGATTCAAAGCGTTCATTAGTGGTTATGGCTGATTCAAGAGTTCGCAAGAATGCAGCAGAACCAATCAATACATACTCATTCATTCGTGGAAGTTATGATTCAACATTAACTAGAACAGTGAATGATATATTAAATGATTTGAATATTAAGGTAAGAGTTGAACAAAAGAGTGAAGAAATAAAGAGTATAATGAATGAAAACAAAGATGTAAACATTGACGATAAACTTGCCCAGAGCATAGTTGATGGCATCAGTGATTTTGAAGTACATAATGATGGTGGAAACATGAATTTAGAAAAAGAAGTTACATTATTCACACTGTTTCAAGCTATTAATTCGTTACCTAATCATTTAATTAATGAAGCATACGGCAACGTTTATAACTTCTGCAGTTTAACAGAAAAAGCAAAAAGTAATTTTGAAAAAGCACGTGATAGATATGCACATTTAATGACTTCTCCATTTGTTTTGGTAAAGATTCTAAAACTTTATCAAAAGGAATATTATGATGAACACGTTTTACCTTTATTACGTAAGTCAAAAATAACATTTGATATAAAACTTGATGATTCATTCTTGATAACAGATATTAGACGTAAAGCTGAAAATCATCAGTATAAAAATAGTTCTGAAGTAATTGAGGATTTATCACGTGTAATCCGTTTTGTAGATTGTGGAAACAAATACTTCATTCAAAAAGACTATAATATTCATGATAAAATGAATCAAATATCATTCGTTCTTCAGTCAAACATGAAAGAGTCACTCAAAATGATTAAATTATTTAAAGAAGAAGGTAAAACCATAACAGCATGGGATGTACTACTAAATCAATTGTCTTCATTAACCGTTAAGGGTGTTTGCTTTAAATCTGATTCCCCAGATGTTTTCTCAACGTTTCAAGGTTATAAATACAACGTTCTCGAAAAAGTAGATTACTCAAAAATTGAGATGTTTATGGATTTCATTAAAGAAGCCATTTGTGATAATAACGATGAAGTGTATAAATACCTTCTCGGCTGGATTGCATCAATGATTCAACATCCCGGAATCAAGAATGAAACAGCAATTATTTTGAAAGGACTTCAGGGAATAGGTAAAAACAGATTTACAGACATTATTTCTGAACTTCTCGCTGGTTATTCATGTAAAAACATTACCGAAATAAGTGAGCTAACGGGTAATTTCAACTCAGTAGTTGAAAATAAAATGTTTCTTGTACTTAATGAACTCAAGAATGTAGGTGAAGACAGACTTGCAAACTTCAACGCTTTGAAATCAATTATAACGGATAATGAGATAAGAATTAATGAAAAGAATCAACCCAGAAGAACTGCTCAGAATGTTGCCAATTTCATTTTCGTAACTAATAACGTTTACCCTGTCAAAATTGAAGTTGGAGACAGAAGATATGCAGTTTTAAGGGTTAATGGTAAATTTAAGGGTCAATTTGATTACTTCAAGAATTTAATGGATTCATGCACAAAGGAATTTTATGATAATTTACTAACATATTTTATCAATTACGACCTTTCATCATTTAATGTACGAATCATTCCGATGACTGAAGCCAAACAAGATTTAATTGAATTATCAACAAATCCTTTAGATGTATGGATAAATACACATTATGATGAATTGTGTGTAGGTATGGCGTGTCAAAATGCGCTATTCTGCAAACCATCAGACATGAAAGACAAGAATTTTCAAATGAGTATTAAGGATAAATGTGATAAGAAACAGAAAAGAATAGATGGTAAACAAACATGGTGTTATGTTTTGAAAGAAGAAATGAAAGGATTATATAAACAGGTTGAACCAAATGATAATGAGGATTCATTTACTGACGACGAAATACCTGTAAATGAAGCTTTATAAAGTATGATTGGAATTTATTTTTGCCTTCCTCTCATGATGTTGTCGAAATGTCATGTTGTCACCATTTTCTAAAGAAGTTAAATAACCGAGTGACACATAGTGACATAGTGACACCTACAGTTCTTCAAAAATAACTCATAACTGCCTTCCTCTCATGTTGTCGTTTTAAATGACCTGGTACCACATAGCGACATAGTGACACCTACAGTTCTTCAAAAATAACTCATAACTGCCTTCCTCTCATGATGTTGTCGAAATGTCATGTTGTCACCATTTTCTAAAGAAGTTAAATAACCGAGTGACACATAGTGACATAGTGACACCTTCAGTTCTTCAAAAATAACTCATAACTGCCTTCCTCTCATGTTGTCGTTTTAAATGACCTGGTACCACATAGCGACATAGTGACACCTACAGTTCTTCAAAAATAACTCATAACTGCCTTCCTCTCATGATGTTGTCGAAATGTCATGTTGTCACCATTTTTCAAAGAAGTTAAATAACCGAGTGACACATAGTGACATAGTGACACCTACAGTTCTTCAAAAATAACTCATAACTGCCTTCCTCTCATGTTGTCGTTTTAAATGACCTGGTACCACATAGCGACATAGTGACACCTACAGTTCTTCAAAAATAACTCATAACTGCCTTCCTCTCATGATGTTGTCGAAATGTCATGTTGTCACCATTTTTCAAAGAAGTTAAATAACCGAGTGACACATAGTGACATAGTGACACCTTCAGTTCTTCAAAAATAACTCATAACTGCCTTCCTCTCATGTTGTCGTTTTAAATGACCTGGTACCACATAGCGACATAGTGACACCTACAGTTCTTCAAAAATAACTCATAACTGCCTTCCTCTCATGATGTTGTCGAAATGTCATGTTGTCACCATTTTTCAAAGAAGTTAAATAACCGAGTGACACATAGTGACATAGTGACACCTTCAGTTCTTCAAAAATAACTCATAACTGCCTTCCTCTCATGTTGTCGTTTTAAATGACCTGGTACCACATAGCGACATAGTGACACCTACAGTTCTTCAAAAATAACTCATAACTGCCTTCCTCTCATGATGTTGTCGAAATGTCATGTTGTCACCATTTTCTAAAGAAGTTAAATAACCGAGTGACACATAGTGACATAGTGACACCTTCAGTTCTTCAAAAATAACTCATAACTGCCTTCCTCTCATGTTGTCGTTTTAAATGACCTGGTACCACATAGCGACATAGTGACACCTACAGTTCTTCAAAAATAACTCATAACTGCCTTCCTCTCATGTTGTTGTCGAAATGTCAAGACCTTCAGGTCTCGCTGCTTAGCGGCTGTTGTCTCAAACTTTAGAACGGTATAATTTAAATTTTTATTTTTATATAAATGAATACCCCACAAGCTCAAAATTTACCACGAATCATAACAAGGGAGGAAATGATAAAAATGATGCGAGAACATGTTAAAAATAACAAACCACTAAAACTGAGAAAATGTGGTTATGCAGTAATGATGGAAAGAGAGATGTTGTCGAAGAGGAATAAAAATTAAATTTGGATAGAGTTTAAAAATTCATCTTTATTAAATTCATCTCTTCCAATCAATTTATTTATTCTATTAAATTCTTTTATTTTTGCTTCACTCAGTTTAAGGATTGAACGGTAAGTTTCTAATTTTTCAACCCCACCACATTGCGGCTTCTTTTTGTAATAGCATATTTTTGATTTAATTCTGTTTAGTTTCTTTTTATATTCATCGTCTGGACTCTTGACTGCTTCATTGTCACTCATTTCTTACGAAATAAAAAAAAATTAAATATTATTTAAATATAATGGAGTAATAAAATAAATCGGAATTTCTATTAATTTATTGTTAACCTCAACTAATGCGTTGCCGTTAATATATCTAACAAATTCAGCTATTGTGTCAAATCTTCGTCTTCTTTTTGTCATTGATTTATCAGTTTTTCCATAATCGAGATGAATCAAAACTTTATCCCCTTGTTTAAAATTCATGAGCCCTGAATTAATTTGTTCACGTTTAACATCATTCAACCTTTCCATTTGCTTTCTAATATATTCCCATTCTTTTGAAATATCATTTTTCATTTCCACTGGTTTCATGTTAATAGTTCTATGCCATGTATTATTGTAATAATATACTAACTGCTGTATGATGGAGTCATGATTTCCATCCCAGTATATCTGACCGTTAACCCCTAACGCATCTCTAAGAGTTCTCATTACCGCATCAACTATTTTATTATGAAACGTATATGGAGAGGATGAGAAGTAAAAATTAATTTGTGGGAAATAATGAGTCATGGCTGCCTGAAATCCTTTATCACCATCACCCCTGATATTATCTACTCTTTCCTGATCTAGTAAGTATTGTATAGCTCTTCTTGTTTCCTGTTCTGTTTTCCCTTTCACCGGAATGCAATATAAATATCTAGTGTTAATGTTAATGGCAAATAAATAAGTAATATTTCCTTTTGAATATTCCAGATGATCGATTTCATATGAATAAGGTGAAGGTGCAAATGATGGACGACTAAATTTTTCTTTTAATGGTTGAATTTTCGGGTCAATTGGTTTATTTAATATAGGGTGTCCAAAGGTGTGTTTAGCACAAACCTGAATACTGCGAATAGAAATAAACAAGTTACATATATATAAAGTTTATTTAAATATAATCACCATTGGATTCAATCACGCGTTCGCAGCGATCGATCCAGGCTTGAAAGACACGCTTTAAATCATCATGAGAAAATTGCTCAAATTGCTCTCTTACAAAATTTTCAAGATCATCTGGACTCGCGAATTCGCGTCCTTCAGCTCTCTTTTTTAGCGTGCCGAATAAATAAAAGTCAGAGGGTGCAATATCAGGTGAATAAATTGGGTTTGGAACAACTTTGACATTGTTTTCCACTAAGTAATTCATTACCTTATGACTTTTGTGAACTCTTGAATTATCAAAATGAATTGCAAACTTTTGTTTTTGTTGTTTGGATTTCTCAAACTCATCAGAATTGATAATTTGAGTAAGAACATTGTCAATTAGATACTGAGCATTCATCGTATTAGGTTTTTGAAGAATATCAATTGCGATGATGCCATTCACGCCCCAAAAAACCGACAACATCATCATTGGTGTGTCAATTTTTTTCTTCGGGAATGTTTGCGGATTTTCATCCTTCGGGATCCACATGATTTTGGCTTCTGTTGCATATTGAAACCAAGACTCGTCCCCTGTTACTAAAAAGCGAAACTTCTTGGATTGATACGCACCCAATATAGAGAGGAGCTCTTTCGAAGATTAGACTCTAGATTTTTTTTGAACTGAATTAAGGTTGTGCGGAACCCAACGTGTATACGCTAGTTTGTAGTTCAAATAATTGTGCAGATAATAACTGACTGTTGTACGTGGTATCTTTGTCATCTCCTCTATCCTTCTGAGTGATGCTCTTGGGTCTTCATCTAGCGCTTGAAGAATTGCTTTGATTTTTCTTTGATCCGGCGATTTTTTGTCAATTTTTATGATGGGCGCCTTTTTGTTCATGAAGTGATACATCCTAACATGATACGTTACAGTGGAATAGCTAGGAGCATCCATACCGAAGCATTTTACCAATGTCTCGTAGATTTTTTTACAGTCTTTGCATTTTTTTGCAAGAGCGAGGATGTTTTCTTTATGATTCATTAAAAAAAAAAAAAAATCCCGCCAAAATTTCCCGCGAAACTGCCTCTTGTCTCAAAATTCATTTTATATCCCGGCATGGCGCCAAAATACAACTTACTCATCATATACATATATTCATATTTTTTATTATATATTTATAATCAGCATATATCTCCTTTAATAGTCTCATATAGAGCGCTGTGCTAAACGCACCTTTGGACACCCTATATCTTGAAACCCTTTTTAAAATCTTTTTGTTTCTTTAATGTTTGAAATGGATATAATAAAGTGAATGATGAAGGATTAACTGAAGGAGGAGGCGGTACTGTCGTTGGAGGTTTTGGTGTTGCAAGTGGTTTAATTTTATCTGCTTTGATTTTGGATTTCATTCCCCCCTTCATTAATTCCGGATGTATTCTATTCATTTGTTTTAAATATGCTGTATATAAAGGTTTGATATACTTTCCCGCTTCGAGTTTATGTTGAAGGATGAATTCCAAAAGTTGATCTTCATTTAAAAGTCGGGTTGAATATGTTTTAACTAATGAATCATAAATTAAAGCTTGTGCTTCATTTATGAGCTGCTGAACGTCCAAACTTTTCTCTTTTGGCTTTTGCGGTTCAGGATTATATAAATTATATAATTCATCAATATCTTTTTCAGTTAATACTTTATTTTTGAAATCTTTCAACTGTTTAAGTTGTGATTTACTTTTTCCCTTTGAATATTTTCCTTCTTTAATGTTCTCTCTTAAACGTTTAATTATTTTATCATGATATTTCAAAATTTCGTTTTTATAATACTGATAGTATTCATCCATATCATCACCCGTTATATTTTCATCATGTTTTTGAAGATATGATTTTAATTCATAATAACTAAGAAAATTTTGATTAAATACTAAATCATCAATTAAATTTTTTAAATCTGCGCTATTCATTTATATAAAAATAAAATAAATGTTTAAGGGTGCCCGCCTCTTTGTCTCTTCTGTGGCATTTCATTAAATAAATGGCATACAACATCCATTTTTACAACATACAGCTTTAGTGTGTGCCCCTGTTAATGCAGTCTTACCAATTGTTAAGCGAGTCATTGACCCATTTTTAAGTTGTAAATTAATATTTTGACCATCAAATATCACTTTATCATTTATTATATCCAAATAATTTTTAGGTGTTAATTGTTTATTTTGTCGTAAACTTACACCTTTCATTTTTTGTGCTATCTTTTTGAAGGAGTCTTCACCAATCATTCCGTTGAATGATGTATAACACTTAGGGCATAAAGCAACCATGTTATCGCCTTGTTTCTCAATTGCTAAACCCAATAACTTCTTCTCATGTGCTTTTTCTTCAGCTTTATTCTTTAATTTAGGTTTAAATTTCTCATCAAAACAGAAGAAATCAAAAGGTGCGAATTTGAAAATGTTTTTATCATAAAATTGTTTATCGGTAACAATTGCTTGAAACGCTTGAGTGTTAGGAAGATTTGGGTCGCCAGCGATTGCCCAATATGATGAATCAGTATCACCTTCAATGAAATGAAAACGATTAACATCCATGCATTTATACATAAAATCATAAATGAAAACCAAATACCAGTATTTTGCGTTATCTAAAGTGAAGAATGCCTCTTGTAAACATGTTTCACATCTATAAAATCTATCTTTAAGCATCACTTGATATGTATCCTCTCCTATTTCTCTTATGTTTTTAAACTTATCTGACATACATGCAACGCGTGACTTCTGTGCATTCATTATTTTAGTCTTTGTGTAATTTTGTGTATTCATTGCATCATAACCATATGATCCATTAAGTGAAATCTTGCAAAATAAACTTTTTCCTTTATTTCCTTCTAATTCAGCCTTTTGTCTTTCGTTCATAAATTTGTTCGCAAATTCATTAAAACAAGTGTTTTTAGTAAATGTTAAAATTGATTGAATATCATCGATGATAAAATGAAATCTGTCTATTAGATACCAAAGATAATAAGAAGAAAATGGTTGATATTGGTTGTGTGTTGATGCTAACTGAGTTAATTTTCTTTGTTTCTGGTCAACTGGTAGATTGTTTGATTTCATGTAATTATACATAAAACTGCCAATTGTTTTTTCATCTGTGATAATATCTAAGTTTCTTATTATCGGTAAAAAGTTTATGTAATCATTAATGTATTTTTCATCAATGTGACCCTTTACTTCAGCCACGAATAAAGTATTTTTCTTCTTAATTATTCCCAGTGCTTTTGCTTTCTTTGTTGCTGTATCACAAATGATAACACCATTCAATCTTCCCGGCATATACATTTTATGGTCAGTATATTGAATGAAATCATGAGGATTAGATGAAAATGATGAAGGATATAATGAATTAAAGTCAACTCCAACGAAATGAGTCATGATGTTGGAAGTGTCCTCATTTGATACAGTTTTAGTTTCTGGACTATATGAAAGTTTATTAATGTGTGTGATACCTTTAAGATTAACACGATGTTGAACATTTGAGAGACCACCAGTAATTCCATTACGGAGGATGTGATACGCTTCCACTGAATCTAAAGTCATTGGTAAATTATTTTTCAATGCGTAATTTCTTAAATTAATTCTTAAACGTTGAATGTCTTCATCTTTATTTGATTTTACGACATTGCAATAACAACACATTAACTGACAATTATCTTTAGTATGTGGTTTTTCATTATCGATTCTATCCAATGTTGGTTTATTTGCATATGTAAACGCTTTACCACACATTTTACATTTAGATGAAAGGATTAAATCGTGATAGTATTGAAAATCATCCATTGAAACATTATTTTTGGTATCTCTTTTCACCTTTTCATCTTGTTTCTTATATGATTCAATTTTATATTTCCAATACTTTTTCGTTAATTCAAAACTTGATTCCACATTTTCTTCTTCTGGATATGTTTCGTTAGGATTGAAGTTCTTATATGCTAACGCGTAACGAATCATTGATGCATTCGATGATAAAGAAAGATTATGGAGCATGTCAATTTTATAAACAAATGTTTCTTCAATAATTTTATCAATTGGGTCAATCATAATTTCAACATCTTTATTGCAATAATGAATAAAATATTCTAATCTATTCTTAAAGTTTTTAGCATCATTGAGATATATTTGATAATCTGAATCGGATATTGTTTCTTGTGTTAATGCTGAATAAAATGAATCTTGAGTGAATGGTTCCACTTTATATAATTCTTCTTCGTAATTTTCCCATGTGATGAATTGATAAGGGAAGAATGATTTAACACGTGTTTTATTGTTTCCGAAATCTTGAGTGAATTGGTCCAATGTTCCACCCGCTATATAATTTCTGATGTCAATAAATCTTAATTCATATGGACAGTTTGTTTTCTTTACAATGATTTGCTTAAATTGTGAAGATGAACCCAGCATTGATTTTATCTTCCATTTTGCAGTATTTAAATCACGAAGAATTAAATTTAAATCAAACTTTCCTGAATTAAAACCTATGATATTCACTTTATTGAATTCCTCATCTAGAAGTTCTTTAAATGCTTCCTTTTGTTTCTCATTTAATGTATGCGGCTTCATTAATTCTTCATATTGTTCAATATTTGATTTAGCAACTAATGAACAGGTTGAAAATAAAAACTCAATCCAATCAGAAATAAAAGAATCACTCGAAGTTAAGCAAAAATTCCTCGTGTATGTTTTATCGTTTAATTTAACCGTTGATGATACCATGAATGGTTTTAAGTAAGCGTTCAAAGTTGCACACTCAGAAAGTTGTAATTCTTCTTTAGTCTCTAATGTTTCGAAGTCAAAAGTAATATAATATCTTGTTGGTTTATAATATTCCTGCAAATTATGTGCTAATAGCCATTGATATATCTTCTGTTTCGTAATATGTGGTGCATATGGTTGCTGTGTGTTTTGCAATTGAACGTCTTGAATTAATCTTCCATTATTTTCTTTACATTTCTCACAATGTTTTAAAAATCTTCTTTGGTTTTTCCTTTCTGGATCATCACGGATAGAATATACTTCTTCTTTGCAAAAGGGGCAAACTTTATATCCTGTGAGTGCTTCAACGTCTGTTATTCTGTCAGCGTGAAGTTTTCCGCATGGACTCTGTGTTAATAAAATATTTACTGTTTCAAATTCTGGGTCTATCATTATTGATTCCACTAATGGAAAGTCTACCTTGTTAATGTCTACGTCTTCTGGTTGAGGGTCACAATAATAAAAATCAATATTAACGTTTAACATTCTTGCTAACCTCTCACTTTCTGATGAAATGTCAAATCCTTCATATACATCTATGGCTTCATTTAAATAACTTCTACGAGTTTTAGGATTAACACCATCGGGAATATTATAGAAGCGTTTAAATAACCTTCTACCTTCGGCTCTTATTTGATTATCATTCATTTTAGCTGTTCCATTTTTGTTCATTTATGTAAGAATAAAAAATAAAAAATAAACTTTATTTTTTAAAGTCCAGGGCTAAAGTCCATAAAATGAATTAAGAATACACAAATTTTTATCATCTGCAACGTGACGAATACATTTTAATTTACTCAAGAATGTGTACCCTGATACATTAAATCTAATTCCTGTCTTATTTAATTTCACAACTTTGAAAAGGAATGTGTGAATAGCTATGAAATGATGACGAGATGATTTATGTGTTGCTTCCATTTTTTCTGAAATGAATGAATAAATATAATGTTTATAGGTTTTCATATCTTTTATGTTCTTAATAACGAATGGAATAGATCTTTCCACTTCGTCCTCCTTCGGAGCTGTTCTTTCATATGAAACATCAACGGTATCTTCAACAATGAAACCACAATCGCAAAATTTTATATGTGCCAATTGTTTCTTTTGATATTTTATCTAACAAATCAAAAACTTTATCAACACCTGTACATTTATTTAAATAATAATTTGTGTAAATATCATGGTCTTCTTTCTTAATCGTATTTGTTGCATATGTTACATTTTTCAGTGCTTTTTGAATTTTTCAGAATCAAGAGGAGGTGAAAGTAATATACATGGATAATCTCCATCGTCAATAAATTGTAACTTATGTTTATGAATAAATTTGTGCCTTCTTCTGAAAGTGTTTCGTCAATATCACCATCTAATAAATTTTGTGTTGATTCCAAAAAGTAATTTTTATATCTTTCCTCATGTGATTTTTGAACTTCTGATTCTGAAGCTGGGATATTCATTAAACCCTCTACTTCATTCTCATTATATTTTTCAACTTCTCTTAATTCCTTAATTCTTTCATCTATTTCATTTCTTAATTGTTCCAATTTCTCAATCTCATCGTTATAATATTCATCTTGTTTAATTTTTTCTTCAAAATATTCAGGAGGTGTTTCAAGGCTCTCTGAGCCCAGGTCCTCTGGACCATAAAGAGGAATATTCTCCTGTTTTTCAACTTTTTTGGGATATAAATATCTCATTATAGCCTTTTTAGTAATTGGTCCGTTATATTTAAATTCATTCAACAATCTGGAAAACTCTTTCACATTCTGCATATATGTTGGATAAGAACCGTCTCCAAAATTTTCTAAAATATTTTCTAATTCTGAATTAGTGAACTTTAAAGATTTCAATGAATTAGTTGTTATACTCATTTATTATAAAATAAAAATAAAAAATTTTCTATTTGTCATCTTTATAGAGTGGGGGACAAACTCGCCCATTGTCACTTTTTCGTTAACCTTAAACTTGTAATTTTCATTATTTTTAATTAACCTTATTTCTTTCCCAATTCCTGATTTATTTTATTCACTTACTATTAAAAGTCACATTTTAATAAAATATAATAATTTATTTATAGCATTTTTTACTATACTGTAATAAAAAATTAATTATAATAAATTAAATGTTTATTAAATCAAATGTTTTCTTTGCAATAATATTTTTAATGTTGAGTAAACAATGTTGGGATCAAGTGTATCATTTTTCAGACCTTTCTGAACAGCTTCAAGCATACTGATGCATTCGACTTTTTTAAATTGTGTCATTTCTTCGAAATCTCTTGTGACTTTTTTGATAACTTTAACACTTCTCTCTGAATCCAGACCTTTAATTTGCAACTTAATCAGGAATGAAGGAACAACACTGGAATATAACTCGATGACAAGTTCATCGAGTCGAAGATTTGGTTGTACACCACTTGTATGTGCCGGATACCATTGTGTCAAATTTTTTCTGAAATTAACTTTAAAAGTACTAAGTAAGATCATGAGATATAGCAATATATGTTTAAACCAACTTATATTTTGGTTGTACACCACTTGTATGTGCCGGATACCATTGTGTCAAATTTTTTCTGAAATTAACTTTAAAAGTACTAAGTAAGATCATGAGATATAGCAATATATGTTTAAACCAACTTATATTTTGGTTGTACACCACTTGTATGTGCCGGATACCATTGTGTCAAATTTTTTCTGAAATTAACTTTAAAAGTACTAAGTAAGATCATGAGATATAGCAATATATGTTTAAACCAACTTATATTTTGGTTGTACACCACTTGTATGTGCCGGATACCATTGTGTCAAATTTTTTCTGAAATTAACTTTAAAAGTACTAAGTAAGATCATGAGATATAGCAATATATGTTTAAACCAACTTATATTTTGGTTGTACACCACTTGTATGTGCCGGATACCATTGTGTCAAATTTTTTCTGAAATTAACTTTAAAAGTACTAAGTAAGATCATTTATTTTTGCATAATATAATGCCAATATGGTTTCTTTTGATTTTATTTCATTTATAAGCAAATCAGATTTACCCAAAAACTCCACTCCATAAGCGTTCATTTGCTAAATTAAAAAGTGACAATGGGCTAGTCTGTCCCTTTCTCATCTTTATATAAAGATAAAAAATATTTTTGATTAATAAGGAATTAATTTCATTTTATGTCTTATAATGTGCGCATATGTATTTAAAAGGCATTCATTGAATTGCTTTTCAATCTCTTTCTTTTTTTCATGTTCGAAGCTTGTAAGTTTGTTATCTTCAAATATTATATTAGTTTCATATGAGAAAGGGACAGACTAGCCATTGTCACTTTTTAATTTAGCAAATGAACGCTTATGGAGTGGAGTTTTTGGGTAAATCTGATTTGCTTATAAATGAAATAAAATCAAAAGAAACCATATTGGCATTATATTATGCAAAAATAAATGATCTTACTTAGTACTTTTAAAGTTAATTTCAGAAAAAATTTGACACAATGGTATCCGGCACATACAAGTGGTGTACAACCAAAATATAAGTTGGTTTAAACATATATTGCTATATCTCATGATCTTACTTAGTACTTTTAAAGTTAATTTCAGAAAAAATTTGACACAATGGTATCCGGCACATACAAGTGGTGTACAACCAAATCTTCGACTCGATGAACTTGTCATCGAGTTATATTCCAGTGTTGTTCCTTCATTCCTGATTAAGTTGCAAATTAAAGGTCTGGATTCAGAGAGAAGTGTTAAAGTTATCAAAAAAGTCACAAGAGATTTCGAAGAAATGACACAATTTAAAAAAGTCGAATGCATCAGTATGCTTGAAGCTGTTCAGAAAGGTCTGAAAAATGATACACTTGATCCCAACATTGTTTACTCAACATTAAAAATATTATTGCAAAGAAAACATTTGATTTAATAAACATTTAATTTATTATAATTAATTTTTTATTACAGTATAGTAAAAAATGCTATAAATAAATTATTATATTTTATTAAAATGTGACTTTTAATAGTAAGTGAATAAAATAAATCAGGAATTGGGAAAGAAATAAGGTTAATTAAAAATAATGAAAATTACAAGTTTAAGGTTAACGAAAAAGTGACAATGGGCGAGTTTGTCCCCCACTCGTTTCATATATCAAATTATGATATCGGTCATATTCTTTTAAGTGATAAATAAATACAAAATTTACGGTTCCTTTAATTTTAAATTCAAAATTAATTTTACAACAGCTTTGTGGATCAATTAGTAAATCAATCAAATAATGTTCAAAATCAGATATTATTCTTTTTCCATACATTTTATATTAAATAAAAAATCTAACTTTATTTCTTCGGAGTTTTGTGACGGTTACGAATCTTGATCCACTCATTTTCTTACGAATTAAAAAAATAAATTATTCGTAAATGTAAGACATTAATTTTCTCCCCTGTTGTCGAAATGTCATGTTGTCACCATTTTCAAAAGAAGTTAAATAACCGAGTGACACATAGTGACATAGTGACACCTTCAGTTCTTCAAAAATAACTCATAACTGCCTTCCTCTCATGTTGTCAAAAAGAAGTTAATTAACCCGGTTACCCCCTCATTTATTCAAAAACGTAAGAATCATACATTTTTTACTTCATATGTTAAAATAAATGATACAAAATCGTTCAATATTGTATGAATTCTTACGTTTACAAAAAAAGTCACAATCTTCATTTTTAAATTGAAGATTAACCCATTCAGGATTTAAACAATGTTTAATTAATCGCGGAATATCTGACATCATCTATATATAGCTTCTTTTATAAAAGATGGAAAAATAAATATATTTTAAAATTAATGTTAATTTTTTAATGTGTTTATGTTTGGGCTGAGTGTAAATGTCTTACAATTTTGTATCATTTTTAAATCTTGATTTATTCAAAAACGTAAGAATCAAAACCGTAAGAATCATACATTTTTTACTTCATATGTTAAAATAAATGATACAAAATCGTTCAATATTGTATGAATTCTTACGTTTACAAAAAAAGTCACACAACCCGTCATATATACTACTATTTCCAATTGCACAGAGGGTTCTAGATCAAGAGAGATTGTGATCTTATCTCCTTGAAACTAGCAAATGAAAAGCATATCCTAAGCTGATGTAAAATAATTTGAAAAGGGGATAAAATAGTCAGCAAAGATACAAAAATCATTAAAAACATATATTGAATAGGGCCGTCTATATAAGAAAAAAAGATGGCAAAAGCACATTTCAAAATCTTATAGAAAATATTTTGGTGTAATTTAAGATATTCCAAACCACTAGGGTTTAAAATGCATTGTAGTGCCATATTTTACAAAAGAATCTTTATAAACCAATTTACTCGTGGTGGTGGTGGAGAGATTCTTCCTGGACAACTTCTTCAAGAGTGTTAAGCTTCTTCATAGCACGGCGGTGTGTGCCAAGGCGCTTCTTAAGGAATTGGCGAGCAGCACGGCGGCGTTCGATCTTGATAAGATCCATTGTGTGGCGTTCGTATGGTTGCCAGCCGACAAGCTCGTGGACAATCTTGCGAGCGAAGTTAACACGCTTGCCAGATGAGTGGAGACCGCATTCACGCTTTGGAGCAAGGACCTTTTGTTGTTGTTCCTCAGACATTAGAAAAAGGCCATCCAAAACGATTATTTTCCCTTCAATTTAAAATTTAAAATCTTGATGAGTATCAATAAATGCTTAGATAAAGAGATTTGGTAATATCTACAGGGGAGTGTTATGAAAAATGCTAACTTGGTTTAGAAATTTGATGATATTTCAGACAGAATTGCAAATTATTGATTTTCTTTCTATACTTTGAAAGAGGCTGATAGTATTTTGTTTTGAATCATTTTGAGAGTTATAGTAGAAAGATTTATGCATCAATATTTGATGTTTTATGGGACAAGAAGGAAAAATGATTTTCTAGTCAGAATTAAAAGTATTTAGAAGAATATTATAAAAATTAATACTCAATCCCTTGATAATAAAGAAACAAATAAAAATATTTGGAACAAAATAAAAACACCAACAATATATAACTTTTGGTCAATCTAATTATAATATAAGGTCTAAGGCTTGAGTGCCCCCAATAAGAACGTTTAACGTCATCTTTAATGTACCTTGAGACTCTGTTCTTGTAAGGTCACGAGCTTCACCGCCAGCAATGAAGTTTAAGTTAATGAATTCTGTTGTTTGTCCGGTAATTTTCGCGATCAATTTCTGCATCAAAGACGTTGATGCAGGAGCAAATAAAGGTATTTCGAGTTTATGAAGTCCTTGTGTTGTAGGAAGGTGAATCGCTCCATATCCAGCAACAACCGTACTTCCAAAAGCGTTTTTACCGTAAATTGCAAATACCATTTGAGGCCAGCCGAAAGGTCTCTCAGCTTTAAAAGCAACATTGAATGGGTAGTTCCAAATGCACATGTTATTATTGTCTATTGATGAGGCTTGACTGGTTCCTTCTTTTGCACCAACGGCAATTGACCACCCAGGACCGTGAGAAAAACCGTATGTGAAGAATAATCCATTTGCCTTTGGATCTGTGCAACACTCAACCTGTCCTTCGACTGTGAGGATGAGTTTCTGTTCTGCCATAATAAAATTCGAAACGAATTTTTTTTGTAGCAATTCATAGAAAAAATTCAGAACTCAAAATTGAATTTGTCACTTTTATTTTCCATGAATAAAAAGTGACGTTGAATCAGTTTATCATTTATTTTATAAAAACAAAGAATTCTACTGCGTTCACTGTAGTTCTGGGGTTTCAATCCTAAATTACATGATTGAGAAATTCGACTATTAGGACATTTAATAAACATTAAATCAAAATCAATGAAACACACAAAATATGTTTTTGAATCAAAGATCATAGAGAATAAATTAAAGAATATCCATAATTATCATTTACAAGGTGTTCATCAATATCAATAATTCCAATCATTTCAAGTTTCTGAGTTACAATATGAATTTCCGGAATAAAAATCAGATTAGGTGGGTGGGGCTTGCAGGGGCTTACGCCCCTTCTAGCCCTTAAAAAGAGACGTTTAAGATATGAAATTGTTTATTCCAAATTTGTTTTTAAAAAACTTGTTTGTCGTCCCACTTTCCAAACTCCTCGTCGTCGTCAACTTCTTCTTCTTCTTCACTTGACGAGGAGTTTGGTTGGGGAGATTCTTCTTTTGGTTCTTGAGAAGATTTGTGTCCAACAAAGTCAAAAATTTTTCGGTGCCATAGGATGAATTGGAGGGTGTGAGATACTATTGCGTGCAATAGTACTCACACCCTCCAATTCTTAGCCAAAATGGCTAAAAATTGAGTGCAATGTCAACAATTGCACCGAATTTTTAGCCATTTTGGCTGAGAACTATGGTCTGCGAGGTACATGGATAGAATCAGTACCTCTCAGACTATAGTTCTCTATATGGCACCGAAAATTTTTGGATTCTTTAAATTTAAAAATGTTATTTATGAATAGTATGAAATGGCTAATGTTATAGGCATAACTTGGATAAAAACTAAGAGGTCTTGTATTTGATAGTGAAATGTAATGAAAAATTTGTAATTATTATTGGAATTTTGTCAATTCAAGGTTTCTACTGATAAAATCATAGTTCCTCTGATAACACACGAGTTACAAAATACGGGTGCTTTGTCGTATGGCGTTTTGATTTGTGCATCTCTGATTGTAAGATTCATAAAGTGATCAAATCCTGTTAAAATACCAGAAACTTCCCTGTCTTTGTTTGACATAATCTTGACTTTTTTTTGCAAGTGCCCTTTTAATTCAGGATATGGAGGTTGTGCTTGAGTCATTTGGACACTCATAATGAAAACACTTATGACATTTTATTACTATTCTCTTGATATCATATATAACAATCTAACAGATTTTGTTGATTTAACGAAATTTGAGTATGATTTGCTTTATTTTTCTCATTAATTTAACAGATATCACTTAAAATAAAATAAATGAAAGGCATAATGATAATACAAACGAACCATAGATTTACTAAAGAAAAATAAAACAAATAAAATAAAAAATTTTACAAACAAACAAATATATAAAGATTTTCCTAAAGATCACTTTGATCTTCATGTAATAAAGATAGTGGTGAACCATTTGGAAAGTTGTGCATGTATGGTTTTGGAGGATCACAATGAACTCTGAAAGAAGTGCCTTCTTTTCCTTCTCCAAAGAAATGATCGAAAACAACACTTCCATGCTTCAAATTATCATCACATATATATTCAAAAGTTATGTTATTCTGGAAATTTTGAATATATTTATAAGGAATTTCAATTTCATTTGAGGAAAATACAGGCTCTGGAGGTGTCTCTGAATAATAATTGTTTCCGTATGGAGCATATATCATGTATCCCCATATAATATCCATAAAATTGCCTTGGTAAGCAATTTCAGTAGTAATATGGGAACCGAAAACATGAGTCCATTCAACATAGACATCCGTTCCATTTTTGTAAGTCCAAGTTGAAAATGAGGAATTCCAAATTAATTCGGTAATTTTATCAACAGAGTGATGATAAGATATTGGCTGATTGTCAGGGGAGCCTTTTGATGTTGATTTTTCTGGGAGATCGCCGTTAATTCGCCCAATTTGATCAATATAATTCGAATAATTTGTTGAAATATTATTTATCGTTGAATAGAAGTCGATACAAGCACTGATTCTAATATCACTTACGAAATTAAATTCCTCGTAATATTTTGAGCAATTTAAGATTCGAGGACCAAGGAATTTCATCATTGCTTGAGAAACAAAGAATCCTGCGCCACCTTGGCAAAAGTAATAGTTGGATTGATTCGATTGGTAAAATTTAATAAGAGAAGGGAAGATTGCAAATTGATGACCGAGAATTCGCTGTTCTGTATAGTTAAAATCTTTTAAGTTTTTAATGATACCGTTTGGAAAGAGAAACGTATCATCGTCTCCTAAAAAGTACCATTTTTTGTTCGGATATCTGCGATATAAATCTGAAAATGCAATTAGATGGCGAGATTGTGCATGATTCCATACATTATCAAAATTTGTACCAACTAAATGATGAGCGAAAGTTGGAATCGTATGAAATGTGATATTTAAGTGATTTGAACTATTTAACACTTCATAAACATCATCCATATCGAGATAATCTGAATAAATATCGATAGAAGGAACAAATTTTAACCATGTTTTTGCCAAAGGCAAAATTCTAGATTTAATCATTTTTTTTCCAGTCCATATTCCAAAAGCGAAGTCATGCATTGCAATGCTGTCAGATTCTTCACTTGAAATATGCACCAAAAGAAGTTGGATTAACATAAGTATGAATGATCAAAAAAGATATCTTTGAAAATAATTTTTTTTGATCATTCATACTTATGTTAATCAATAATTTATGGGCAGATGCATTAAGATATCTTAAATATCTATAGTGAAGGCCATATCCTTAATAATTTCCTCTTATCGAATTCAATGTTTGATACAATCCAGCCCCGAATCAAATTTTTATAAAGAACATATCTATTATAATCTATCTATGATAAAATGATTTTAATTCAAATATTTTCATGCTTTTCAGAAGAATTCAATCGTCTTTTCTTTGCACGTTATCAAAATAAACATACAAGTAAAATAACTATACATGGCACGATGAGCGCTGTGCAACTGGTGGAAGAGTTAAAACGCTTGGAAGTGCTAATGCAAGTGTAGCTACAACTAAATTGAACCAAAACGGTGGAACGAACTTAAAGAAAACAGCCAAAGCAAAAGAAACACCAATTGCAATGAATGTTCCCTTCTTTGAGAGAGAGCAGCAGGTCTTGCATGGGCAGTCAGCTGGAATGTATTTTCCGAATAATTCATCGAGTTCCTTTAATGAGCGTACTCTGTTTGAGGCTGTTGGATCATCTCCTGGAAGTTCACTAAACAAGAATTTGTCAACTTTAGAGCCTAAGTATGCGTAGAAAACAACTGCAAAGTAAAGGGCGCAAATTGCAAGGCAAACAGAAGCAAAGAAGCCAGCTTCTACAAATTTGGCGAATTCAAACAAGCCCAAAACTGTGAGAAGAAGGGCTGCAAAGATGACTGGACGCTTGAATAAAAGGACTTCTTGGGCAAGCTTTACCCACTTTTCATATGGTTTTAACTTCTCTTCGAATGTCATCTGAAAAAATAGTTTTGTAAACTTTATTTTTTACGTAATAAAATTGAATTGTATAATCGTTGTGTATCGGCGTGAATAGTGGAATTTCAACACTGCTTTTCATTCCTTAATTTAAAATAAGGCATGTTTAGATTACCAATATCAGAATTTCATTAAATTGATGTATAATAAATAGTCTTTTTCAGCTGTTAATTTTGGAAAAATTTAATTAGTGATGCGAAAAATTCCCAAACATATGGGGTTTCTCATATCCCGTCCCCTATCGTTTCCCCAATTCAATTTTTTTTGGAATTTTATTTTTTTTCCCGCCCATTTGAATTAAAAATGGGCGATTTTCGTTAATGTGATTGAAATATCATAAAATTAATACGTATTTTAGCTAATAATTCTATTTTTATACAATATTCTCTCATTAAATCAACATTTTTTTCTAATTTTAATTTTTAATTTTTAATTTCTTCATAATTTTAGCGATTTATGCTCATTATTAGCAAATAAATAATATATATAATATACTTATTTCATTTTATTCAGATAGGTCTTTGGGATTGGGATACCTTGTCCAAATTCAGAGGAAGTTTGAGAGGTTGGGATGGGGTAGCCCATATTCAATTATCCCAAGTGTACTCCACGAATTTAAAATTATATTATATTATTGATGACATATCTAAATTTATAGATAAAAATTTCAATGCGTACACAATTTTTTTTGAGAAAATTCTTTTTTTTTACTTATTTTCATTCATAAAAGCTCACGTGAACTTAATTAACAACTGAGACATTTCCTATGAAATCATTTAATGCCGTCAAAATAGACATGTCTAAGCTGTTTTGAGTGACTTTCGCTCGATGTCTGATGCAATATCAGACATCGAGCGAAAGTCTCTCATATTGGCAACACATCCATACGATCAATACTATAGCTACGAATTACAAGCCTGTTTGGGCAATTTTTGGCCGAGTTCTGATTTTTCATTAGATCTCGAGCGAAAGTCTCTCAAATTGGCTGCCAGTTCATAAGAGTGAAACTCTAGCTACGAATTAGAAGCTTGCTTGAGAGACTCTCGCTCGCGTTGGGATCTGCATCAGAACTCGAGCGAAAGCCTCTCAAAGTGGTAAGACCTGCTCATTGTTGAGCAGGAGCTGCGTAATGTGTTCGAGCAGAGTGAGGCTCTTCTAATATCTTCCTTGTGATTGGAAGAAATTAGAAGAGTCTCACTCTACTATTTTGTAATTGTATGCCCGGCCTTTGAGTGACCAGGGCTGCGTAATGTGTTCGAGTAGAGTGAGGCTCTTCTAAGATCTTCCTTGTGATTGGAAGAAATTAGAAGAGTCTCACTCTACTATTTTGTAATTGTATGCCCTGGCCTTTGAGTGACCAGGGCTGCGTAATGTGTTCGAGCAGAGTGAGGCTCTTCTAAGATCTTCCTTGTGATTGGAAGAAATTAGAAGAGTCTCACTCTACTATTTTGTAATTGTATGCCCGGCCTTTGAGTGACCAGGGCTGCGTAATGTGTTCGAGTAGAGTGAGGCTCTTCTAAGATCTTCCTTGTGATTGGAAGAAATTAGAAGAGTCTCACTCTACTATTTTGTAATTGTATGCCCCGGCCTTTGAGTGACCAGGGCTGCGTAATGAATTCGAGTAGGATTGTACAATAGCTCGGCAAACGCCGAGCAAATTGATATAAACGTACATCCCACAAAAAATGGATTGTCAAAATTTATCCCAAATTTTACAAAACCGCAGCGGTTATGACATCCCAGGGCTAAAAAAATTCGGAAACTCGCATCTCTAATTTAATTTATTTTCTCAATTCCACTTGTAAATAATCAATTTTGTCAAAATTCAAATCGACACAAGCTTATAATTTTATACACTTAATTGAATTATCCATCAAATTTTAATAAATTTATATTAATAAATGGAAATAAATTGTTAAATTATGAACTATACTAACATAAGGACAAAAAAGAATGCAGTTTTTCATTTCTAATAGAGATTGGTCCATCAGAGAAGACACTTTCCATTTAATTCAAGATCTATGATCAAGAGAATAATAATCTATGGTTTAATTGCAATAAATTCAACTTTCCATTTCAAATGGCATGCTAGAGATGCTATAAAACCTATTCAAAAAATTAATTGGAGACATGGATAAAAAAAATTTTTTTTTGGTCAAATTCAGTTCAATAATGAATTTTAGTCCATACCTTCTCTACTTTTCATTATTGTTATTTATTTTGGCCTTCTTCTGTCTCAGCCAAATACAAGTTATCAGAGAAATTCGCGCAAGCATTATCGATTTATTATCAATAAATTTCAAAACATCAAACAAAAAAATACCAATTTCAACAGGTATTACTACATATGCTCCATCAGGACTCCAATATTCGCCAACAGAAAGATTTTCTCCAATGTCCCCATCTCAAATTTCAGATTCCGTTAGAATGTTAACTTCTTTCCAAGAAATTCTTCAAACAAATCATAGCAATATCTTATTCAAAGCCAATTTAGCCGAAAAAATCAAAACGCAATTCAAGAAAGCACAAGAAAGCGAGAAAACAGCAGAAAAACATACAGAAACAACAACTTCAAAGCTTGCCATTAACCAAAGAGTTCAGTCTGATACAATATATTCAATTAATCCAACAAAGCCCGAACCAAAGAAGTACCAACCCCCAGCTGTTACAGAAGAGAAGAAAGAAAACACCGAACAGGCTGCTGAGGAATCTGCTGCTACTGCCAAACCTGCAATTGGAAAAGGTTTGAGTAAGGGCATTGGCGGTGGCATTGGAGGTGGCATTGGCGGTAAACCTGCAATGGGTGGCCTTAGTGGTATTAAGAAAACAGGTCTTACACCTAGTTCAACTCCATCAAAAGCGCCTGCATTTGGAAAGCTTTCAATTGGTGCTAAATAATACTGTAACATTCCGATTACATATTTCATTTCCTTATTTTGTTATGATTGATAAAGAATAAAAAAAATTATTTATATTAAGTATCCGTTTCCTTAAAACTAGAGCCTACTGAGACCTTAAATTTGAAAAATTGATGCTATTGTATTTCCCAATTTCGATATTCTATCGATAAAATAAAAATTTCAATAGTATTCTTATCGAAAATAGGTTATTGATTTTATAAAACAATAGCATTATGCATCATATCAGCTCCATCTTAATTAATAAATGAAAATATGTTAATATCGTTTCAAACTATGACGTATCATTTCAAAGCTACAGTATCTGATATTGCCATAATTATTTTTACCCAATATCACTTCGAATTCCATCCTATAGCATAATTTTAGTTTTCAAATTGAAAAAAAAATTGAATTGTGGGAAAAAATTGAATCGTGGAAAAAATTGAATTGTATATAAAATGAGTGTAGTTGCAATTGCTAGTTTTTTTTTAATTTTTCAAATGACTGAAAAGAAAGATATCCACCTCATATACGAAGAGTTGACAAAAATGTATCGAAATAATTATGAAATCATTGCTTCTTTCGTGCGTATTAACACAACGAATACCACAGAAATACAAGAAATTTATCAAAAGATGAAAAAAATTTCTAATGAGATAGATTTATTTCCATTTGTAAGTCCCCCTATCCTTTTTAGTGCTTATAGATATAATAATATATATTTGAAATCATATTGGCTCATTTTCAAAATGTTTTATGAAGAATTTCGAATAAAAATTGATTTAAGAGATCATCCAGCTTTAGAATATTTCTTTAATAAGGAATATGGATTCCCAATAAGTTATCGAAGTGAAAAATCTTACGGAAATTATACATTAGATCTGCTTGAAAAAAACACAATTTATAGATCAATTATGGATGACGATAAAGATTCATTTATTGTATTCATTGAAAGCGAATCATTTGATAAAACTCAAAAACTCAAACATGATTTTTATCCGGAATCAGATAAAGGATATTCATTTCTTGAATTGTGTTGCTATCACGGAGCTGTTGATTGTTTTAAGTTATTAAGGACAAAATTCAACTCAGAAATTAATCCACAATGCCTTCAATTTTCATTCTTAAGCGGAAAACCAGACATTTTGAACGAATGTTTGAAATTCCAAATACCCGATCAAGAATGCATGAAATATGCAATTATTTCATTCAATGTTGATTTTATAACATTTTTGAATAGAGAGTATGGATTAGAAATTGATTTGGATACTTGTAGGCTCTGGAGGAATTACCAAGCTTTCTTTATTCATCTTGATGTTTCAAATGACATTGAAAACTGCTTTCCTTATACTCCCTGTAGGGTTGTTAGATTCCCGACGATAGGTGTCTTGGAAGATTTGCCTGGTGTCATCATAGTGTCTTTAAATCAAAAATTTTATTTTGGAGTTAGTTTTATTGATTTTTCAATAAAAAACATTTGTAAAACAAGAAAATAAAACGATAAAATATTTATATTTTATATAAGGATCTTATATATTTAAAATAAATATCATTTTATTTTTTTCATTGGTGTCTGTCAAACCATAATACACTATTCAAAAATTCAATGTGTCTTGCGGTTTCAAAAGACACCTTCAAATTGAACGATAGCACAGACACTATTGAATTTTACCCATTGTATTTAGTTTTTACCCTTTTTATTTTTAAGAATTAATGACTGAAACAGCCGTTTTTAGGGTTGTTAAAAATATCAAAAATTAGCGTTTTGAAGACACCATGGTGTCTTATAATTTTCCCTTCCTTATTGGCGTGTAGAAATAAATGCGCCAATAGATTGAAGAAGAAGAATTGTTTTTCTCTTAATGAACTTTAATCCTTTTGATATAAGAATATTAAAAACATTAATATAATTTCGATTTCGGAAATTAAATTTCCAAATTTTTTGTCGATTTCGGAAATAACAGGATCCCGCATCCAACACGCAACAACAAAACACAAAACACACTTTTTGGTTCTTTCATCGTTTTAATCGTAATTTATGTAATACATGATTTGGATAAATTTTACAAAAATAGAACCTATATTATATTCTTTTCAAAGATTCTTGCAAATCATCAAAAATAATTGTATTTTAAAAAACGATTAAATTATCCTTTCATTATTTTAAACTTAAATTAGTTTTTATGATTGACTAAAGCAATCATATTTATTCATCATTAAATAAACAAAAAAATAATATTTGAGAGTTATTTCAAAAAAACACATTGAATTTATTAATTTGTCTCAATTTCAGTATTATATAATTTTTATAATTTCAATATTTTGAATACACTTTTAATATTTCAATATTTATGATATTTCAATGTTTTAAGTGGTCTCAAATTGAGCTTCTCAAATATAAGTTGGCCTATTCAAATAATAAAATTAAATCATATTTCAAATAATAAATAAAAGTAAGGGTTTCGTTTTGCTAAAATTGTCACTTTTATAGCATATTGTTTTTGGATGTTTGCGAAACCAAAAAAAAACTATGATATACAATGTGTGTGTAAAGAAAATACTTTATTTACTAGTTAAAAAATCATTTGGTATTGATCAAGTTATTTTTTCTGGATAAGATATTATATGGATAATTGGATAGAAAATACAATTATATAATCTTGTACCTATGGCATTCCAAACGGGAACCGCGGTTGGTTACCATGGATTTCCGTCACCGGTCACATTTTAAAGATTTTTAAAGCCTTATAAAAATATGCTTTGTAAATCATTTTTTGTAAATCGGCAAAAATTTGGTAATTTTCTTCAACTAATAAATCTGCGAATAGCATTTATAATACAAGAACAATCTTTTAAAATGCGTTTGATTCATTTTTGTATAATTTCATATAGGCACATATATTCTTCCGGGACTTTCCGTGATTTTTACCGTAAAATCATTAGTTTACACCAATTTTTTCCGTATTTTGAATAGTTTACTGCACTTTTTCCGTAAAATTGAGTTACGGGATCCGCAAAATTTCCGGACCTCATTTTTCATAGAATATAATAATAATATTTGATAAAAAGATATATTATTTGTATTTTTGATTTTTGAATTACGTAAAAAGTGAATTGTTAACTTGATTTTTTATATGGTTAATTTTTCAAATGATATTATGAAGATCTAAAATATTAAAAGTAAAAAATTGAATTACGGAAAAAGTGAGGTCAAAAGTGAAATAAATTTGCAGAACAATTTTCATTGAAATAAGCTTTATTTTTCATTATTAATAACAATGCTGTAATAAACAGAAATTCATCAAAAAGTGACAGCTCTCAATTTTTTGACATTTGTAAATTCTAAATTGAATGAGAAAATGAAATAATACTAAGCATAATACAATATTCTAGATTTAATTATAATTAGGAAAAAGTTAGTTTTGAGAGTACTTTTCATAGGCATATAGAATGAAATCTTCTGAAAAATAATATCACATAAACTCACATTATTTTCTAATATATAACTATTTTATATAAAAATCAAATTCAATGATCTTAAAAGCGAAGGATAAACCTCAAAATTTACGAATATAATGAGTGTAATATAATGCTTATCTATCATAAAACCATATGAAATATCAATTTTTGCTTTACGCCTAATTTTTGACGACAATTAGCAAAAAATGTTAAATGTTAACACTCAGTCCATTTGAATATGAAAAATAAAATTGACTTTGATTAAATGTTTTTATTTATCATGCAATTCTTCTTGCGACCAAAGATTTGAATAAAATTTCAAAAAATAAGATAGCTTAAAAAATAATATACGGTAGTGTTTACTAATAGATGAATAGTATATAAATTCTATTAAAATGGATTTGATCCAAAAAAATATAAAATTTGATCATAAATAAAATCGTTTTAAATTACTTCTTCATTTAAATTATAACAATTATTTTTGGTTTTATCGTTTTTAAAGCTCATGTGTTTTTTTTAACCACAGAATACTTATGTGCTGTAGCAAGCTTGCAATCCAAAGCTCACGTTAGACAACAAGAGTCATGAAGTCTCATACTAAGGGATATCCAACATATATTTTAATAATCTAATGTTTGTGACAAATATTCAACATAAAATTAAGTTTTCGTTTCGTTACAAGGCATTCATACTTTGGAGATATCATATTTAATGTACAGAAAAGTTAATATTAAACAATACATGCTAAAGAATTAATAAATAAGATAATAAAATAAATTTATACGTAATTACTTTCATTTAATATGCTTTATGCTGTATAATATTGATTAAGAGGCATTAAAAGGTTCCATAATCTGCTTTTATAGGCAAGATTTTTGATAAAAATTTTAAATTTTGAAAAATGATGAGAAAAGGAAAAAAAAGGTAAATGAGAGCAAGAGGAGGGAAAAAAGAAAAAGAAAAGGAAGGGAAGGGAAAAATAAAAGAAAGAAGACATATAAAAATTTAGATGCGCATTCTTAATGCCGAGGCGGCTTGCCGCCGAGGCGCGATTTTTTTAGGCCTCTACGGTAACCGGCAATGTTTTTTAAATCTTGTACAGCCCTACTTGTACCTGGTTTAATTAAGCTAATTGTCATCAGAAACTTGTAATTTTTATGAATTTCAGATTTTCTTTTCATTACTGCTTTTCTTAATAGGTCAAGTTCTTATTTACGTTATAAAGTATGATATTTACAAATATCAAGTTATCATGTTTTTGAGAAATTATGAGAAACAAACAAAAATGAAAAAGATAGGAATAGCAATGAATAGTGATGTGGGTATAGAAAATGTAAGAGATATGAATGCAAAGCAATCAGTATTTAGGATATTGACCATAGATTTCGAAAAAAAAATGCTGCATATTGAGCGAAAACTATGATTATATTATAAGGCTGTCATTTAAAGCATAATGAAACTATTCCCTTTTCATTTTAATCGAATAAGATAGTAAAGATTTTTGAATTAGCTAGAAACTGATGAGATGTTTTCACAAATCAGATTTTTAATCTCTATAATGCATAATTCACTCAATATCTCAAATTTTGATATTGCGAGATATTTTTGCTATCGGTTTCGCAATTTTGACACAATAGCAAGAGGGTTCTATAAGCATTATTATCAACGTAGAATCTGAATATCATATCAGAAAATGTCGCAAATCTGACATTTACCCGACCAAATAGCAAAAATAATTGAATACTTTTCGCAAAAACTTTAAAAAATCGATAAAAATATGAAATATAGATATTAAAGAGACTTTTTATATAATATTCATAAAGATTTTCCAAAAATATGATACCGCAAAATTAAAAAAGTGACGTCTTGAGTGGAGTCAAAGGTCGAAATTGCTAGCTAAATGTTTTTTTAGCGAAATTGCGTATTGTACGTTTTTTTCGCAAAACGAAACCCTTAATAAAAGTGATTGAGGTCATAGCAAAACGGCTGTTTCAGTCATTAATTCTTAAAAATAAAAAGGGTAAAAAACTAAATACAATGGGTAAAATTCAATAGTGTCTGTGCTATCGTTCAATTTGAAGGTGTCTTTTGAAACCGCAAGACACATTGAATTTTTGAATAGTGTATTATGGTTTGACAGACACCAATGAAAAAAATAAAATGATATTTATTTTAAATATATAAGATCCTTATATAAAATATAAATATTTTATCGTTTTATTTCTTGTTTTACAAATGTTTTTTATTGAAAAATCAATAAAACTAACTCCAAAATAAAATTTTTGATTTAAAGACACTATGATGACACCAGGCAAATCTTCCAAGACACCTATCGTCGGGAATCTAACAACCCTAGCCGTTTTGCTATGACCTCAATCACTTTTATTAAGGGTTTCGTTTTGCGAAAAAAACGTACAATACGCAATTTCGCTAAAAAAACATTTAGCTAGCAATTTCGACCTTTGACTCCACTCAAGACGTCACTTTTTTAATTTTGCGGTATCATATTTTTGGAAAATCTTTATGAATATTATATAAAAAGTCTCTTTAATATCTATATTTCATATTTTTATCGATTTTTAAAGTTTTTGCGAAAAGTATTCAATTATTTTTGCTATTTGGTCGGGTAAATGTCAGATTTGCGACATTTTCTGATATGATATTCAGATTCTACGTTGATAATAATGCTTATAGAACCCTCTTGCTATTGTGTCAAAATTGCGAAACCGATAGCAAAAATATCTCGCAATATCAAATTTGAGATATTGAGTGAATTATGCATTATAGAGATTAAAAATCTGATTTGTGAAAATCTCATCAGTTTCTAGCTAATTCAAAAATCTTTACTATCTTATTCGATTAAAATGAAAAGGGAATAGTTTCATTATGCTTTAAATGACAGCCTTATAATATAATCATAGTTTTCGCTCAATATGCAGCATTTTTTTTTCGAAATCTATGGTCAATATCCTAAATACTGATTGCTTTGCATTCATATCTCTTACATTTTCTATACCCACATCACTATTCATTGCTATTCCTATCTTTTTCATTTTTGTTTGTTTCTCATAATTTCTCAAAAAACATGATAACTTGATATTTGTAAATATCATACTTTATAACGTAAATAAGAACTTGACCTATTAAGAAAAGCAGTAATGAAAAGAAAATCTGAAATTCATAAAAATTACAAGTTTCTGATGACAATTAGCTTAATTAAACCAGGTACAAGTAGGGCTGTACAAGATTTAAAAAAACATTGCCGGGTTACCGTAGAGGCCTAAAAAAATCGCGCCTCGGCGGCAAGCCGCCTCGGCATTAAGAATGCGCATCTAAATTTTTATATGTCCTTCTTTCTTTTATTTTTCCCTTCCCTTCCTTTTCTTTTTCTTTTTTTCCCTCCTCTTGCTCTCATTTACCTTTTTTTTCCTTTTCTCATCATTTTTCAAAATTTAAAATTTTTATCAAAAATCTTGCCTATAAAAGCAGACTATGGAACCTTTTAATGCCTCTTAATCATATTATACAGCATAAAGCATATTAAAATGAAAGTAATTACGTATAAATTTATTTTATTATCTTATTTATTAATTCTTTAGCATGTATTGTTTAATATTAACTTTTCTGTACATTAAATATGATATCTCCAAAGTATGAATGCCTTGTAACGAAACGAAAACTTAATTTTATGTTGAATATTTGTCACAAACATTAGATTATTAAAATATATGTTGGATATCCTTAGTATGAGACTTCATGACTCTTGTTGTCTAACGTGAGCTTTGGATTGCAAGCTTGCTACAGCACATAAGTATTCTGTGGTTAAAAAAAACACATGAGCTTTAAAAACGATAAAACCAAAAATAATTGTTATAATTTAAATGAAGAAGTAATTTAAAACGATTTTATTTATGATCAAATTTTATATATTTTTTTGGATCAAATCCATTTTAATAGAATTTATATACTATTCATCTATTATTAGTAAACTACCGTATATTATTTTTTAAGCTATCTTATTTTTTGAAATTTTATTCAAATCTTTGGTCGCAAGAAGAATTGCATGATAAATAAAAACATTTAATCAAAGTCAATTTTATTTTTCATATTCAAATGGACTGAGTGTTAACATTTAACATTTTTTGCTAATTGTCGTCAAAAATTAGGCGTAAAGCAAAATTGATATTTCATATGGTTTTATGATAGATAAGCATTATATTACCACTCATTATATTCGTAAATTTTGAGGTTTATCCTTCGCTTTTAAGATCATTGAATTTGATTTTTATATAAAATAGTTATATATATAGAAAATAATGTGAGTTTATGTGATATATATTTTTCAGAAGATTTCATTCTATATGCCTATGAAAAGTACTCTCAAAACTAACTTTTTCCTAATTATAATTAAATCTAGAATATTGTATTATGCTTAGTATTATTTCATTTTTCTCATTCAATTTAGAATTTACAAATGTCAAAAATTGAGAGCTGTCACTTTTGATGAATTTCTGTTTATTACAGCATTGTTATTAATAATAAAAAAATAAAGCTTATTTCAATGAAAATTGTTCTGCAAATTTATTTCACTTTTGACCTCACTTTTTCCGTAATTCAATTTTTTACTTTTAATATTTTAGATCTTCATAATATCATTTGAAAAATTAACCATATAAAAAATCAAGTTAACAATTCACTTTTTACGTAATTCAAAAATCAAAAATACAAATAATATATCTTTTTATCAAATATTATTATTATATTCTATGAAAAATGAGGTCCGGAAATTTTGCGGATTCCCGTAACTCAATTTTACGGAAAAAGTGCAGTAAACTATTCAAAATACGGAAAAATTGGTGTAAACTAATGATTTTACGGTAAAATCACGGAAAGTCCCGGAAGAATATATGTGCCTATATGAAATTATACAAAAATGAATCAAACGCATTTTAAAAGATTGTTCTTGTATTATAAATGCTATTCGCAGATTTATTAGTTGAAGAAAATTACCAAATTTTTGCCGATTTACAAAAAATGATTTACAAAGCATATTTTATAAAGGCTTTAAAAAATCTTTAAAATGTGACCGGTGACGGAAATCCATGGTAACCAACCGCGGTTCCCGTTTGGAATGCCATAGGTACAAGATTATATAATTGTATTTTCTATCCAATTATCCATATAATATCTTATCCAGAAAAAATAACTTGATCAATACCAAATGATTTTTAACTAGTAAATAAAGTATTTTCTTTACACACACATTGTATATCATAGTTTTTTTTTGGTTTCGCAAAACATCCAAAAACAAATATGCTATAAAAGTGACAATTTTAGCAAAACGAAACCCTTACTTTTATTTATTATTTGAAATATGATTTAATTTTATTATTTGAATAGGCCAACTTATATTTGAGAAGCTCAATTTGAGACCACTTAAAACATTGAAATATCATAAATATTGAAATATTAAAAAGTGTATTTCAAAATATTGAAATTATAAAAATTTATAATACTGAAATTGAGACAAATTAATAAATTCAATGTGTTTTTTTGAAATAACTCTCAAATATTATTTTTTTGTTTATTTAATGATGAATAAATATGATTGCTTTAGTCAATCATAAAAACTAATTTAAGTTTAAAATAATGAAAGGATAATTTAATCGTTTTTTAAAATACAATTATTTTTGATGATTTGCAAGAATCTTTGAAAAGAATATAATATAGGTTCTATTTTTGTAAAATTTATCCAAATCATGTATTACATAAATTACGATTAAAACGATGAAAGAACCAAAAAGTGTGTTTTGTGTTTTGTTGTTGCGTGTTGGATGCGGGATCCTGTTATTTCCGAAATCGACAAAAAATTTGGAAATTTAATTTCCGAAATCGAAATTATATTAATGTTTTTAATATTCTTATATCAAAAGGATTAAAGTTCATTAAGAGAAAAACAATTCTTCTTCTTCAATCTATTGGCGCATTTATTTCTACACGCCAATAAGGAAGGGAAAATTATAAGACACCATGGTGTCTTCAAAACGCTAATTTTTGATATTTTTAACAACCCTAGAGTTACTCCCTGTTTCAGCACTTCTATTTTCGAATATTTTATTTCACAAGGAGTTGATATTAATGCAAAAGACAATCACTCTCATGTTACAGCCCTTCATTTAGCAGCCCTTATTGGTAATATAGAAATAGTCAAATTTCTTGTTTCTCGTGGAGTAAATATTAATTCAACTGATAAAAACAGGAAATCTATTCTAAATTATGCAGCTTCATTCAGTAACAAAAAAATGATCGAATTTCTTATTGAAAATGGTGCAGATATTAATGCAAAAAATAAAAACGGAATGACCATTCTTCAAGTGGCAGCTCTAACAAATAATTATGATGCTGCAGAATTTCTTATTTTGCATAGTAAGAAAATTATTACAAAAGGTAATTTTGGTGAAACAATTGCCTTTGTCGACGAGCAAGATAATGAAGGAAAAACTGCACTCCATTATGCAGTTCAATATAATTCATTTGATACAGCTAAGCTTCTCATTTTAAATGGAGCCAATATAAATATAAAAACAAATAACGGAATTACTCCCCTGCTAGTTGCAATACACCAAAACAGTTTTGAAATTGCAGAAATACTTTTATCTAATGGTGCAAATATAAATGATAAAGAGATACATGGATACTCCTCACTACATTTTGCAGTGAGTCTGGAAGATGTAGATAAAGCAAAATACCTTTTAATGCACAATATTGACATTAATGCAAAAGATAATTCTGGTCTATCTGCTGTTGATTATGCATATATTAAAGAAGATAAAGAGATGATATCATTACTTGAGCAATATGGTGCAAAGCGATCTGTCCAAACCTATTTTTGAATATTCAATTTTGCTCTCAACTCATTTTATAAAAGTATTACTTATTCAGCTCAATAAATGTTTCCTCTGAGATTTGTTGATCATAAATTTCGTTTTCATTTAGGTTTCTCTAATATGGCTTTTTCGAATTGGCTATGGAACAGTATGTCATTCCATGAGATATGTAGAGGCAGTATCTCCCAGAATGAGAGTTGCAGACCAACAAGAGTGCATAGTACACTCTTATCAGTCAACATTCCACATTCAAGTTATGAACGAGCAACAGTATTCCATTCCAAGAAACATACAGATTCAAAATACTGAACGTATTGAGTTTGGATCCTCTAAATTATCATTTAAACTTAATTAAATCAAATGGAAGATTTGAATTGTTTCTTAGTCAAGACTTTGTCAAGCAAACAAAGTGATCAAGATAATGTTAAGAAAGTCCTTGATTCTATCAAAGATGATAAGGAATCATATGTTTTAAATAAATTTAATGATCTTACTGTAAAACTTAGGAATGTAAAATCTGGAAATTTTGTTGCTTCCAGGAAAATATTTTTTTAGGAAGATTCTGGATTTTTTTAAAGTCTACAATAACAAACAGGTTACTAAGTTATTCGATATCAGAGAATGAGAGATAATTGAAATGATTTTCGGTCAGATAAAAGTGACAATTTTGGCAGAGTTATAAAAAATGAATAAAATGATTTTTTCTGAACTTACAGAGAAATATAAGGATGTAACTGATACATTTAATGCTATATACAGTCTTAAATCAGAAAATGAAGAAGAAATCGAGAACATTTACCAATTAATTAAGACAAAATTAATGGAAACTAATACAATTTCACTATCTTACGTTCTGAGCGGTATTTGCAATGCCGAAAAATTCAGAAACCGTTACATGAAATCGTATTATGGTATCTTTAAAAAGTTAGTTGATGAATTCAAGCCAAAAGAAATACCACACATTTCTATTTTATTTGATTATTTAATTTATAAAGAAACAGGTGTTGTCTATGACGTAAAACATAAATTAAATTTCAAAAATTTTATGGCATCAAATAGCTTGAGTTCATATGAAAATGATGAACTTTATAAATCAATAATGAATAATGATAAAGAATCATTCATTATTCAAACGGGAAAAGAAGGATTCAATGCAAACAAAGTCTATGACAATGGTTTGTTTTCTACTGATATTATTCAGTATACATTGCTTGAATTATGTTGCTATTATGGGGCTGTTGATTGCTTCAAGATTTTGAGATCGAATTACAAATCCGAAATTACAGATGAATGTCTGTTGCTATCTTTTTTAAGTGGTATTCCTGATATCGTCAATGAATGTTTGAAATATCAACAACCAACTGAAAAATGCATGAAATACGCAATTATTTCACATAACATCGATTTTGTTTGTTTTTTGATGAACGAATATGGATTAAAAATCGATTTGGACTATTGCTGCAAATTCAACAATCTACAAGCCTTATTAATATATTTAGATCAAACAAATGATATCGAAAAATGCTTCGTTTATTCATCGTGCTTTGGAAATTCGTTGATTGAGTATTTTCTTGCGCAGGGAGTAAACATAAATTCAAGAGATCAACTCGGAAGAACTGCACTTCATATTGCTACATTGTACAATAACATAGAGTCATTAGAACTCCTTATTTCAAAAGGTATCGATATAAATGGAAAAGATGAATTCGGTAGAACAGCGGTTTATTTTGCAGCTGAAAATAATCTTGTCGATATATTAAAAGTACTTTTTTCTCATGGTGCAGATATCAATGCAGTTAACACAACTAAAAGATCTGCTCTACATGTTGCTACACTAAACAGATGCAAAGAAGCTATTGAATTTCTAGTATCTCATGGTGCAGAGATTAACGCATATGATAATTTTAATAACAGTCACCTTCATATCGCTGTTGGAAATTCATGGATTGATATTTCACGACTTTTTATTTTGAATGGTGCTGAAGTCAATTGTAAAAATCAAAACGGAAGGACATGTCTTCATATTGCAGCATGTAATAACAACAAGGAAGCAGCCGAATTACTTATTTCAAGTGGAGTTGACGTAAATGCAAAAGATATCTTTGAAGAAACTCCACTTCAAGCCGCCTCTCATTATAATAACCAAGCAGTTATTGAAGTTTTAATTTCACATGGTGCTGAGCCAGCAACAAAAGTTGACTGAAATTATTTCACCTCATCAATGAAATTGGATTTTTTTATTCGTTTTTTCTATTTCAATCGAAGTAAAATTAACATTAAATAAATTTCTTTATTTCAAACTGGTGTATCATTCAGTTCTATTTTATTGAGTTCTTTTCCTTCTCTAACATCTCAAATTCTGACAGTTCCATCTAAAGAAGAACTGACAAATGTCTGTTGATTTTTTGAAGACAAACAAGTAACAGTACTCCTGAGACCTGCTTCCTTACATATATTCTGGGTAACTTATGGAAGCAGGAAATATAATGTATTGGATAATGAATTATTTGAGAGTTTATATCAGAGAATAAAAAAATCAAAAGTTTTAGTAATTCAAATACAAATAGTTGTCTTTTAAAAAGTATTTTTTCACATAACTACTTGCGACATCAAGAGCAGTCTTTCCATCATTATTCTATGCTTCTTTATCAGCTCCAACAGAGAAAAGATATTTCACAACTTCAAGATGACCTTTTTGTGATGCAAAAATGAGTGGTGAATCTAAAGATTTTACTTGTTTATATTTACCACTCTTTATAAGAAATTGTACCTGGAGCCTTAATCACACACATATAACTTTAAATGTTAATACTTCTGGAAATAGTCTTTTTATCATGAGATTGACATTTTTAAGTGAAAATGTAATTCGCATTGAACCAATATCTCTAGTTATATCTGACGTGCTAGAAACAAATGCACAAAATATCTATCTAACAAAGTTAAATTAAGTTTTTATCCGAAAGAAAAAAAAATTTTTTTAATTTTCTTAATTTTTTTTAAAATAACAAACAAATAAACAAGTGCTCAGTTATACCATTGATTCTGGGATTACACTAACCTTGTAATTCTTAATATATTGCATCATTTCAGAAGATTGCATGAATCTAGGCAATTGGTCCTGATTAATAAGCTTTTTGATCTCTTGTATAGCTCTATCAAATACATTTGGAGAAATTTCATTGATATGCTTGAGACATTCAGTTCTAATCAGCGCACCAATGTTAATTTCCATCGGAGCCTCTTCAAAAATATATTTTTCGTAAATTCTATGGGCCATGTCATGTAATTTGTCCGGATCTGTTTCACTTTTGTATTTCATCGTATCTCTTAAGAAAAGTAGTCCTTCGACGCATGTATTCGATTGCATGAACTTTCTTAGCATTTTATAAGCGTTAGGGTCTTCAAGAACGTTATCAACTGATCTGAATTCCGGAATTGTCAACTTGAAATCCGGATTTTTCCAAGTTGCAAGACTTACGGGCAAAGAAAATGATATCATGAATGACACCATGCAAAGAATGATGCAGCAGATAGGTGGGCTTTCTGGAGGAATCACATCTGGCTTTTCAATATTAGCTATGCCAAAAGCTACGTAGAAAGGAACGGCTATTATCCATGCTATACCGATTAGTTTAAGTTCTGTATTAATAGCGATTTCATCATGAACGTTTCGGAGGAAATAAACACAAACCCAAAGAAAAATGGAAATAAAGGCAACAAGGATGGCAGAAAATATATATGTAGACTTTTGAATGCCATTACCATAATGGCCTGGCTGGTTTTCTTGATATTTAATTAATCTGTACATTCCGAGAATAAATGGACCCATGAGAAGCAATAATGAGTAGAATAGGAAGGCATAGTCTGTAAGGAAAAATTTATGCTTTGAAACGTTAATCCAATGCTTGGAATACGTTCCATCAGTTTGATTATCTTCAACTTCTTCTTTATCGGCATATGCTTTGCCGATATGATATTTAATGATGAATTGAAGTGCTCTAACGGGGTAAGGAATAAAATGTAATGGAATAAAAATCCATAAAAACAAATGATCGATGATATTTGGAAATTGAGTTGGCCCTATTACTACCTTCCATGATTCAGCGGAAGTCATTAAGTATTGACCTATTGCTGATGAGAAGATGCACCAAGGAGATCTTGATTTGATGTAAAATGATTCTTTATGGGAGAAAAATAGCACTAAATATTATGAATACAATTATTATTGAAATATTATAAATAGGACAAAAAACAAAATTGCATAGGGATTCATGTTAAAATCAATGTTCATATTTTTGTCACTTTTTCGGATTCCTAAAAAACGAAACTTTTTACCTTGTATTCCAACTTCATTTCTTTCAGAGATTAGGTTCCTAATCTTTAAAATTATGCAGTATAGTATCTAATATAGGGCAATATGATAAGTTAATGGAACTTCACCATATGAGATATTGATGAAAAGATGATTTTTGGGCCTTACAATTTACTAAAAATTCGAGGATATTCAAGATGCATTTTGCAGCTCTCTCTATTTGCAATGTGTCAGGAAAAACACTTCCATATTAACTCATAGCTTTTTGTTTCATACAAATAAGAGAAACACGCAAATTATCTAATTTATATCGATATCCAAATAATATGTTCTTATTATGAGATTATCTTTAATTTTTGATTTCCTTAATCAGCGTAATAATTTGATTCGAAATATCACAATAATTCTACATTATCTATCAAATTTAAAGACAAATCTTAAATATATGAATGATCGGGTATACATCATACATGTATGCAAGATATACAATATCCTCCAAGTAGGGAGCGTGCTCATCTATTAATAATAGCAAATTTGCAGTTACTTGAAATCTAATGAATTGTCACAAAGAATCCTTATAACAATCCAATATCGGTAATTAATTGTGCAATAAAAATCCAAAAACTGCGCCAATTTTTTATCATTGTAAAATCTTTTGAGAACCTCAGAAATTTGAATGTTCATTGAAAATACGAAAAATTTGAGAATTGTATAAATTTGAGTAAATCTCTTCACTTCTCACTAATGCGTGTTCTTTTCCTCGTCGCACATGTTGATCCAACACACAAGGCAACAGCTTTCAGATTTGCTGACTCCGCAAAGGCAGCCTTAGAGAAGGCTGGCCATGAAGTCAGATACGTTAACCTCGTTGAGTCTGGCTTTGACAGAACATTGACAGCCAAGGACTTCAAGAAGATCCCAGATGGCACATTCTCAATCTTCGCAGTTACAGGCCAAGACAACTTGATTGATGAAATCAAGGTCCAGCAAGAGAATCTCAAGTGAGCAACACACGTTGTCATCTTCGCCCCAATGTGGTACGGCAGATTCCCATCATGCGTCTATGCATATACAGAGAGAGTTCTCAACGTTCCATTTGCTTGGGACTTCGAGCACATGCTCGACAAGGGCTATCTCGCCGGCAAGAAGGTTACATCTGTCATCTCTACAGGCAGTGCACCAATGTTCTTCGATCCTAAGGAAGGAAACGGCCTTGATGCTTACACATGGAGTGCTCTCTACGCTTTCAACTACTCTGGCTTCACAATCCTCAGATCAATCGGTATTCATGGCGCAAACTCACCAAAGAGAATTGCCATGCAGCCAGAACTTCAGCAGAAGCTCAACGATAAGCTTTTGAACCTCGATAACTGGAAGGTCATCACAGACAAGAAGTTTGTTCCACTTGCCACACTTGACCAAATCACAGATCCAGAAAACTTGATCCAATAAAAAATGAATAAAATTTACCATTGCAATTTTAAATTATCTCATATTCTTTTCACAGTCTTACAAATATTAAGATTTACAGGTTTATGCAACGAATGATTGGTTAATGATCAGTCTGAGGGTATAATTAAGAAAATTATTATCAAATTCTCAGAAATATAGAATAATGATGATTGAACACATGTTTAAAATAATGAGTTTATCTTAAAACAAATGAAGAAAATCATTCCTTCCAAAATGAAATCTGGTAAAGTTTATCCTGAAGAAAAACTAGACTCTGGATTAGGAAGGCGAAATGCTAGAGTTGATTCAGTTCCATATAAAAATCGAAATGACAACAATAATTCTAATAAAAATGATGAATTAAAAGCATCCGCAGCATTATTTCTTACAGAACTGGCACAACAGCTTACGTCTAATACAAGCTCATCTAAATTTGTACTTCAAACATTTTCAAGCCAAATGCTAAGGAATGGATCCTTTTACAGGGCAAGATTAGCCGGATTAAAGGATGAAGAGATAGATAGTATACTAAGGAAAAATTCGGTTCTATCTGTATGCCTTCCTCCAATTTCTGCACATGATTACTCCTATTTACACAATGAAAATCAAAATCCTAAATATCAAGAGAAAGTTAGAACTCATGTCAATGAATTATCAGGATACGTAAGAAATCTAGATCTCGAAAAAATCATGTTTCTCGATAAAGCAAAGCAAACACAAGTATTGACGTGGTGGATCGATTACCAGCTTGGCATTGTAAATACACGCTCATCTCAAATTGACGCTTTATTAAGTAGCATAGGTAATGATCTCGAAAACATTGATGATAACCAAATTATCGAACCAAATTTATACACTGTTTAATTTTGTTAGTAAAAGTAATATTAGATTTATTTCATTCTTTCATTTCTTAAATACAATTGACCAAATATGTGAATCAAAATTATATTTGAGTTAATTAAGAGAGTTCATGGTATTTAAAGAAATATATGTAAACTTATCATTTTTACTCAAACATTAATGAAGTATTTATAACTCCATGTAAATTTCATTTCTTGGGATCGATTTAAATTTGGCTGTTCCATCAATTACACGATCAATAGCACTCTGGGCCTTCTTTATATCCTCTTCTATGATTATACCTTCTTTCTTAGCGCTGTAAATGACAATTGCTCCAGATTTGATATCTTTGAACGGAAGACCTGATTTTCCGATGAAGAATTGGAACTTTGGGTCTCTAAAATGGTTTCTCAATTCATCTAATTCAGGATCAATAAAGTTTTCGTTGCAGAAAATGCAAGTTTTCTGGTAATCGTAGCAGTATTCAGGGAATTCGGCATTTACATGGAAGTCCGCACCTATTGGAGACTTAGATGGTCGCTTATTTAAGAATGCATTTGCTGATTCATTGACATATCTGAATTTTCTTGCTCCTTCATGAGGAATAGTCTTTGTATCATTGTAGAATACAATCTGTGGTACATCCTTAATACCAAATTCTTCAAATAAGCCGTCATCATGGCAAATTCCAACTCTTAATTTTTTATTGTAGACGCGAGAGATTGCAGCCCAGTATCCAGGAATTCCTTTCTTACATGTGAAGAGAATGGCTGTAGGTTTGGCGCGATAATCATCGAGCCAGAAATCATTCACTTCTTCAACAAGAGAACTATTAACAATTCTGAATGCTTCCTTGGCAATTCGAACGGGATTTGGTTGCTCATTATAGCTTATATCGTATGTTCTATTTTTAATGATAATTGATGGAAAATTTTCTATTTTTAATGATTCGCAGAGCCTTGTTTGGGCTTGGCAATTGATTTTTCCGTATGCTATTGATCCATTTGTAAGTATTTTTGCATGCTCTATTGCACTTTCATATAACTTTAGATTTTTTACGTATGGTTTATAAGCAAGGAACGTCCAGACTCTGTTATTCCCTTTCTTCTTATGGGAAAATTCTTTGTTATACATTTCAACGGTGAATTCTTTTAGTTTCGATTGTGTTAAACTAAAAAACAATAAAAACATCAAAATGTTGAAAAAAGTGTCAAAAAATATGAAACTGTTTTACATAATTTGAATAATTGATATATGTGATTATTAATTAATATTTGACAGTTTACAAAATGATTGTCAAAAATTAAGTGAAACTTTATTTTGCCAGAAAATGACTCAACCTATTTTCGAGTTCAGTGCTGCACGAGCCAAAGCGGAAATTGCCCAGGCTACTACTATACATCCAAATCTTCTTCTTTCTCTTTATGAAATCAGCCAGAAAAAGAAAATGGAAGCCGAAAAGGAAAAGGCTTCTAAGAAAGCAAGCAAAATAGACAAAAAGGACAAAATGGAGAGAAAAGGTAATAAGGATAAGAAAGATAAGTATCGCAATAACAAATTCAACGAAACAAAAGAAATGAAAAAGGACAATAAACATAAAAGCAAAAACGAAATCGTTAATATTGATGTACCACAGAGCGTCCTGAAGAATATTCTGAACGAAGCTGGAATTAAAACAGATGGATATGAAATTACTCTCCGTTCTGTTCCTAAATCACTTGACTAATTTACACTACACAGTGTAATACCAAAAGTACATAAAAGTATACATATTGTGTTGAGTTCTAAAGTTTAAAATGCGTTTTTATTATTTTTAATTACCTTTTAGATCCTTTTAATTCACACTTCCATCCATAACACTAGCAAATACATCAAGATGTTTCAAAAAAGAATTCTATTTAGAAGTTTTGTTATATAAATGAGGGTTTTTCTTTGCCAAATTTGGCAAATTATCTTGCAAAATCAATCATAACACAATGAAACCCTAATTCGAACCTCCTTGACAACAAATATGATAAATTAAACATATTATTTCTTAGATTTTGTGAATTAAATCATAATAAACATTGTTGTTAGAAATGGAATAGAATTATTTTATTCGTTATTCAATTTGGATCTTTTGCTTCTTTTCTATTTTAAGCAAATAATCCATGATATCATCGCTAGTTGTCAATTTCAATGGAGTTAGACCCTCTTCATTCCTCTTATTTACAACAGCTCCTGCTTTGATCAAAAGTTTGACAGACTCAAAGTTATTGTAATAAGATGCAAAATGAAGAGGAGTTTCTCCGTCGATTTCTTGTGAATTAGGATCTGCACAATTCTGAAGAAGTAATTCTACAATTCTTGGTTGTCCTTTTTGAGCTGCCCAATGTAAAGGAGTCGAATCTTCAGTACTTTTAGCATTTGCATTTGCACCATGTTCCAGTAAGAATTTGCAAACTTCAAAACGCCCTGCGCGTGCTGCCCAATGCAGAGGTGTTTGTTTATGAATTTAAAAATGAATTATATAAGAAAATATGAAAAACTAAGTCTGGCTTATTCACTATTTCTGGATTTTTCGCAACAAGATACTTAACACTTTCAATGTTTCCGTCTTCAGCTGCTCGCCAAATTATTGGCTGGAAATTCTTTGGTTGTTCAATTTCATTTTCGGTAGTTTGCTTTTGCTGCTTATCAGTATTGCATTGATCACATTTATTCTGTGAGTCGTTTGTTGGCTGACCCTCCATTGGAGTAAAATCTCGAAAAATTTAAAAATAAGGGAGAATATTGTGTTATTTTAGGGGATAGAACCATTTCAAATGTTTTTCTCGTTATTTTTAATTTCTCTGTCGAATTCATTAGATTTCACCCAAAATGGCACCCTATTAACGATCACAGGTAATGGCGCAGTTACTCTTCGTGAATTTAAGGAAAAAATTGTTAATTTCGATAAACTCACAAAAATTACGATCAAAGAGCCAATATCATCAATAGGTAGGCGAACTTTTATTAGTTGCACAAATCTAAAAGAAGTTATTATTCCTGAATCAATCATTGAAATTGATGAAGCCGCTTTCATATACTGCACATCATTAGAAAGTATAATTTTACCTTCAAATATAACAATTATAAGTAATTCTCTCTTTCATCACTGCAAAAAACTATCAAGTATCCAAATTAAAGGCAAAATTACAAAAATTGGAGAGAAATCATTTAAAGAATGTGCATCACTCACTGAAATTACACTTCCAGATTCATTAATTTCTATTGGAACTGAAGCATTTTCAAGTTGTATATTATTGACAAAAATAATTCTTCCAAAATCAGTTTCTACTATATCATCTAAAGCATTCAATGGATGCATATCATTGAACTGTGTCAAATATAACGGTAATATTTCTCCTTTAGGATTTTCGAATGACATTTTCAGTGGCTGCACTTTACTTAAACAAATAACTGTTCCTTCTGTGTTTCTCGGCACAGATATTGCCGGAATTCCTGTTAAAAAAGAAAGTTTAGAACCAACACCAGAACCAGCTCCAACAGAAACATCTTCGTCAGCAGTAATTCCTTCACAAACTCCAGAACCAACAATTGTTTCTTCCGATTCATCTGAGCTAGTAACAAACAGTTCCTCATCTCATGTGACTAAAATAGAAACTCCAGAACCAACTGTTCAAAAACCTTCTTCAGAACTAAGTTCTTCCACAATAGAACCTACTCCAACTCCAGAACCAAGTTCTTCTACACCAGAACCAAGTTCTTCTACACCAGAACCAAGTTCTTCTACACCAGAACCAAAGACTCCTACACCAGAACCAAAGACTCCTACACCAGAACCAAAGACACCAACACCAGAACCAAGTTCTTCTACACCAGAATCAAATTCATCTACAATTGAACCAAAGACTCCAACACCAGAACCAAAGTCAGAAACACCAACTCCAGAACCAAAGACTCCAACACCAGAACCAGAACCAAAGACAGAAACACCAACACTAGAACCAACTCCTGCAGCAAGAACGCCTTCAGCAACTCTACCAACAAAATCGAAAGAGCCAACACTTCCTCCAAGAACACCAAGTCCATGCAAATCACCTCCTGTAAGAACTCCAGCTCAAACAGAAGAAAACAAAGAGAATTCAGGAAGAATTTCAAACCAAAATAGGGATTCAACAGGAGAAATCATAACTTTCATAACATTTTCAATTGTCTGCATTGTCGTGGCATGTCTTGCATGCTCAATCAAAACAAACCCAACTGAAACAATGAGTGATGAAGAATCTCTGAAACTCAATGGTTTAGATTATTAATGTATTGTTTTTATATATTTTTGTAAATTAAATTAATATTATTTCTAATTTAATGTTTCCTCCAAACACAAAGTATGATCATAATATCTCACATTTTTTCTTTTTCAATATTTACCCTTTCGGTGGATAAATCATGTGCGGATTCGATAGCTCCATGTGATTTAAGGAGTTCAGATATTTCCTTATTTACAAATGCCAAAGCATAATAAAGTGTTGTATAGCCATCATTATCTGCAGCATTGATTTTAATACCGTGTGATATAAGATATTCAACCATAACTTTGTTATTATTTATTGCTGCGCCATGAAGTGCTGTTTTTCCTTCATTATCTTTAGAATTAATATCTGAACCATTCATAATAAGATCTTCTAATGCGTCCAGACTATTACTATCTGCTGCAACACGAAGAGCAATTTTTCCTGTATTAGTTTTTGATGATTGATCTGCACCATGTGAAATAAGGAATTTTAATATCTTTGCACAATTATTTCACAGATGCATAATGAAGTAGTGTCCATTGCTGTGGATATTTCCTTAATTTTTTGGTATTTACATCTTGAAGAAAATCCAAAGACTGTTTGAAAGCGGCACACCATGGAATTATAGAATTATTATCTTTTCCATACATGAGGATGAGAGCTTTCATATTTTGAGAATTGATAATTGATTCAGCATCAATGTCGGCTAGATTAAGCAAGTTAATTTCAAAGATATATTCAAGATATGTGTTGTTATGCGATGCAATAATGTACTCAAGGCATTTTTTATCGATTTGATGATTTTTAAAACACTTATTGATGTGATATTGCTTTGATAATTTTGCTGATATCTAAACTTATTTCAAAGCGACATTGGTTAACAATAATCAAAGTAATATCACATACTATTGCTGTCAAATGCTATGCCTTTTTCCGATTCGATATTATCATTTAAATTTAATATATCGATATATTAATTATAAGTAATAAGTGGGTGCATACACTCAATATTGTTGTAAACAGAAATTCATCAAAAGTGACACCTCAGAAAAGCTAAAATATTGAATTTTTGGAACTTTTGATAGAGCACGTTTTTAAATATTAATTAAAGTTAATGTATATTTTGTAAAGATTCTTTTTAATAAAAAAATAAAATTTTGAAGAAGAACACAAAATCTTCTGAAAAATAATATCACATAAACTCATATTATTTTCTAATATATAACTATTTTATATAAAAATCAAATTCAATGATCTTAAAAGCGAAGGATAAACCTCAAAATTTACGAATATAATGAGTGGTAATATAATGCTTATCTATCATAAAACCATATGAAATATCAATTTTTGCTTTACGCCTAATTTTTGACGACAATTAGCAAAAAATGTTAAATGTTAACACTCAGTCCATTTGAATATGAAAAATAAAATTGACTTTGATTAAATGTTTTTATTTATCATGCAATTCTTCTTGCGACCAAAGATTTGAATAAAATTTCAAAAAATAAGATAGCTTAAAAAATAATATACGGTAGTGTTTACTAATAGATGAATAGTATATAAATTCTATTAAAATGGATTTGATCCAAAAAAATATAAAACCAAAAATAATTGTTATAATTTAAATGAAGAAGTAATTTAAAACGATTTTATTTATGATCAAATTTTATATATTTTTTGGATCAAATCCATTTTAATAGAATTTATATACTATTCATCTATTAGTAAACACTACCGTATATTATTTTTTAAGCTATCTTATTTTTTGAAATTTTATTCAAATCTTTGGTCGCAAGAAGAATTGCATGATAAATAAAAACATTTAATCAAAGTCAATTTTATTTTTCATATTCAAATGGACTGAGTGTTAACATTTAACATTTTTTGCTAATTGTCGTCAAAAATTAGGCGTAAAGCAAAAATTGATATTTCATATGGTTTTATGATAGATAAGCATTATATTACCACTCATTATATTCGTAAATTTTGAGGTTTATCCTTCGCTTTTAAGATCATTGAATTTGATTTTTATATAAAATAGTTATATATTAGAAAATAATGTGAGTTTATGTGATATTATTTTTCAGAAGATTTCATTCTATATGCCTATGAAAAGTACTCTCAAAACTAACTTTTTCCTAATTATAATTAAATCTAGAATATTGTATTATGCTTAGTATTATTTCATTTTTCTCATTCAATTTAGAATTTACAAATGTCAAAAAATTGAGAGCTGTCACTTTTGATGAATTTCTGTTTATTACAATATAATAATACTCAAACTATGCATTGATCAGTGGTATATTCAAATCAAGAATCAAACAAGCCCTTTACTGGCGGAAGAGAAAAAAAAATTGAATTGTCAATATGGAGAAAAATGATGAACCTCCTATTGCCGACAATAATTCTAAGATACCTCCTGTTAATTATATTGATTCAAAATATGAAGAAGAAGAGTATCCAGAAGAGCCAATTTTTATAAAACCAGAAGATATCGAAAAAGTTGAAAAATCTTTTGGCAAATTAATATCAATTCCTATCGAAGAGAACTACGATCCAAATACCACAAGCTTTATTGTCAAGAAATTACGCAAAATTTGCAGTTTTATAGATTTTTATAAAGATTTAGCGAGCGAAATGATACAAAACTACGATATATTTCTCTACATTCTTGATTTATTTCTGGCAACGACAGAAGATGAGATTCTCTGTGAAATTTTAAATTTTTTATTTTCAATCTCATATTATGGAAATTCAGAAGAGCATTTTATAAACGAAAACTTTCTTTTAAAGCTTGAAAGTTGCATTGAATCTACAAATAAAACAAAAGCCGATTATTCAATAAAAATTGTCCGAAATTGTTGCTGTTCCAGCTCATTATCAAAGAAGATTCCATATTCGATACTCTCTTGCATCATAAAAACAGACATGAATGAAGACGACAGACTCTTTTTCTGTTCACAAATATTAAATTACGAAGTTGATATTGATGAATGCATCATATGCCTTGATAATGTTACTGAGATATTTCTTGAACATCAAGACCATCCAGATATCCAAAAACAAGCCATGAAAGCCATTGAAAAATTGATAAATCAAACAACAGAAGAAAATTGGTCAAAAATCGAAAGATTTTTTACTGAAGAAGTAATCAAAGCAATCGTGAATGCAATGTTTAACGAGAAAACATCGATCGCATGTGCCAATATCCTTTCAAAACTCGCAGTTCATTATATTTCTCAAGATTTAATTTTTGATTTGGTTGAAACACGGTTAGACATCACTTTATCGGCTATTATGGCTACAAGCGAACGTCGAGCATCACTAATATTCTACTGGAATTGCCTTAGATACGGAAATTATGTTCCAAGAGCAGATATCGTCCATAAAATTTACGATTTCTTAGATTTTGGGACTGTCGAAGAGAAAATAATTGCTTTGTCATACGTTTACTTGTTAGTTTTTCAGATTCCAACCTTTAATAGAGAGAATTACACTTCTGAACAAGAAGTCGAGACATTATCACATGAAGTGTTCGGAGAACATTTAATTGAGTCCACATTGGATATTGTGGAAGGTTTAAACGTTGATTCAGAATCACTCGGAATTATCTGCCAAGGTTTGAGCTATTTGATATACAATAATGATAACTTTTTGAAATGTATCCTAGAAGAAGATGTTTTCTATGAACAATTCACGGAATTATGCACCAACGAAAAAATTATCAAAAATCCACTAGCGTATGAATCATTTCTTGATATTTCTAGTCATATAACTGAATTGAGAAAGGAAGCAGAAGAAAATTAATTATATTTTAGAATTATCTTTGAAAATGTTAAGAAAATACATTCTCATTTCAAAGACAGTCCAATTATATCATTATTTATTTGTTTTGTAATAGATTTTTTATTTTTTCGAAATAAATGTTTGTAATAGAGTTTGTTTACTTGAAAGTCATTTTTACTCAGTCCAAATAACAATCTTTAGCATTCAGGAATCCTTGTAATCATATTTAGTAAAAATTTTCCATGAATACCTTATAAAAACATCATTTCGCAGTTCAATTTAATATCTACTAACCTATTTAAAGATTCTTCAATGCGTTTTATAATCAGATTTTGATTTGGCGTTTCTTTGGGCATTCGAGATTTATTCATGTACATGGTTTGGATACCAAATGATTACAGCATTATTACATAAACACTTTGTATTCTTCAGTTGTATGGCAATTGGATTCCCTATTGGTATTTTATTATTAACATGGTTTCTTTTTATTACATCTTACTTAAAACCAATGACAAGGATTCATGGATATGCTGCAGTATTTCTATTTTCGACACTTGGGCTTATATTTAAGATCAAAAATTGGAATTTGAAATTTAGATTAGTGATTCAATACGATTACTTCCATAGATGGGCAGTTATTTTATGTACATTCTTCCTAGTAGTTATAGTTTATGCATCAATGCTTGCCGCAGACAGATATTCAAAAGGTGCAGCTTATTCTGATTTACCATTCCACTTAAATATCATTACAAGCTTTGCATACGGACCGAATTACAAAAGGCCAGGTTTCTTCACAGCAGATTCCACGTTTTACCATGGAGTTAACTTGGCTTATCCTTTAATGCCAGATTTTCTTTCCGCAGCACTAATTACAACAGGTGATGCATCTCTACAACAATCCTTATTCATACCATCCCTTCTAATGATGTATTCAGTCCTTCTTTCTTTATATACCTTATCTACTTACTACACAAACGAAAGTATCATTGGATGCTTATCAATATTGATATTCATATGTCTCGGAGGCCTCGGATTCATCATGTATACTGATCCAACGTGGAAAGCTCCAGAAGATGAAATAGTCGACATGGTTCATAATTGGCCGAATGCAATAGACGGTTATTGGTTCCATTCCATAATGCATTACCTTATTCCTCAGCGCTCAGCACTTTTCGGAGTCCCTCTTTGCTACTGGACAATTTTATTGTTGATTTTTGGTGTCAAAAATGAATCGTATAAATTCATGTTTATTGCAGCGATTCTCACGGGTTTAACTCCTCAAGTACAAGCACACGCATACATGAGCATGGCGCAGTGGTCAATTGCTTATTGCATTACGACATTCCCTTATTTGAAACCAAAGAAATATTTGAAGTTTTTCCTTTTGTGGTCACTTTTTGGTTTATTGGCGAATGCTATTGCTTTACCACAGATTCCACCTTTTATTTCGAGAATCAAGAATACGAACAAGTCATTCATGGCATTCGATCCGATCTGGCAAAATTTCGGAGATGGATTTCGTGGATTTTTCAGAAATTGGTGGCTAAGTTTGGGAACTTTTGGTTTTTGTGCTTTGATTGGAGGTTTTGCGACAGCTACTGTCGAACAGATCATTATTTATATACCTTCTTTAGTTGTATTTTTCGTTTCCAATATAATCAAATACCAAGAATGGGACCATGACAACATAAAAGTGTTTTACAACGGATGGATTCCTATTGCTGTTCCTTTTGCCGCACAATACATTTACAGCTTTTTCGTGAAAGCAAAGAAAGGTGAGAAAGCGAAATTGAACATGTTTATCTTCTTTGCTTTGTTAGTTTCTTCATTGGCGAGTGGAGCTTTCTGCTTCTTTGTTTATCTCGCTTCTCCTTCTGAAATATATACAGAACAACAAGTTAAATTTGGAAAGTGGATTACTGAAAACACAGGTCCTTACGACTACTTTATTGGCGACCAATCAACAGAGCAGCCAGTTGCATCTATTGGCGGACGACCAATTGTTGTTGGATACCCAGGATGGATTGCTTCTCATGGTTTGGATTTGCATACAAGGGATTTTTTAGTTGATACCTTACTTTCGCATCCTGAAGATGCATCTGCTTTCGATAAAGAAGGCATTAAATACATTTATATGAGTGGAACAAGTAAGGTTCCTTTTGAACCTGACGTTGATTCCGATGTTTGGCAAATTGTTTATGAAGATATCAATGTTACTTTGTATAGAAGAATATAAAAATATAGTTATATGTATTTTATATTAAAATCTTATATGTTTTATGTGAAACTATTTCTATTGAGTTGTGTCTATATGCAGATAATATATATCCTACTTTTTTATTGTTGTATTAATACAATTTTTTCATCTGCATTTATTCTTTGCTTTACAATATTTTCATATGTCATATTGCAGCTATTGAGCTGCATATTCATATTTTCATTAATTCATGAATCAGAAGCTCAATGATTTTGATTGAAATTCAAGACAGCTCAAAGAAAAACAATAAATTGTTCATAAATCAGTTCAAACACACAACAGAATTATCATTATCTTAGTAAATGAGATTTTAAAAATCTTGTTATTATGATAATTGAATCAAAAATAATCGTCTTGTCTTGGCCTTTTTGGAAAAGTAATGCCTCGTTGCCAACGCTTCCACCTTAAGCGCCTCACAGCCCCACACCACTGGCTTCTCGCCAAGTCCGCTGGTAAGTTCGCTTCCCACCCATCCACAGGTCCACACAAACTTCGTGAATGCCTTCCAATCAACATCTTCCTTCGTGACCGCCTTAAATACGCTCTTACAGCTAAGGAAGCCGTCGCTATCGTCAAGCGCCGCCTCGTCAAGGTCGATGGCAAGGTCCGCACAAACTACCGTTATCCAACAGGTTTAATGGATGTCATCGAGCTCGGCAAGTCCAACGAACTCTTCCGTATCATCTACGACTGCAAGGGCCGTTTCTGCGTCCACCACATCGAAGCTAAGGAAGCCTCCTTCAAGCTTCTCCGTGTCAACCAGTTCAAGATTGGTGCCAAGGGTATCCCACACGTTGTTACACACGATGGCCGCACAATCTCCTATGTTGACCCATCCGTTCGTGTCCATGATGCTCTCAAGTTCAACATCAAGACAGGCGAAGTCGAATCCGTCATCAAGTTCAAGGTTGGCGATGTCGCCATGGTTACAGCTGGTGGTAACGTCGGCCGTGTCGGAACAATCCAAAAGATCGAGAAGCAGATGGCTTCCTTCGATATCGTCCACCTTAAGGATACATCTGGCGCTGTCTTCGCCACACGTATCATGAACGTTTTCGTCATCGGTGAGAACGAGCACCCACTCATCAGCCTTCCAGCTCGTGAGGGTGTCCGCCCATCCATCCTTGAAGGAATCAACCAGGAATAAAGAATCTCTAATATTATTTCAAATTTCTACAAAAAATTAAAAGTATATTTTTCAATTTTCTTCAATTTGGATTTATAACATACAGATTTATGCATATTTTATAGATTATTCATGAAAAAACCTTCACTATTGTTTATATAATAATTATTTGAAATTTTGAGCCACTTTATCTTGCAATCAGAAGAGCTAAAGAGAAAACTGTTTATATAAATATATACCCATATGATCTAGTACAAATAACGAATATAGTTTTATTGAATCAAAGTAGTGACATGTCCTTGGAAAAAGAGATCTTAGAGCCCACGTAATTTTTGCACAAAAGTTTCTCAATCACACGAAATAAGTATGGCTATTGCGATAGAATAATTAATATTTATCCTTTGTAATTGTATCTAAAAAAGTTTATGAAATGCGAAACAAATAATTAATATTTTTATTTATACATGATCAAATATATATAATCCAAACGCATTTCCTCTGATTCGGTTGTATGTTTGTGTTAATTCATTTCCATTTTCAAGTTTGGGTACTATCTTAATAAATTCTAATATATCTACCCGAAATTCAGGAATATTGAGAAGTATTTCAAACGCTATCAATCTCCTCTCAGGATATTGGGTGTATTCAATGATTCTGTAAAACGGTGTCTTCCTTTCATTATCATAATAATTCAAAATATCAGGAATTTCATTAATTTTCTCAATAATCATTGAAATTATTTCAACATTCGCAACTTGACAAGCGTTATGAAGAATAGTTGCATTCCTTTTATCTCTTGTCTGCTTATCAACTTTGTCACATTGGAATAAGAGTTTGAAAGGCTCAGAGTTATTTGGCATTCTTGATGCCAACATTATTGGAGTTTGGCCTCTTGAATCTTTAGCATTTGGATTGATATAATCAAACTCCAATAACTTTTTGATAACTTTGCATGCTGATGATATTACAGCATAATGAAGTGGCGTCATTCCATCCTCATCTGGTTTATTGATATCTATCTTATCAGTCTTGTCCAAGAAGTATAATGCCATATTTTCTCCTCTCTTCCTTTTTATCAAATATGAAATCAAAGGAAGCTTGTTAAACATAATATTTGGATCCAAGCTGTGATATTTGCCAAACAAAATATCTACGAAATGCCTATTATTTTTCATTAAAATAAACAGCAACAAAGGGAAATCAAACCAACCTTTCAAGTTGTTGATATCCTTAATGTTTTTAAGTAATTCCAGGAAATTGGTTTCGTCATTTTTCGAGACAGAATCAAATAACTGATAATTATCATCTTCTTCATCTTTGTAATTTTTGATAATTGGAGCTTCTTCATATTTGAAGGATATTGGTGGCAATGAATTTTTTTCTTTGAAAATTCTGTACAACTTATTACTGGGAATTGGAGTTATTTCATCCAAACGGATCTTTGGATACCGAATAAGAATCTTATATAATTCTTCTTCTTGATTTGTAATAACATGTTGAATTGCATTATCTTTGCCTACTTTTGCATGAACATCTATTCTTGGACTTGATAACAAAAGCTTCATCATCTCTGGATCTCTAGATTTAACACATTGTATCAAACCATTTTGGTTTTTATAACTAATATTGATGTCAAAATTTGGCAATGTATTCAAAAAGAGATTGGGACAAAGTTGCAATTCGGCACTTTTTGTAAAAAAATGGGGTCATACTCATAATGAATAGAGACTTATAGCCAAGTCTTGATATCATGCAGGGAGAATATACATTGATAAGCAATTATATTTTATAGTAGTAGTATTCAGAAATTCTTACAATTTACAATACAATTTTCAAAAATGGATAAAGACTAATAGCCAAGTCTTGATATCATGCAGGGAGAATATACATTGATAAGCAATTATATTTTATAGTAGTAGTATTCAGAAATTCTTACAATTTACAATACAATTTTCAAAAATGGATAAAGACTAATAGCCAAGTCTTGATATCATGCAGGGAGAATATACATTGATAAGCAATTATATTTTATAGTAGTAGTATTCAGAAATTCTTACAATTTACAATACAATTTTCAAAAATGGATAAAGACTAATAGCCAAGTCTTGATATCATGCAGGGAGAATATACATTGATAAGCAATTATATTTTATAGTAGTAGTATTCAGAAATTCTTACAATTTACAATACAATTTTCAAAAATGGATAAAGACTTATAGCCAAGTCTTGATATCATGCAGGGAGACTCTCTACAAATACAAAAATTGATTATCATAAGGAAATACAAATTTATCAATTTTCATGTGAAAATTACATAAATTTGTTCTCCAATAAATAGCAATAATACTTTGAATGTTATATTAAGTAATATAGCTTCAGGTAAATAAGCTTACACTTCAAAAATATACTGTTTATTCATTAATTTTAAAAAAAGTCCAAATTATCTAATCTTGCTTACTCTTCCTTTAAACTTCTTTGTGCCAAATTTAATATTGCCTTCAAAGATGGAATAAGGACATTAGGTTCAATCCTTCGGCTTTCGACAATTTCCAAAATGTGTTGAATTAATTTCAAACATTCATCGTGTTTTGAAGCTCTTTGCTCAACAATCTGATTACCTGCCCTTGTAAGAATTCTTACTGCTCTTTCTTCATTCAAAACATTAGCGACTTGAACCTTAATAATCGCATTTGGAATCACAACAGTGATGAGAGTTATGACGATGTCATCAATGCGCTCATTTTTCTTACCCAAGAAAAATGTTTGCTTTAATTGATGAAAGTGTGATTCCGCAATGTTATTCGTGGAATCACCTTCTCCACGATATAACATCATCCAATGTTCTTTGGTTCTTCTCCATTGTTTATCGAAATACTTCAAAGCGCGCGGTTCTTCTTCTTCTAACATTGTTGTCAAGAACTCATATGTTTCATCAGACTCTTCAGCCAGCTTTTCTGCATTCGTTGCATCTGCACGTAATGTCAAAAAGTCCATTGCTAAATAGAAGTTCTCAAAATTCTGTGGATTGTCAAAATAGCTTCCAACTTTTGCACATGCGCGTAAAACATGCACAGCGCACCAACTGAGCTGCGCAAGAGGAAATCCGTCCTCAATTGCGCGAGCAATGTTTAGCGCACAGTCAGCGCTCCAATGCTGTGGATCCAGGTGCGCAAACTCACAGAATTTCACCAAACATTCTTGAATTTTTTCAGATGTCTGAGGGTTCACTAAAAAATAGCAAAAGGGGAAAATTGTGTTTTGACTTGTTTTCATTGTTACTGCAAACAATTGGATCTTTCCTTTAATTAAAGAATGAGTGGAATCGACGTGGAGAGGGTTATCAATGCTATGCACCAATTCTTTTGCAGCAAAAGGTGCATATATGATTGTAAACTCGGAAAAATCTCCATTGTAATCAAATTGAACGAGATCATCTGGGCACTCTTCCTGTAAATTATTCAAAAATGCTTCCAAAGAAGTGTAAGGATCGTTTGATAATCTTTGTGCAATAATCTCATCAAGGCGATAAAATTTGTGCTTTAAAGCATCAGTAGACTGCGCGAAAAGTTTCATCGTTTCTTTTTATTCGTATCAATTCCGAACTTATCAAAAAATGCTTTTTGAGCAAGAAATTGCTTTCCACCGTTTTTAATATAAAGTTCGATCCATTTTTGATAAAATTTACTCGCGTAATGTGAACCCATTTCAACTCCTATATGATAGCAATGTTCTTCATTAACTTTGCTTATAGTAAACACTCCATTTTGTTCTTCAACCCTAAATTTTGCCTTGCATAGGGGATACGAACATGAATAAGTGACATATTGCTTTGGAGATCCCGTTCTTCTTCTGTATGGGACACCGCCCTTGACTTCCTGTTTAATACCAAAAGCAATAAGCTCCTCTAAGTCCACCGAAATCATAAAAATGAAGTGATTTTGAAAAGAGTTAACAAAATTCAAATCACATCAAAAACAAAAACACATAAAAAATATTTTATTATACTCATTCGAAATTAAAAATAATAAAATTTATATATATTAATTTCATTAAATCAAGGTTAAAAATCTCACCGGAAAAATAACCTCAGTGTGATAAATTTATCACCGGAAAAATTTACAATAAGGTTAATACCGAAAATATCGAAAAATCAACATTTAAGGTTAATTTAAGAGTATGCACTTTTGTCACCTACTCTATTCAAAAATTGGAGAGCTTCACCTTTAAATTTTTGTTTCTTCTTCCTTTTAATACAATAATATAAAGGAGGAAGTCCTTGTTTATCACGAATATTTGGATCTTTAAACATCCCTTTTGACTTCATAAACAAAAGACCTTTAACAAAATTTCTTGCACATGCAATATGAAGAGGGGTAACTCCATCATTATCTCCCCTGAAACAATCATTATTAAATTCGTAAAGCATTTTCATTATCTCAAAATATCCTTTTTCGACAGTATGCCAGAAAGCAGTTTGTCCCTTATTATCAGGAATGTTAATATCATTTTTATCCGTAATTTTATCTTTGAAGACAAAATAAAATAATTTAAAATGATTATTCATTGCGATTAGTATCAAAGGCGTCCTTCCATTTTTATCTTTTGCATTAATATCAATTATCTTATTTTCTAAAATATATTGTGTCTGCTCTTCTGCTCTATTTTCACATGATAAATGCAAAATCGTTTTTTCTTGAGCGTCAAGACAATTTTTGTCAATTCCTTCTGTTTCAATCAGTAATTCAAAGATTTCAAATTGCTCGTATTTCATTGATGCTAAGTGTAGTAGTGTTTGGCCATGTTTATCATCAACAATATCATTTATATTTATATCATCCTTCAAATTTTCTAAAATTATTTCAATAAAATCTTTCTTATTGGATAAATACGCATAATGCAAAATGTTTTTCTTCGAACTGCAAGTACCTGTTATATAACTAAAATTGTAAACAATATTAAATAAATCTACATTATTATTGTCAATCAGATATTCTAATACAAATTTATCATCGATTTTAATGTTTCCTGGATCTTCGCAATCATGAAAATCATATTCTCTAATTGTTTCAAATGCTTCTTGATTGATTCTTTCAGGTTCAGTGTCAACCAAATATTTTATAATAATTGTGAAAGGGGATTCATTGTCCGAGTTTAATTCCCACATGTCAAGATCAAATGAATGAATATTGTTAATGATTTTATTGAATAATTCAAAATTCTTGGCTTTTGCAAGGAGATGCAATATTCCGTTCCCATTTGCATCATGTACTTTCAAATCATCACCTTTATCTTGAAAATTTCGAAGTGTTTCAATTGAATAAAATAACAAATTTTCCAGTGAAAAATGATTGATATCATCACTCTGAATTTGATACTGTTCTGCTGAATCACTCGAATTTTCATCAATTACATGACAATTTATTTTTGCTTCATCACTCTCCTCATTGAAATGAGTCATTTCCACATCATTTTGCGTGTCAAATGATGTTCTATTATCACAATTTGATCTTAATGAATAGTAGTATATGTTGACGGGTTGTGTGACTTTTTTTGTAAACGTAAGAATTCATACAATATTGAACGATTTTGTATCATTTTTTTTAACATATGAAGTAAAAAATGTATGATTCTTACGGTTTTTATTCTTACGTTTTTGAATAAATCAAGATTTAAAAAATTGACTTCTTACGTAAAATTAAAACTAAGTTAAATTTATTTTTTTTATTTAATGATAAATGAGTATAACAACTAATTCATTGAAATCTTTAAAGTTCACTAATTCAGAATTAGAAAATATTTTAGAAAATTTTGGAGACGGTTCTTATCCAACATATATGCAGAATGTGAAAGAGTTTTCCAGATTGTTGAATGAATTTAAATATAACGGACCAATTACTAAAAAGGCTATAATGAGATATTTATATCCCAAAAAAGTTGAAAAACAGGAGAATATTCCTCTTTATGGTCCAGAGGACCTGGGCTCAGAGAGCCTTGAAACACCTCCTGAATATTTTGAAGAAAAAATTAAACAAGATGAATATTATAACGATGAGATTGAGAAATTGGAACAATTAAGAAATGAAATAGATGAAAAAATTAAGGAATTGAGAAATGCTGAGAATGAAGTAGAGGGTTTAATGAATATCCCAGCTTCAGAATCAGAAGTTCAAAAATTACATGAGGAAAGATATAAAAATTACTTTTTGGAATCTACTAAAAATTTATTAGATGGTGATATTGACGAAACACTTTCAGAAGAAGGCACAAAATTTATTCATAAACATAAGTTACAATTTATTGACGATGGAGATTATCCATGTATATTACTTTCGCCTCCTCTTGATTCTGAAAAATTCAAAAAAGCACTGAAAAATGTAACATATGCAACAAATACGATTAAGAAAGAAGACCATGATATTTACACAAATTATTATTTAAATAAATGTACAGGTGTTGATAAAGTTTTTGATTTGTTAGATAAAATATCAAAAGAAACCATTGGAACCTATAAAATTTTGTGTGATTGTGGTTTCATTATTGAAGATACCAATAATGTTTCATATGAAAGAACAGCACCGAAGGAAGATGAAGTTGAAAGGTCTATACCATTCGTTATTAAGAATATAAAAGATATGAAAACGTATAAGCATTATATTTATTCATTTATTTCAGAAAAAATGGAAGCAACCCATAAAACATCTTCTCATCATTTTATAGCTATTCATACATTCCTTTTCAAAGTTGTGAAATTAAATAAGACAGGAATTAGATTTAATGTATCAGGGTACACATTCTTGAGTAAATTAAAATGTATTCGTCACGTCGCAGATGATAAAAATTTATGTGTTCTTAATTCATTTTATGGACTTTAGCCCTGGACTCTCTGAGTCTCGGACTTTAAAAAATAAACTTTATTTTTATTTATTTTTTAATTTTTATTCTTACATAAATGAACAAAAATGGAACAGCTAAAATGAATGATAATCAAATAAGAGCCGAAGGTAGAAGGTTATTTAAACGCTTCTATAACATTCCTGATGGTGTTAATCCTAAAACTCGTAGAAGTTATTTAAATGAAGCAATAGATGCATATGAAGGATTTGACATTTCATCAGAAAGTGAGAGGTTAGCAAGAATGTTAAATGTTAATATTGATTTCTATTATTGTGATCCTCAACCAGAAGACGTAGACATTAACAAGGTAGACTTTCCATTAGTGGATTCAATAATGATAGATCCAGAATTTGAAACAGTAAATATTTTATTAACACAGAGTCCATGTGGAAAACTTCACGCTGACAGAATAACAGACGTTGAAGCACTCACAGGATATAAAGTTTGCCCCTTTTGCAAAGAAGAAGTATATTCTATCCGTGATGATCCAGAAAGGAAAAACCAAAGAAGATTTTTAAAACATTGTGAGAAATGTAAAGAAAATAATGGAAGATTAATTCAAGACGTTCAATTGCAAAACACACAACAACCATATGCACCACATATTACGAAACAGAAGATATATCAGTGGTTATTAGCTCACAATTTGCAGAAATATTATCAACCGACAAGATATTATATTACTTTTGACTTTGAAACATTAGAGACTAAAGAAGAATTACAACTTTCTGAGTGTGCAACTTTAAACGCTTACTTAAAACCATTCATGGTATCATCAACGGTTAAATTAAACGATAAAACATATACGAGGAATTTTTGCTTAACTTCGAGTGATTCTTTTATTTCTGATTGGATTGAGTTTTTATTTTCAACCTGTTCATTAGTTGCTAAATCAAATATTGAACAATATGAAGAATTAATGAAGTCGCAAACGGACCAAACGGCGGGGACTTTGTCTCATACATTAAATGAAAAACAGAAGGAAGCATTTAAAGAGCTTTTAGATGAAGAATTTAATAAAGTGAATATCATTGGTTTTAATTCAGGAAAGTTTGATTTAAATTTAATTCTTCGTGATTTAAACACTGCAAAATGGAAAATAAAATCAATACTGGGTTCATCTTCACAATTTAAGCAAGTCATAGTAAAGAAAACAAACTGTCCATATGAATTAAGATTTATTGACATCAGAAATTATATAGCGGGTGGAACATTAGACCAATTCACTCAAGATTTCGGAAACAATAAATCACGTGTTAAATCCTTTTTCCCTTATCAATTCATCACATGGGAGAATTACGAAGATGAATTATATAAAAAGGAACCATTCACTCAAGATTCATTTTATTCAGCATTAACACAAGAAACAATATCCGATTCAGATTATCAAATATATCTCAATGATGCTAAAAATTTTGAGAATAGATTAGAATATTTTATTCATTATTGCAATAAAGACGTTGAAATTATGATTGACCCAATTGATAAAATTATCGAAGAAACATTTGTTTATAAAATTGACATGCTTCATAATCTTTCTTTATCATCGAATGCATCAATGATTCGTTACGCGTTAGCATATAAGACTTCAATCCTAACGAAACATATCCAGAAGAAGAAAATGTGGAATCAAGTTTTGAATTAACAAAAAAGTATTGGAAATATAAAATTGAATCATATAAGAAACAAGATGAAAAAGCAGAAAGGGATACTAAAAACAATGTTTCAATGGATGACTATCAATACTATCACGATTTAATCCTTTCATCTAAATGCAAAATGTGTGGTAAAGCGTTTACATATGCAAATAAACCAACATTGGATAGAATCGATAATGAAAAACCACATACCAAAGAAAATTGTCAGTTAATGTGTTGTTATTGCAATGTCGTAAAATCAAATAAAGATGAAGATGTTCAACGTTTAAGAATCAATTTAAGAAATTATGCATTAAAAAATAATTTACCAATGACTTTAGATTCAGTTGAAGCTTATCACATTCTCCGTAATGGAATTACTGGTGGTCTATCAAATGTTCAACATCGTGTTAATCTTAAAGGAATCACGCACATTAATAAACTTTCATATAATCCAGAAACTAAAACTGTATCAAATGAGGACACCACCAACATTATGACTCATTTCGTTGGAGTTGACTTTAATTCATTATATCCTTCATCATTTTCATCTAATCCTCATGATTTCATTCAATATACTGACCATAAAATGTATATGCCGGGAAGATTGAATGGTGTTATCATTTGTGATACAGCAACAAAGAAAGCAAAAGCACTGGGAATTATTAAGAAGAAAAATACTTTATTCGTGGCTGAAGTAAAGGGTCACATTGATGAAAAATACATTAATGATTACATAAACTTTTTACCGATAATAAGAAACTTAGATATTATCACAGATGAAAAAACAATTGGCAGTTTTATGTATAATTACATGAAATCAAACAATCTACCAGTTGACCAGAAACAGAGAAAATTAACTCAGTTAGCATCAACACACAACCAATATCAACCATTTTCTTCTTATTATCTTTGGTATCTAATAGACAGATTTCATTTTATCATCGATGATATTCAATCAATTTTAACATTTACGAAAAACACTTGTTTTAATGAATTTGCGAACAAATTTATGAACGAAAGACAAAAGGCTGAATTAGAAGGAAATAAAGGAAAAAGTTTATTTTGCAAGATTTCACTTAATGGATCATATGGTTACGATGCAATGAATACACAAAATTACGCAAAGACTAAAATAATGAATGCACAGAAGTCACGCGTTGCATGTATGTCAAATAAGTTTAAAAACATAAGAGAAATAGGAGAGGATACATATCAAGTGATGCTTAAAGATAGATTTTATAGATGTGATACATGTTTACAAGAGGCATTCTTCACTTTAGATAATGCTAAATACTGGTATTTGGTTTTCATTTATGATTTTATGTATAAATGCTTGAATGTTAATCGTTTTCATTTCATTGAAGGTGATACTGATTCATCTTATTGGGCAATCGCTGGCGACCCAAATCTTCCTAACACTCAAGCATTTCAAGCAATTGTTACCGATAAACAATTTTATGATAAAAACATTTTCAAATTCGCACCTTTTGATTTCTTCTGTTTTGATGAGAAATTTAAACCTAAATTAAAGAATAAAGCTGAAGAAAAAGCACATGAGAAGAAGTTATTGGGTTTAGCAATTGAGAAACAAGGTGATAACATGGTTGCTTTATGTCCTAAGTGTTATACATCATTCAATGGTTCAATTGATGGAAGTGATTTTAAAAAGATTGCACAAAAAATGAAAGGTGTTAGTTTACGACAAAATAAACAATTAACACCTAAAAATTATTTGGATATAATAAATGATAAATTGATATTTGATGGTCAGAATATTAATTTACAACTTAAAAATGGGTCAATGACTCGCTTAACAATTGGTAAGACTGCATTAACAGGAGCACACACTAAGGCTGTATGTTGTGAAAATGGATGTTGTATGCCATTTATTTAATAAAATACCACAGAAGAGACAAAAGGAACCGTTAATGATGGTTTTGATACTATGATTCAAAGAGGTGGGCACCCTTAAAACATTGATTTTATTTTTATATAAATGAATAACACAGATTTAAAAATTTTAATTGATGATTTAGTATTTAATCAAAATTTTCTTAATTATTATGATTTAAAAGCATATCTCCAAAAATATAATAATAATATAACGGGTGATGATATGGAATATTATTATCCATATTATAAAAATGAAATTTTGAAATATCATAATAAAATAATTTCTGAAATTAAAGACAAAATTAAAAATAATGAATATATAAAGGGAAAAACTAAATCACAGCTTAAACAGTTGAAAGATTTCAAAAATAAAGTATTAACAGAAGAAGATATTGATGAATTATATAAATTATATAATCCCGAGCCGCAAAAGCCAAAGGAACAAAACACCCAGGTCCTTCAGACCATAAATGATGCACAAGCTTTAATTTATGATTCATTAGTTAAACCATATTCAGCCCGACTTTTAAATGAAGATCAACTTTTGGAATTCATCCTTCAACATAAACTCGAAGCGGGAAAGTATATCAAACCTTTATATACAGCATATTTAAAACAAATGAATAAAATACATCCAGAATTAATGAAGGGAGGATTGAATTCCAAAATCAAAGCAGATAAAATTAAACCACTTACAACACCAAAACCTCCAACAGTAGTACCTCCTCCTTCAGTTAATCCTTCATCATTCACTTTATTATATCCATTTCAAACATTTAAGAAGCAAAAAGATTTTAAAAAGGATTTCAAGATATTAAATAAACCAATTGACCCGAAAATTCAACCATTAAAGGAAAAATTTAGTCGCCCTTCATTTGCTCCATATCCATATTCATACGAAATCGATCATCTGGAATATTCAAAAGGAAACGTTACTTATTTATTTGCCATTAACATTAACACTAGATATTTATATTGCATTCCGGTGAAAGGGAAAACAGAACAGGAAACAAGAAAAGCTATTCAATACTTACTAGATCATGAAAGAGTAGATAATATCAGGGGTGATGGTGATAAAGGATTTCAGGCAGCTATGGCTCATTATTTCCCACAAATTAATTTTTACTTTTCATCCTCTCCATATACGTTTCATAATAAAATAGTTGATGCGGTAATGAGAACTCTTAGAGATGCGTTAGGGGTTAACGGTCAGATATACTGGGATGGAAATCATGACTCCATCATACAGCAGTTAGTATATTATTACAATAATACATGGCATAGAATATAAACATGAAACCGGTGGAAATGAAAAATGATATTTCAAAAGAATGGGAATATATTAGAAAGCAAATGGAAAAGTTAAATGATGTTAAACGTGAACAAATTAATTCGGGGCTCATGAATTTTAAACAAGGAAATAAAGTTTTAATTCATCTCGATTATGGAAAAACTGATAAATCAATGACAAAAAGAAGACGAAGATTTGACACAATAGCTGAATTTGTTAGATATATTAACGGCAATGCATTAGTTGAAGTTGACAAGAAATTAATAGAAATTCCGATTTATTTTATTACTCCATTATATTTAAATAATATTTAATTTTTTTTATTTCGTAAGAAATGAGTGACAACAAAGCAGTCAAGAGTCCAGACAATGAATATAAAAAGAAACTAAACAGAATTAAATCAAAAATATGCTATTACAAAAAGAAGTCGCAATGCGGTGGGGTTGAAAACGATGAAAGAAATAATCGAAAAATTAGAAACTTACCGTCAATCATTAAACTGAGTGAAGCAAAAATAAAAGAATTTAATAGAATAAATAAATTGGTTGGAAGAGATGAATTTAATAAAGATGAATTTTTAAAACTCAATCCAAATTTAATTTTTATTCCTCTTCGAACAACATCTCTCTTTCCATCATTACTGCATAACCACATTTTCTCAATTTTAGTGGTTTGTTATTTTTAACATGTTCTTGCATCATTTTTATAATTTCCTCCCTTGTTATGATTCGTGGTAAATTTTGAGCTTGTGGGGTATTCATTTATGATAAAAATAAAAATTTAAATTATCCGTTCTAAAGTTTGTGACAACATGACATTTTGACAACATCATGGTTATTCAATAATTAATTATTTTTGAAGAACTGAGGGGTCACCAGTCACCAGGTCACCAGGTCATTTAACTTCTCTGAAAAAATGTGACAACATGACATTTTGACAACATCATGGGTTATTCAATAATTAATTATTTTTGAAGAACTGAAGGGTCACCAGGTCACCAGGTCACCAGGTCATTTAACTTCTCTGAAAAAATGTGACATAAACATGACATTTTGACAACATCATGGGTTATTCAATAATTAATTATTTTTGAAGAACTGAAGGGGTCACCAGGTCACCAGGTCACCAGGTCATTTAACTTCTCTGAAAAAATGTGACAACATGACATTTTGACAACATCATGGGTTATTCAATAATTAATTATTTTTGAAGAACTGAAGGGGTCACCAGGTCACCAGGTCATTTAACTTCTCTGAAAAAATGTGACAACATGACATTTTGACAACATCATGGGTTATTCAATAATTAATTATTTTTGAAGAACTGAAGGGGTCACCAGGTCACCAGGTCACCAGGTCATTTAACTTCTCTGAAAAAATGTGACAACATGACATTTTGACAACATCATGGGTTATTCAATAATTAATTATTTTTGAAGAACTGAAGGGGTCACCAGGTCACCAGGTCACCAGGTCATTTAACTTCTCTGAAAAAATGTGACAACATGACATTTTGACAACATCATGGGTTATTCAATAATTAATTATTTTTGAAGAACTGAAGGGGTCACCAGGTCACCAGGTCATTTAACTTCTCTGAAAAAATGTGACAACATGACATTTTGACAACATCACAGGATTAATGCAAAAATAAATTCAAATCATACTTTATAAAGCTTCATTCACAGGTATTTCATCGTCAGTAAATGATTCCTCATTATCGTTTGGTTCAATTTGTTTATATAATCCTTTCATTTCTTCTTTCAAAACATAATACCATGTTTGTTTACCATCTATTTTTCTTTGTTTCCTTTCACATTTATCCTTAATGCTCATTTGAAAGTTTTTGTCTTTCATGTCTGATGGTTTGCAGAATAGAGCATTTTTACACGTCATACCTGCACATAATTCATCATAATGTGTATTTATCCATTCATCTAAAGGATTTGTTGATAATTCTATTAAAATCTTGTTTGGCTTCAGTCATCGGTATGATTCGTACATTAAATGATGAAAGGTCATATTGCATAAAATACGTCAGTAAATTATCATAAAATTCCTTAGTGCATGAATCCATTAAATTCTTGAAGTAATCAAATTGACCCTTGAATTTACCATTAACCCTTAAAACTACGTATCTTCTGTCTCCAACTTCAATTTTGACAGGGTAGACGTTGTTAGTTACGAAAATGAAGTTTGCAACGTTCTGTGCTGTTCTTCTGGGTTGATTCTTTTCATTAATTCTAATCTCATTATCCGTAATAATTGATTTCAAAGCGTTGAAGTTTGCGAGTCTGTCTTCACCTACATTCTTGAGTTCATTAAGTACAAGAAACATTTTATTCTCAACTACTGAATTGAAATTACCCGTTAGCTCACTTATTTCGGTAATGTTTTTACATGAATAACCAGCGAGAAGTTCAGAAATAATATCTGTAAATCTGTTTTTACCTGTTCCCTGAAGTCCTTTCAAAATAATTGCTGTTCATTCTTGATTCCAGGATGTTGAATCATTGATGCAATCCAGCCGAGAAGGTATTTATACACTTCATCGTTATTATCACAAATGGCTTCTTTAATGAAATTCATAAACATCTCAATTTTTGAGTAATCAGGCTTTTCAAGAATGTTGTATTTATAACCCTGAAACGTTGAGAAAACATCTGGAGAATCAGATTTAAAGCAAACACCCTTAACGGTTAATGAAGACAATTGATTTAGTAGTACATCCCATGCTGTTATGGTTTTTACCTTCTTCTTTAAATAATTTAATCATTTTGAGTGACTCTTTCATGTTTGACTGAAGAACAAATGATATTTGATTCATTTTGTCGTGTATGTTGTAATCTTTCTGAATGAAGTATTTGTTTCCACAATCTACAAAACGAATTACACGTGATAAATCCTCAATTACTTCAGAACTGTTTTTATACTGATGATTTTCAGCCTTGCGTCTAATATCTGTTATCAAAAACGAGTCATCAAGTTTGATATCAAATGTTATTTTGGCTTACGTAATAAAGGTAAAACATATTCATCATAATATTCCTTTTGATAAAGTTTTAGAAATCTTCACCAAAACAAATGGAGAAGTCATTAAATGTGCATATCTACTACGTGCTTTTTTCAAAATTACTTTTTGCATTTTCAGTTAAATTGCAGAAGTTATAAACGTTATCGTATGCTTCATTAATCAAATGATTAGGTAACGAATTAATAGCTTGAAACAGTGTGAATAATGTTATTTCTTTTTCTAAATTCATGTTTCCACCATCATTATGTACTTCAAAATCACAGATGCCATCAACTATGCTCTGAGCTAGTTTATCGTCAATGTTTACATCTTTGTTTTCATTCATTATACTCTTTATTTCTTCGCTCTTCTGTTCAACTCTTACCTTAATATTCAAATCATTTAATATATCATTCACTGTTCTAGTTAATGTTGAATCATAACTTCCACGAATGAATGAGTATGTATTGATTGGTTCTGTTGCATTCTTTCGAACTCTTGAATCAGCCATAACCACTAAAGAACGTTTTGAATCATCCATAGAAGTCATTATGTCAATATCATAATCATTGCAGGAATAACATTTAATCATTCTGTTCGAAACTGCATAGAAGAAATTAGTGTTGCAATAAATGTGAAGACCTCCTGAAGCGGTTTTAACGATAACATCTTTATCCGAAAGTTTTGATAAAATGTCTTTTCTAACTGTTTCTTTAAGTTCATCATTGTACGATTTATTGATATCAACATCTATAATCGTTAAATTTGAAATTTTATTTACTAATAAAGCCATACCAGTTTTCCTTCCCCTTCCTCCATCATGTTTGAGGTAGTTATGTAAATCAATCATGTTTTCACCAATTCTTTCGTTGAGGGTTTTAGTTTCTGCCACAACTAATTCCGCAACTAATGAATCAATAACTTTTTCATCAGAAACGATAAAGTTGCTGTTGTGTTTGTTGCTGTCATTTATATAGGAATAAAAAAATAAAAATAATTTTAAAACTAACTTTATTTTTGGACTGCATCAAATTTTCTGTGATGTTGTCAAAATGTCATGTTGTCACATTTTTTCAGAGAAGTGAAATGACCTGGTGACCTGGTGACCTGGTGACCCCTTCAGTTCTTCAAAAATAAGTCATAACTGCCTTCCTCCTGTGATGTTGTCAAAATGTCATGTTGTCACATTTTTTCAGAGAAGTGAAATGACCTGGTGACCTGGTGACCCCTTCAGTTCTTCAAAAATAAGTCATAACTGCCTTCCTCCTGTGATGTTGTCAAAATGTCATGTTGTCACATTTTTTCAGAGAAGTGAAATGACCTGGTGACCTGGTGACCCCTTCAGTTCTTCAAAAATAAGTCATAACTGCCTTCCTCCTGTGATGTTGTCAAAATGTCATGTTGTCACATTTTTTCAGAGAAGTGAAATGACCTGGTGACCTGGTGACCTGGTGACCCCTTCAGTTCTTCAAAAATAAGTCATAACTGCCTTCCTCCTGTGATGTTGTCAAAATGTCATGTTGTCACATTTTTTCAGAGAAGTGAAATGACCTGGTGACCTGGTGACCTGGTGACATTAACGTAAACATATATTTTTGGTCGTTTATGATAAAAATAAATGGTTCATTTACTCACAATATTTTTGTACAAAACGTCCCCAAACTTTTAACTTCTTTTCTGCAGTTTCTAATGCTATCTTAGCGAGTTCATATTCTCTAAATTCTCTCTTTAAATCTTCTTGTTCCCATTGGTCTAGTTCGTATGAAGAATCTCTATAAACATAACATATCTCACGTTCATGTTCTAATTGTTTTTCATGCATTTTTCTAACTTCTTGTTCGAACAAAGGTTTAGCATTTTCAACTGTATCTTCGAGTTCTTCTTCATCTAATTTCTCATGAACTTTCTTGTCTATGGAGTCCATAATATCTTTGACATAAAATGCATACTTTACAGAGCACCATTCAGCAACAAAATGAACGAGGTCAGGATGTATGTAAATACCTTTGAATTCATTCATAACACCCTTAGTAAGCTCATAAAAAGCTTGTTTTGAGGTTGAGCCACTTTTGGCTCGACCGTATTCTTTCAACCAAAACTCAAGAATTTCCTGCATTTTAGCACTATTGAGAAATCTGTTTAAATGGTTTAACCTTCCCGCTTCTCTTGCCATCTTTGTTGCATTAATGTAACCATCCTTGTCTCTACGTAAGACTTCAATACCATTATAAGTGCCTTTTGTGAATGTTTCGCCATTAGATTTGTTTGTGAATGTTTTTGCTTCGACTGACATTTCTGTTCTTACATACAAATAAAAAAATAAAAATAATTTTAAAACTAACTTTATTTTTGAACTGCATCATATTTCCAGGACTGTTGTCAAAATGTCATGTTGTCACATTTTTTCAGAGAAGTTAAATGACCTGGTGACACATGGTGACATAGTGACACCTTCAGTTCTTCAAAAATAATTAATTATTGAATGACCTGAAAACATTAACATAAACATTAACGATAAAATTTATTTCTGCAGTTCATCCATTACTTCATTACCTAATTAATTACAGACATAAAATATATTTAGTTCATTCAATGAACGCGGTACCATGCGAATATAGTCATAAATGGTGGCATATAATCTTTACCCAAGCCTGTTGGATTTGTTGTGAAAGTGTGTGAATGATTTCCTCCTGGTTCAGTTGGTCGAAAAGTCTTTTTTGCCGAATGGTTATAATCTGGAGATAAAACGTCATTGCCAGCATAATATTCTGAGTTGTATAATGGGTGGTCTCTTAATGAGTGGCTATGGTCGCCAGAAAAGTTTGTAGTTCCTGTATGAGTGTGCGATGGAAGGTTTGCTTCAGTAATTTTCTTCGAACCTCCTGTTTGCTTTGAAGAGTTAGCACAATAAAGGAATTTATCTACAATCTGTTCCCACGTACCGAAACCCAGAACTGTTGCTGGATTTGTTGAGTTCATTGACGTATAAATAGAACCAATGGGGTAAATCATCTCAAGAATTGTATTTAATCCATTATGAATATTGAATTTATTATATAATATTGAATATTGGTGAGTATTTAAAACTGGTCTTGTTATCAATATTAACGTATTATTTTTGAAAATTGCTTTTCTAACATCTTGAAATTTTGTGATTTCAGACCAGTTTCTTCCATCACTACTGATATTTACTAAATCACCGCATCCTAAAGCAATGAAATACCCATCAATATAAAATAAATTTGTAAATCTATAATTTCGAGTAAATTTTGGAGTGAATGAATAAACCAATTCCCAATTTGATAAATCCTGTGATAAATAAATATGTCTGTTATAACTTACAGGATATGAATAGACCATTCTACTTGAAACGAGAACATAAACATTTGATCCATAACATAAAGCTTCAATGTCTCCATCAGCTTGAAAAATTCGTTCAAATTGACCTTGTGATATTGAAGATGATCTATAAATTTTATCATTTTGTAGGATAAAATACATGTTGTTAATGTAATACCACTTACTCGTATAATCAATTTTCAAATCTGATGACATCATACTAAACATATAATAATTTATCCCATCCTCACTAATGAAAATTTGATTGACTTCATAAATTAGTACCCATTTATTATTAACACATCTAATAGGATTATTTGGATATTTAAATTTAGCATCTTGATTTAAATTACATTTGAACCATTGGATACAATCGAATGAATAACAAGGGTAAAAATCATCTCCAACCGTTATCATTCCCATAAATTTACCGTTATTATATTCAACATATAAAATTATTGGATTAATGATTGGCTCTCGTGTATCAGGATTCAAAACAGATGGAGTAAATGATTCATAGTTTTTAAAATCATTTGTTTTAAAATAATAAAGCACTCCAGCTGTATAAAATAAATACATGGTCACTCCATCGAAACATATCCATTCAAAAGAATCTATATCAAAGGTTTTATCTGATGATTTCATAAAATTTAAAAATGGTGGAGTAAAATAGACCTCTGATTGTTTTATTTCTTCATTAACAAATGATATATCTGCCTTCTTCTCTAACTTACTAGCCACATATTCCTTATCCGCTTTCTTATTTAACTCATCGTTAACATATTCCTTATCTGCTTTAAGGTCTAAACATCCTGAAACCCATCCTGTATCAGCTTTAGTTTTTAAAATCTTTGATGTCCGTTCATGATACCATTCAACCATTTCTTTAATTTCATTATCTTTTTCATCCACATATTCCTTATCTGCCTTCTTCTCTAACTTACTAGCCACATATTCCTTATCCGCTTTCTTATTTAACTCATCGTTAACATATTCCTTATCTGCTTTAAGGTCTAAACATCCTGAAACCCATCCTGTATCAGCTTTAGTTTTTAAAATCTTTGATGTCCGTTCATGATACCATTCAACCATTTCTTTAATTTCATTATCTTTTTCATCCACATATTCCTTATCTGCCTTCTTCTCTAACTTACTAGCCACATATTCCTTATCCGCTTTCTTATTTAACTCATCGTTAACATAAACCAAATTTGCCTTCTTCATTAATTCACTATCCACGTATTCCTTATCTGCCTTCTTCTCTAACTTACTAGCCACATATTCCTTATCCGCTTTCTTATTTAACTCATCGTTAACATATTCCTTATCTGCTTTAAGGTCTAAACATCCTGAAACCCATCCTGTATCAGCTTTAGTTTTTAAAATCTTTGATGTCCGTTCATGATACCATTCAACCATTTCTTTAATTTCATTATCTTTTTCATCCACATATTCCTTATCTGCCTTCTTCTCTAACTTACTAGCCACATATTCCTTATCCGCTTTCTTATTTAACTCATCGTTAACATAAACCAAATTTGCCTTCTTCATTAATTCACTATCCACGTATTCCTTATCTGCCTTCTTCATTATGTCATTTAGGAAACCTTCTATGAATTCCTCATTTAAATTAAATCTTCCAATCTTCAAAACTTTAGGAAATGCATTTAATGCGTAATATCTCTGTTCTTCTGGTGGAATTGATGTTATATCATCCGTTATTCCTTTAATTTTTGAATTCATAAATAAAATTTCTTTTATATTTGATATCACTGCACCACCCTTGCAAACGAATTCGAAATGGTCATTTTTCAATACTATCTCCAAATCTCCATATTTCAACCTTTGCGTTTGTTCTGCCGTCTTTGAATTATATGCATATATGGCGTATGTAATGGTCTGTGCCTTAAGTTGCTGTGGTTGCTGTTGTTTAATCATTTATTATGATTTAAAAATAAATATTTAATCTGTTATCTCATCAGCTATTTTTTCTATTTGAAATTGCCATAATATTTCATTCATGAATTCTAAATCACAATCAAATAGGTCAGTTACTCTAAATTTAATATTTGATAAATCTTTTGAATGAAGAATAAATGAATTCCCGGATAATTGAAACGGATATGATAAAGAAAATGTGTTTAAGTTGATGGATAAAATGTTTTGTATTGATGGGTAAGAGTTAGGGTCTAATGTTTGATGTGAAAATCTCATTGGGGTATTAACTTTATCACATTTGATTAAAATGAAATTGGAACCAGTGTCAGAATACAAAACATCCCCAACATCTTTTTCAAAATTTAATATCCCCAACAATGAACGAAGATGAGGAGTACAAAATTTAATTTTCAGCGGAAATTTAATAAGGTTATTTATTTCATCAAGTTCAAAAAGTTTATCAGGTTTTGATTTAAAATTTTCTTCATACCATACGATAAATGATTCATTTAAATAACTTAAAATCGTGTTAATATCCCATTTCGCTATCACATTATTTATATACATATCATACGTTTTTTCATGGTCATCTTTAATAAATGATATATAATCTGAAGGGTCTAAAAGAATGGGATTAAATTTACCACTCACAGAAACGAGAGTAACATTATAAATTCCGCTAACTGTTAAATTTAATTCACAGCTATTATTCGAAATAATATTGATAATTGACATTTTTATTACGATTAAAAATATGGTAAAGCGTTATTTTCCAGTGATAAATAAAACTAGAATAAGATTACCTCAAGAATTCATAAATTCAACGAATAAGAAATTCATTCATGTTATAAATTTTAGTGTTTTCAGAAAATATGAGTCAATGTCATATTCATCATCAGGTTATATTTCACTTCATTCAAATTTAGTTCAATCAAACTCATATAATGACCATTTCATAAGATTTTCAGATGGTATTAAAAATGTAATTGATAGATTAAAATATGAACAGATTGACAATATCGAATTTTTGGAATTTTGGTTTAAATATCCCGATGGAAAAAAGATTGAAGTTAAAGATAAAGCTGATACTATAACAAAAACAATTACAATGACCGATCCAGATAGTGGGGAACAAAAAGAAATAAAACAAACGATAGAAACTGGTGAAAGGTCAATTATTATTGATTATGATTCAAAGGATTATTATTCGATAATGTTAATGCTTGAATATTAAATGGCCTTAACAAAGAATTTTTCAAGTGATATTTTATATTCATCAACTATTTTATTGTATATGTTATTATAAGTTAAATGTAGTTCAGTTGTTGCTCCGTTCTTTGATATCTTAATTGTGCTAATATCCTTTATAGGATTTATTTTTGCAACTGTTCCACAGCATGAAACCTCATCATCTATGAAAAATTGAATCTTAACGTCTGAATCTTGAACATCACAAAGAATGGCGATAATGTGAATTAATGATTCATAAGGTAAAATAATTAAACCAGATTGGTCAATTAAATTTATTATTGAATCATAATTATTAATTATTATATCACGGTAAATTTTCATTAATTCAGAATTAATGTCTACTTTATATGGCGCATTGCGACTGGAATCGTAGATTCCTGGGTTCTCGATGTTTGATGAAAGAGGCGGGGGGTATGTTGGATAAGTGGGAATTTCAACGGGTTCTTTACCGGGTTCAGATAAAATGATTGGGTCTCCATCTTCTTTATTTTGCTCCTCCTCCTTTTTCGGTAAGTCACGAGTTAATAAATTTGGTTGAGTTGCTGACCTTGTTAATTCAGGACTAACATTAACTTTAACATTTTGAATAATTCGTGATTTATCATCATTTACGTTATAACCAACCGTAATCTCTGCTTTTGCGTTAGTGTTCTTTTGACTAGTGAAACGCCTTCTCATTTATAATCGAATAAAAAAAAGAAAAATATATTTAAAGTTTTATTTAGTTGTTACGGTAATATCCCAAGGTTCATCATTTGTTTGCTTATACTTTCTTTGTAACTGCACCAATTATGTTATTGATATTGCTTTGAGTTTCTTCCAGTCTTATTTTATCATTTACAATATCTTTAATCATTTCATTACATGCATTCTTAAAACCATCTGATTTTTCTAATTTACGTCTATCACTTTCTTTAATTAAATCAAAGTTATAACCTTGTTGAGAATAAAGTGGTTTCTTTATCAATTCCTTGAACGCTTCTGAAAGTGAAGATGAAGAAATTCTTGCCACTTGAATTGGTTTAAATTCTGCTTTCATTGCTTCTTTCTGTTCATTGAACACTGGATCGAATAAAGCAACTTTAAAGAATTTCTTAGCTGAAATTTCAGGTCTCAAATTTGCATATTGACCATCAAACTGATTAACATATCGTGGTAATCCATCCGGTCCCTCTTCAACAGCATTTAATTTTTCATTGAAATAAGAATATGGAATAAGATGGTATGAATACATTGGACCATTTTCACCTTCTCCAATGTATTGTTTAACAGCTTTTCCATTTTCATCAAATTGCATAGGATAACATTCATTATATGCTTTACGTTTAGGATAATCCGTCATTGTTAATTTATACCCATTTATGACTTTAATATTTCCTTGACCATCAGTAACGAAAACTTCATTTATACCATCAGGCTTTCCATTTGGTCCTGTAATGTCTGCTTCATGTGCTTCCCAATTTGGTCCATGACGTTTGGCATATGCTTGAGCTTCTGGTAATGTTAAAACGTTTCTCATTTGTTTAACATCCTTTTGAAGACCGGCAACAATGTGGACTAATTCTTTCATTCCGTCTGGAACTTTCATAGTTCTATTATATGGACCCTTTTTGTTTGTCCCTTGTTTTAATGGAACCTGTAGAAGATTTGCTATTTCTGTCATGTTTAATTATAAATAAAAAATAAAAATTAATTATAAAAAGTTATTCGAATTTAATGGAACCTTTATTTAAATCAACTATTATTTTTCCATGTTCACCTAATTGTTGATATTGTGTGTAAAGTTCATTAATGCTCATTGGTAAATTCACTTGATAAAGCATAACGTTCAACTGTTGACGACTAAACCCACTGAAAATGAAAAGTGTTGATAGATTTGATTTAATGTTTGTGCTTAATGCTTTGAAATATTGAACAGCCATAAAGAATGAACACTGAATGTGTCGACATTGAGTTAATAACTGATTAAAATATGATTTCTCATTTGTTATTAGTTTTGATTTCACTGCATCATCTAGAAAAATGAGTGAATGCAAAAATTCTCTATCAAAATTTGAAATAGAAAGTGTTTCAAATAATTCATCCCTTTGTTTATCAATAATTTTATCCTCTAATCCTTGCTTCTTGATTGTATTATATAATTCTTTATACATTAAAAAGTTTTTTAAATAATCTTCTGCTTCTTCTTGTGATAAATAAATAATTGGAATTTTGATTAAATGCTTTAAAGATTCAAATGTATCATCTGAAGGTGAACCTGAACGGTTGATATAAATTAACACATGTGAATAGGGGGAAGTGTTAGCAATAATGATAATTTGTTTTAATATCGTTAATGTTTTACCTTTATTTTGTTTACCAATTGCTGCAGTGATTGAATTTAAGTAACATTCAGAATATGGAATTTTCATTAATTTTTCCTTAGATAGAGCATTTCTATTATCACTCAATGCTTCATTAATCATATCATCTACGTATGTATTATATACTCCTGCTAATTCTTCATAAGGGGTGGATGAATTTAAATCCATTTAATCAAAAATAAATTTATAATTTTAAACATTTCTATTCATCAATATTTCATCATATGAACTTCTATACTGTGGTGGTGTACCTGTTGGATGATATTTCAAACCTTCATCCGGTGTCCATGTCCAATATGTAGTCCTAGTAAACCAAACCTGAGGAGGATTTGTCACCTTTGAACAGTAAGTGTCATTTTCACCCTGAATGATTGGATAAGCTTTCACTTGTACTGTAACTTGTGAGTTGAAAGTTTCTAATCCATCAAAGAATATACCCGCTCCATCACGTTGAACTGGAATAGTGCATAAGAATGAAGTTTGGTCTTTCCATGTTCTAGCTAATGGTGTGCCATTATCATCATTCAGTGGTCTAGTTAATGAGTCCTCGTATTCTTCTGTGCATTCATTCACTCCATCTAAATCAGAAGCTTGAAGCATACGTGTAAAGAATATGTCACCCACTGTGGTCATCGCTTGATCGGGGAAGTTTCTGGAATCTATAGTGACCTGAAGACCTCGAAGCATTGGATTTTCTAAAACCGTTCTTTGCATTGCATTCTTCGGAAATGTTAACACAACATCTGTAACATTATGAAGGGCGTATGAGAAATCTGAGCTGATACCTTCAGGAGAGATGCAACCTCCATTTAGTGAACGAACGTCAATATGTTGAGCTGGAATCATGAATGGATCTTCCTTACTAAATAAACGTGGTATTGCTTTAACTGATTCTTCAATTAAACCGTATCCTGGTGTAATGCATTTATCCTCTAAAACTTCCATCTTTGTGCATGAAATAATAACGTCATCAACTGTTGCGTCAGCAGATGTAGCGACTAAGCTTGTAATTAATTTGGCAGGAAGTCCGATTTGTTGGAATTTGCGATCATATTTATAAACATGATTCATAATCTTTTCATAATTTTCATCAGTTATCTTTTCATAAACGTAATTTTGTAAATCAGCAACTCTTAACGGGTCAACCTGACAAAATACTAAAGTATCCCTGAAAACATAATATTTAAGAATGATATCACCAAATGATTTAGGATAATCATCGAACGCCTGAAATGCTAACAAATCATTTACCGGAATAATCATATCAAAAGTGATATCAACTTCTTCATTTGCTTTCTTGAAAACTTCTGAAGGGTCAATATATTTACCACATACTGAGTTATCATATTTTTGAACATTATTATATAACGAATGAACAAACTTTTTAACTTTCCTTTCTGATTTTGGTTTATATGTTGCAAATGCGAAAGATTCACGGGCGCAATCCATCTGAAGATAACCGGCATCACCTCTTTCGGTTTCTACTTCTAATTGTTTAAAGTTTTGATTTGATGATTTGTAACCAACGAATAAACGCATGCATTTAAAAGCGGCATCACATGTGAAAGCTTTATTTGAAACTAGAGTTGCTTTAACTTTGCGTTTAATATATGTGTCACCTAATTGGTTCACATCATGAGCTGGGTTTGTAATTCTTAAATGAGTTTGTTTATCATCAAAATATGGAGTATCAGAGTCATAGCATGAACTTTCAAGTTCTCTATAATATCTTCTACCATCATTCTTCGCGAATATTTCATTTATCTTTTCGAATGAATGAAACACATTTCCATTAATCGGTTTAGTGTTTGGCACCAAATAGTTAGTCGTCATTTATTATTAAATAAAAAATCAAAATTAAAAGATGAAAATGAATTTTTAATTTTAATGAAATAATCAACTATGGCTGCAGGTATATTTAAGAAACTGTGGGATAAAGTAAAAAGAGGAGCGCATAACGTTTGGGAAACAATGAAGAAAGGAGCAAATTGGATATTTAAGAATAAAGAAGCAATTAGTGACGTTGCTGAATCAATAACACCAAAAGCCGCCCCAATAAGAGAAATATTAAATAAAGGAGAAAAAGTTTATCAAAGACTACAACCGATACTAAGATAAAAATAATATTTATTTATTTTTCCACTATCTACCTCCTATTTTATTAAGTATTCCTTCAGCTATTCCACCAATTGCGTTACCTGCTTGTGCTCCCATTGCCGGATTACCTGCTTTTGTACCTAATACTCCACCTATGATAGTTCCTGCCGTTTTCGCTACTGGTGCCAAAAAGTTTGCAATGGGTTTAATAATCTTTTGATGAACCCAACCCGCAGCTTTCTTAATTCCTTCCCATAATTTTTTAAAGAATCCTGCAGCCATTTCTGATTTAATATTAATTAAAAAATATATTTCATCACTTATATTCTAATTTTTATTTAATGATAAATGAAACCAATTTTAAAAATAAATGAAACAGAGGAGGAAGAAATAAATGAAAGTGAAAATGTTCAACAAAAAATAAACGTTGTTAAACCAATTACTGAAACAAAAATTTTTTCATCTGTTGAAGAATTTAATGACTATTATGCTAATAATAAAAAATTATTTGAAGAATTGACAACATGTAAATTGAATAAAATGTTTAAAGTTGATGGATTCAAAATTTCAAAAATAAAAGGAGTGGTTAGTTTGAAATCTATTCCTCAATCAAGAATCACCTCATTAATGAAAATAGATGATTTAACAAAAAGAATAGAAATTATTGAAGAAAGAATGAATCAAATAATTGATTTCATAAATCATGACTCGTTGAGCCCGGGTCCTTAAAGCCCAGGACTTAAAGTCCATCACTGAGTTCAAGGTTATATTCATCAAATATTTCATTATTAAATGCAACTTCTGCTAGTTTATTTATTTTTTCAATACGATCATTTGAAAGTCTATCGTTTAATTTTTTCTGAAGTTTTTCATTTTCTAGTTCTGAAACTTTATTTGGATGATATTTAAACCCGTTAAATTCTTTTTCCTCAGTTTTGATCATTAATTTACAAAGAACTTTTGTGGTTGGAATTCGTTTAAACCATTTATCATTAATATTTGTTATAAATTCAATATTCGGAATTAATTCCCAAATTTTTGCATTTTCAATTAATTTATTATCAAATGCAAAAGCAATAGGTTTAATATTAAACTTACCTTTATAATATAAACTTTCTACATAATCATCGAAATAAACATCTACTTGTTTAACATTTTCAAGAATTGGTGAAAGAGCATCCATTAATTGATTGACGGTTACGAATCTTGATCCACTCATTTTCTTACGAATTAAAAAAATAAAAAAAATAAATTTAACTTAGTTTTAATTTTACGTAAGAAGTCAATTTTTTAAATCTTGATTTATTCAAAAACGTAAGAATAAAAACCGTAAGAATCATACATTTTTTACTTCATATGTTAAAAAAAATGATACAAAATCGTTCAATATTGTATGAATTCTTACGTTTACAAAAAAAGTCACACAACCCGTCAACATATACTACTATGAATCATCAGTATATTCATTGATTTCTTTAATTTGATTACAGTGAAAATCATCACCAATTTGTATTTCTTAATCAATATTTTCTGATTCTGAAGAGAAAGAAATTGGAGAATTTTGAAAATTCGGGATTTTTTCTTCATCTTCACTGTTATCAAATTCTTCCTTTATATTGGTATCAATTTTATCTTCAATTTTGATGATTTCTTCATCTGACATATCAATGAAAAAAATGTAAAAATTCCACCGGAAAAGTGACAAATAATTTTATTTGTTTGTTTGGCTGCATGTCTTAAAATGCCATTACTCTTTTTTATCTATCGGCTTGTGATATCAAACCGATTTTAATTGCCTTTATAATATTTAAAATTATGAACTCCATCTACTAAAATTATAAATTTTTTTACTTTTCAGTTATGGCGTTAAAAATCACCTGAAAATATACAGATACAAAAAACTCTCGTAATACCACTAGTAATTGCAAGTAGGCAAGAAATTTTATCAAAAAATTTAAATTTTCTTCTGTCTTTATCATTTTAAGTATTATATATCAGCATAAAAGATGTACTGCACGATAGTATTCAAGTTTTACATGATGTTTTCGTTTTCTCATGATATTAATTATTTTTTTTTATCTATAATGAAAATACGAGTATTGATTAAACTACATGATATTTTAGATTTACTTCATGATTTAAACAAGAAATAAATTTATGCTTCCGCATGAACTCCGAAGGATCTTACTAATTTTCGAATAGGAGTAGACTTATCGAGTTTTGTAATCTCATTTTGTCTTTGAACATTATACTGAGATAATTTATCCTTCAATTGTGAGTCATACTTCTGATTTTCAAAATATTTGTCAAATGGAATATTATTTTCCGCAGATTGAGCCAGAGCGTCCAAAGCCAAGCTCTGAACCAAATCTGGCCTAATCTGGGCAATAAGTTTGTCTCCATTGATTCCAGTTTTCGGATCTGAGTAAAATGAGGAAAGTTTGACCTCTTCAAGGTCTTTATCATTAAGAAAATGATTATTGGTCAAAGGAACTGTGTTATCATCTCCTCCTTGTAAAAGAGAAGTGATTGCCGGCGAAACTCCGAAATCATCAACAAGAACTTCATCAGGACCTTTCTTTGATCAGTCAATCCTAGAAAGTAAGGCAGGAATATCTCTCTGGAGCTTCTTAACCATATTATCGTCCTCATCATCGCTAACAAATACTTTAATATTACTAAAATCAGCTTCTGGCTCAGAATAATCAGAATAGTATTCTTCAATGATAGTCTTCTGCCTTTGTACTGGCTTTCTTTCACCTTCATCGTCACTTTCAAGTACAATTTCAGTAATAATTTTTTCAATTGGAGCTGTTCTTCTCCTTCTGCCTGATTTCGGCTGTATAAGTAACGAATCAATCGGTTCAACATTAATAAGAGATGCTGTGGCTGCAGATGACTTTCTTGAAACTTTTTGAGGAGAAGATTTCTTCATTAAGTCTGCAATATTGCTTGTAGAGCCTCTCCTGATTGGTCTTCTAGCTGTTGAAGGACGTCTTGAAGCAGTTGAAGGCCTTCTTGCGGTTGAATTTCTTCTCGAAGCTGCCTTTGAGTTCTTAAGGCCGGCAGTAGTATTTCTATGAGCTTTGGAATTGGTTTTCTTCTTCAATTGGTCAAAGAAGATTTGATCATCGATCGAATCAGATGATGAAGAAGATTCGCTCAGCTCGATAGGTACTTTCTCTTCAACCAATTCTTCTTTGCCCGTGTTTGGATTAATATGCTTTTTGATAACAGTAACAACTTGTTGAACAACTTTTTTCGGATCTCTCCGTTTCTTGACTCGGATGACTTGCGTCTCTGGTTCCGATGTATCACCAGCTTTTGTAGTTTTCGGTTTACGTTGTTTCTTAATAACGGTAGTTTTCTTGACAATCTTTTCGGTTTCCTTTTGCCACCGCTGTTTTAGGACGGGATTTATCTTCGGATGATTCTGAATCTGATTCATCGTCGTTATCTTTCGAATCTGATATTAATGGTTTTGCATTCGAAGGACGAGCGCTTGACCTATGTTTGGCGCTTGATTTACGTGGGCTTGATGGCGTTGAGTTGGATGAAGGCTCTTCATCTGATGTAGGAACAGCAATTTGTTCTTCGTAAGTTTCTTCGCGCCCAGTTTCTTTATTGATTCGTTTCTTGATAACTGTGACATATTGTATCCGTCTATGACGACGCTTTCGTTGTCTTTTCTCTTGAGAGTCGTTTGGATTATCCATCGTTTCGTCGTTGTCTTGAGTTGCTTCTGCTAAAGCTTTCTTTCTTTCCTCTGCTTCTTTCATTTGTTTTGCAAGTTCTTCTGGGGTAACCTTTTCTTCATACGTTTCTATTTCACCTGTTACAGGATTCTTTCTTCTTTTCACGATAGTAATAAGTGTCGGAGGTGTAACTGTAGTATCCCTGTGATGCCTCCGCTTTCTAATCCTATGAACAATAGTTTCAGGTTCCTGATCTTGTGGTGGTTGATTCTGATTATTCTTTTTCTTCTTAACAATAACTTTCTGGATGATTTTCTTTGGCTGTTTCTTCACTCCTTTCTTCTTTCTGATGATAATTGGATCTGGATCTTTTTCCGGTTCAGCCTTTTTTTTTCGATCTGTGCTTATGGATAACAACTTTTTTGACAACTTTCCTAACAATCGGTTTCTTTTTTCCTTTGCGTCGATTCGCTGGGGCTTTATTTGAATTAACGGGTTTTCGAATTGGAGCTTTTTTCTTGCGCTTGATAGTAACTGTCTTTGTAATCGTAACAGTTTTTGTTTTATCTTTCGATCCTAACGCCTTTCCGAGCGTTTGAGAATCTTTTGTTATTTTCGTTGATTTGTCTTTAGATTTTTTAGATGCTGCATTCCTGATTGCTGCTGATGCATCCATTGAGTCCAACCTTTGTCTTTTCACTCGTTTGACAGGTTGAGCTGCAACTTCATCAAAATCAACGCTTAATGGCTCATCATCATCGTTGTCAGCAGCTGTTGGTTTGTGGGGACTCTTTTTAGGAGATTTCTTCCGCGCATTGGAAGGCTTAAGTGACATTACGACAATTTGACATAAAAGGTGACATCTAAATTGAAAGGGCGACTCAAAAGATTCAATGAACTGATCAGTATGAAAAGCTAAGTTTTGGTATGATTTTGGGTATCCAGTTTGGAGAAAAATCTTCTCTAAAATTCAGTTTGGAGAAATTTTACAAAGTTGATTTAAGCTTATATTTTGGATTTTGGAGATCCCGACCGTTATTTCTCTAAACTAGATCCTTAATAATTTTTGTTCATTATTTTCACTTATTTTTCACATCAGTTTTATATGACTTATATACATTGTACCCATCAATATAAGTTTTAAGTAAGTAGATAATTTACATACAAACAAATTAAAAATAAAGTAATATAGCTGTTCAATCATAGATTGTATCACCAAACAATAAATTGTCTAATCTTTCCTTTTCATATTGCTCAGCTTCAAGTTTAGCTGTGTTCTTCTTCTTTGTCTGACCGATGACAATTCTTTCAACCAATGGTCTTCCATTTCTCTTCTTGACTGGTTTAGTTGCTCTTTCTTGCATTGCAAGCTTCTTTTCAAGCTGGATCTTCTCATTTCTAGCCTGGTTCTCCAGTCTGTACTCTGTTCTTCTTTGGTTGTTCAGTTGCTTGACCTTTTGAGCGATCATTTCTTTATCATTAATCAAATCGAGCCTCTTAATCATTGTTTCTATCTCATTTTCAATCATACTCAACATTGTTAAGGAGTTTTGGTTATTTCCAGCTGCTGGGAAACACTTAACGAATGTTTTCGAGATTGAATTTTGTAATTGCTCCAGTTTATCATCAAGATCTACAGAATCATGGTTCGATTCATTAAGTAGCTGTATCGAATTCTTTTGTTCTTTCAGTTTTTCTATTTGTTGTTCAAGGTCATTTATGTCTTTCTTTGTTTCTTCAAGTTCTATTTCAACTTCGTATTGAGAGTTCTCATATTTGCTGGCTTGTTGCCTAGAATTTTGTATTAAGAAAAGATTCTCATGCTCTAATCTGTCGAATGCGTCAATAAATTCGGAAATTGTAGAGGGACGAGTGCCATAAGTTTCTTCCATTTGATCCAATAGTTTTCCGTACAAAAGATAATTGGCATTCTTCTCTTCAAGTTGATTTAGTTCCACCTTGAGAACATCAACGTTTTGCCTTTTACGTTTAACTTTAACTTCTATCTCAGTACGTTTACGCATCTGTTCTTCTAGCATTAATTTCTCACGATCACGAGTCATTTCGAGTTGCCTTCGGACAGTTTTAAGACGATTCTGATCTTCTTCAAGAGTAAGTTGAAGTTCATCAAATTTAGCTTTGCGGGTCTGTTTAGTAATGTTAATTCTATCAAGTTCTCGCTGATGGCAGTCTATCAAAAGATTTGCTAGGAAAATCTCACGCTGTTCTTGTAAAAGTTGCGTTGTATGTTGCTGTCTTTGACGAATTTCAGTAACACCCTTAATATCGGTATCTTTATTCTTTTCAGGTGATCTGAATTTCTGCTCTATTCGCTCTCGAATTGATCTTTGTGATGTTACCTGTGAAGGAAGCATTTGTCTTTGCTTAAGTGTTAACTTCTGAGCTCCTTTGATCTTTTCTTGACGTTCTTGAACAATTTTATCTTGCTCTGCAAAAACGTCGGTAACGTCCGGGATATTAAAGGGATTATCTTTATCTCTTTTCGTAAATTTGGAGTTACGACGTGCTGAAAGCGGTCGAAGATGTGAAAAATCAGATTTAACTTGTTCTAATACTTGATCTTTTCGAATTCTCATAAAATCTTTATTGTCAAATTTTAGAAACGTCCAAAATTTTAAAGATTGATGAATGCTAAGATTCATATCATTTAGCTGATGTACAATTGTGCGTTCTACAAATTCGCTCTCAAGCTCAATCAATTGATTTTCTGCGCACAGGCACCATGAGTTTTTGCCGTGAAATTAATAGCACAGGTAGTTTCCTCATATAGAGATATCCTTATGCATAGAGCTTGAGAGGAATCTAAAGTGATTTTTTTTTTTTTAAAAAATCTAGTGCAATCTCAAAATCATGAATAAACCTCGAATCTGGATCCAATTTTTAAGGATCTCGTATGGAGAAAAATCTCCTCCAACTCGAAAATTCAATTTGAAGATCTACTTCATCTGCTTGGATCTATTAATAATGAAGGTATATTCTGATTAATTGCGAATACTATTTTCGTAAAAAAAAGTTTTTAAATACTATATATACCAGTATTTAAAGATGTACCGGAGATTCGGACTGAAACCTCGTATTCGCCAAGATATGACATTCCAAAGTTGAAAATTTTGAGAGGAGATAGGTGGTCGGTCGGAATTCCTTAATATGATTTTCGGTATTCTTATTCTTTCAAATTTTTCATAGGAAAAATTTATTTTTCTGTTAACTAATAGAATTGTTTCATACCTCAAAATCCTTGAAAGATCAATTTTGTTTCTTTTCAATACATAAACATTTTTTTGATCAAAATTTTTAATGTACTCTGAACCAAATTATTTCGAGCAAATACCTAGATTTTTCAAACAAATTTATTTGCATTTAATGTATTTATATGATTCATACATGATTGGTTTGCATCCCGAACGTAAAAATTATCCACAGTCCTATGAAAGTTTCTTAGCTAATAAGCAAACACCTGAAATAATAAAAAGAACAGCTATCAGGAAAAATCACGAATATTTCTTATATTGTCACATATCAAATGCGTATGAAGAGTCATTTCCCGAGTATTTTTCTGAAACATTATGGAAAGCGAAACAATTTCAATTCAGAGCTGCAACAGATGATGATTTTGGATATTGTGATGTATTCAAAGATCATATGTTAACTAAATACATTCCATCGCGTAAAAATATTTTAGATCAAAAAGAGTTACAAGATATAAGAGATTTTGTTGATAAAGCTAAACCAGAAGACTTCTTAATCATGGATCCAGATACAAAGCGATTTGTTTAATACAACCCTCGAACACTCAACCGACTAAGAATTTATGTGAGAGACACAGAGCAAACACTGTTTTTTAGGACTCATTTTGTTGGAATACTACCATACTTTCCTCGTCTTGGTGAGAAAAAATCTGAATGGTATATAAACATTTTAGATTGCGTAGAATAAACAAACTCTTTAAAAAAATCTCTAAATTTACTAATGATTTGAAAGAATGGAACCTATCTTGTTAAAGACACAGTCACTCTTTAACCATAAAATTAAAAAAATATCTAGGATATTTATATACCATTAATATCTCTAGAGAGACCTTTGATGGGATGAGGCAGCAGAACATAGCCATCTATATTTTCTCAATGCACATTGATTCGGATGAACCTTCTTCAGGTTGAGTATTTTTTGCAATTTCAAAGTAATAGAATAGCTTCTAAAATGATTTACATATACATTAACATACATTAGAATTCGATAGTATCCAAAATTTTTGCCGTCACTCCGAGGTGTTACCCCCTGCATTTTCTTTCGTTGAAAATTCGGTGTTATCTTGGTACATTTATTGAGCTCGCATAGATATTTAGAGAACAGTTGATATTGATGATGTATTGTACATGACACAATGTATAAATTTATTAAGATTATTAAGTTCAACATTGTTATTGGAGATTTCTAATATGTTTATAGATTTTTGATTTTTTAGTCGGAATTACTCACGCAAATGTATTTTACATGAGAAATATGAATGCATTTCAATTTTTGATTTTCAATCATCTTATATCTCGACTTTGGCCCTGGGAATTTCAATAAGATTCTATATATTATTAGATTATATGATATTATTAATTTATACAAAATTGCAGGAAAAGTTGTGCTAATTTGGTCAACTTTACTGCACAACAAGAAAGTGCTGCACGCCTGTATTTCCCAATAAAGTTTTCATTCTTTATTATTTGTGAAATGCATTGCTTAAGTTTTGAACCTTCGTACTCTGATAAGTTTTATTTTGTACGGGCAGACTATTGCATGTATTAGTTCAATAAAAATTAGAAAAATGAAATATCAAATTTCAAATCAATCAAATTCAATAAATACATTATGTGCTATTTGATCAAAATATATTTTTGAGCTAAACTATTTAAGTCAAAATCGTGTTTTTATTATAAGAAAAATGTAAATAATAAATAAATAAATATATAAAAGAAAGCCACATAAATATTTGAAAATGTAAGTAAAAATGGAAACGACACCTGTTTTGTACTGATTATCATAACGGAGAACCTCTCTTTTCGTGATAATAAGGCTCAGCGCTTTTTATGTTACAGTACGCAAGCAAGTAAAATGACTTCACATCTACTTCCTGAAGTGGTATTTCTGGAGAAATCGCTGCGCGACGAACAGAATTTTTGGTTTCATTCAATGAGTAGAACTGATTAGAATAGACCACAGTAATCTCGAATTTATTATCGTCTATGCGTAAAGCCAAAAGATTTGCGCATGAATAGCCACGTCGATTTATTAGATACCAATTGAAATCACCAATGACGATGTAACTGTATCTTGGAATGTTGTGCATTTTCATGATTGCATCAAAGTACAAATTGAAAACATGGCCATTAGATCCGTCTAATTTTCCTCTGTGATAATCTGTTTGGGCATAAACCGTTATTAAGGGGCGCCCCCTTTGTTAACTGCCAAAACTCTGTTTTGTAACTGTTCAACGTCCGCTAAGGTCATATTCTTATTAGTCGTCAACAATGGACTAGAATCTTTCAAGGTCAAAAGTTCATACAGTTCGTTTCCAGAGTATCCGTAAAACAGTTTCCTGATTTTAATGAACGCATCAAGGACAGGAACATCAGAGTAGGCATCTTGCATCAGGTTTCCGAGGAATAGATAAGACATGCTGATAACCGGAACCTTTATTGTATTGCCATTCCTATAATGTATATCTTCCCTCATTCCTGAAAAATGAAGCAAGAAAGTCTGATTGCAATTCATCATCGGATTCTTCACTTAAACATCTATGTACAATTTGCCAAACTCATCATTAATTTCTTGGATTTCCATAAAGTCCTCATTACTTCCCATGTAAAGCTTAGCGCCATTAGGCTTAGTTAGTATGTCCAAATATATTTGGGCCAACCTTGCTGGCTTGTTCATGGCTTCGGCTATTATGATAGCATCCATGCTGCACGTTGGGAGGTCAATCTGGCGATGTATATATATCAATTCGGAGAGTAGGAACTGAGGTAAGGTTAACGGTACTACTGATTTGTTAAGATATTGGAAAATTTGCTTTCCTTGTTCGCTAAGTCTAGCATGGTTTGACTCTTCCAATACTTCACGTAATGACTTGTTCACATCTTTGCGAATACAAATTCTGTCGTCCATTTTCAATAAGCAAGCTTGCAAATTATCGAAAATTTTATTAACTCCAAGCAAACTCTGATTATTGCTCAAGTTTTCAATCGCTGCTCTATCACTTGCGAAACTTAGAAAATTTGTTTTACTTTTTTCTATGCACTTACCGTCATTACGGAAGATGTATGTTACTAATTTGGCTGAAATTGATTTCCAGAAAGGAATGAGCCTATCCAAAGAGCCTACATATTTATTAGATACATAGCTATTTGTGATCTCATTACTAATATCCTCAATTATTTCTTTGAGTCCATTATCGAGATATCCAGCCATTATTAAAAATTTTTAATTAAAACTTGATGTACCAAAAGTGACACTTTTGATGTAATTTTCATGGAAAGTGTTTTGAGGGAAAATAAGAGGAAATTCAAAATGGGGTAATTGATCTATTCATAGCTCCCAAGTTTCATGCAGCAAATCCGAAATCAAGTCCAAGATTATCAATAATCTTTGTACCAATATTCGGTGTCCAGCAAAATAGACATAGTAATATGCATTTCTGATGCATATAGGATTGATACTCTGCACATTTTTTGAATAAACTATTATTTCTTATCTCATTTTATTTTATATTTCATATTTTAAAACTCAAAATAGGAAAAAATACCTTACATCATTAATGTGCTGCACCAATGCTTGATTTTTTTGGCATATAGAAATGCTGTAAGTTTGTATCTTCAAACTTTAGTTCACTAAACTTTATTCATCTCCATCGGACTTAAAATAACATATTGAATTACTAAAAAATAAGACATGTGAAGCTTTATTCCTAGTAAAATACCATATATAGGCTTGGGAAATGAATCCATCTAAACTTTCATCTGCTAATCAAGAAAGCAGAATCTGATTTTTGACTTTATCTATCTTTCAATGTATTTGTTATGGCATTGTACGCCTGATTGAGAACAAAGATTTTAAGAATATTTTACACATACATTGCAAGATGATTATCTAAATTGACGTGGTTAACTGTGTGTTTGCGAAAAATTCATATTAAATTACTTTTTATATACATCAACAAATTAATATGTTTATTAATCTAGTGCTTCATCATAATGATATGATTTTATAATAATAATTACAACTTATAGGAAAGACAATTATGTTTGTGGGTTATGGGGTTGAAACAGCAGTATTCATGCTTAAAAACTTGATATGATTTCCAAATATAGTAAACGGGATGATATCGCATAATGCGATATTGCGTTTATTGTATACTTTATATTGGTACATGTTTTAAGCCTATATATGAATACAGTTAAAATATTCGTTCATAATTTAAGGGTAATCATAACAATTTTTTGGGTAAATTTCATTATAGTTCGCAAACATTGAAATGAAATCAGTCGTAATAAAATTTATGATAAATTTGTAAAATGCATTTTCAAATTTTGAGAAAAATCATGTATTGATATAATGATCGGTCGCACATAAGCCGGATATTTATTTCGGGCTTGTTGGGATTTTCAAAATTCGATAATTTATAACATATCCTTTTTACCTCGTATTCGTCTTGTATATGATTCACGTCTTAGTAATTTATACATTACTACAAAGACTACTATGTGAACAATAAGGAGAACAATCGCAAGCGTTAATAACGCGCGATGCAACCCCATTTCCCGATACTGAAATGAAGTTCTTCGGTATTTTCCTTTTGCATTTAAGATAATTTTGAACCGTTTTAATGAATTTTTTTTTCATAAACTTTCTAATTTAGATTTTTATTTTTTGAAAAATTAAAAAATCTCAGAATCGGTGTTGTTTTAGTTGAGTATATCAGGTAAGTTTAATGGTTACCATATATAGTTTAAATTATATTCTAATTTTATTAAATTCATTCGTTCACATCGAATTCTAGTGACCATTTCTATTTAAAAATAGGTAAACGATTAAGATACAATATAACCAAACAATTTATTCGTACTGATAGTAAAAACCAGAAAATTAGAAAGGATTCAGGTTTCTAAGGACTGAATACCATCTATTCTTAACGGCACAAGCTGTCCTACCAGGTAATTTGTTTGCAATTAATGTCCATTTATTACCAATTCTTCTCTGTTCTGAAAGAATCAGTTGATCTTCCCATGTCTCAAACTTTGACTTTTTAAGATCAGGGGCGAGTCTATACCGCCATCTTTCTCTGCACTGTATAGCGTTCCTACCTGGAACCTTTTCTGCCACAACATCCCACACAATTGGATGACACTCATTTACTGCAGCAACCAACAATTTGTCTTCTTCTGCAGACCAGAGACCCTTAACGACTTTTGTTTCCTCTGTGCGGCTCTGTGGTGACTGATTTTCTGTGAGACTTTCTTCCAAAAATTTCTTAGCTCCCTGCAAGAACTGAGTTTCAGGTGCAGGAAGTGGAAGATCAAGGATACTTGGCAGATGGAAAAAGCTTTTCATCTGGCTCGGCGTTTCTAACATCATTTAAAAATATGAGATTTGAGAAATTGAATTGTTTTCCCAAATCTTGAAAATTGAGAGAAACTTTCTAAATTTCTTCTATTATAGTTCCATTACATATTTTCATCATTATTAACTTTAAATTGTATTGAAAAAATTCTATGTGGTTATCTCAAATTTATTAAAAAATTTCACTTTCAGATTCTTTTCAAATGGTTTGAAATCTTGATCGCTATTTTGAGAACCAGTGTCAATCGTTGATCGCATCCCGAATGATCGCCAATGTCCGCATCATTTATCGATCTTTAGTAATATCAATGATTGCATTTAATGCGAAAACGATTAAATAAAAGAAAAGATTTATTTTTGAGGAAAATGTGAATCAAAAGGTGTGCCATTCAATATTTGAATAGTTTACATTTCTAATGCTGAGAGTTCCTTCACTGAGAGTGAGGAAAATATTAAATCTGAGCTTGTATAAGTTGCACTAGCAGCATGTAGAACAATATATTCTAATTATGCTTAAATTCCTAATTTCAAGTCCGAATTTTATTTAAAACTTGATAGAAACATAAAGAATCATATACATTTATTTATATACCTGCTTTAGCATTCTGTTTTAAGTGTCAAAGAGTGAAGATTTACATAAAATCGCTTTTTTGCATTCTGGTCAAAATCATAAAAGAAGAGTCACAAAGAACACCCCTTTTGTAAACCATTTTTTCGCATTTTATTTTTTCATAGCCTGCACTATACTTTTAAGACTTTCCGGGAGCTCCATAGCACCCAACCCTTATAAAAGAAAGCTATAGATATCCTCTGATCCCACTTCCAGATGCAGCTATCTAAAATTCCTTCTATTGGTTGAAAGAATGATAGATAGCTGCATCTGTTTGAATTCTTTGGAGGATTTAATCTCAGAGGCCTCGGATACTAGTGTAATGTACCGGGGTCTCAAGTTTCTTCTGGAAGGAATCAAAATCCACTAATAATATAAATGTGTTTCTTGAATATATTTGAATTCGCTGAGTTCAACCTATTGTATGCAAATATTTATTATCTTGTTTCTATGAAATAGTATAAATCCAAATCAATTATAGGCTTTATTTAATGAATGAACTGTCCTGAATCAATGTTTCATATTGATAAGATTGGCCAACTCATTTTTGATAGTTTTAAGCCATTTTGGAATAATGTTTAATGTATTGAATTTGTTTGCAAAAAGTGAAGGCAAGAAACAAGCAGAAAACAAAGGGTTATTTAACCCTGGAAGTCAAGGACTTGTTGAAAGCCTGAAAACAGAAGTTGAGCAATTAACAGAAGATCTTGAAAAATATCGCAAAGGTAAAATCGAGCAAGATCTCCTCATTGATGATTATTCTGGAAGGATTAACAAAATTACATCCCGTTTACCCCCAAATCATGTTCAAATTCTTGATGAAGCAACAAGTGAAGTTAAAAGATTAGAAAGCGAAATCAAAGAACTCAGAAATAAGTATATATCATTACAAAAAGACAATCAGAATCGCTCAAATCTCATTGCAAACATGAATAATGACGTTTTCTCAGAAATTCAACATATTAGAAACGAAAAGTATAATATATCATTAAATCCCGAGCAAGTATTACGCGATTCAACAACGGAATTATCTGTAAAAAAGAATCAACTCAATATGTTAAATATGAAAATCGAATTATCAGCAGAAAAAGAGTTAAACATTTCAAACATAGAAAGAGACTACGAATATATGAATCAGCGACTTGAAATTGTACGCAAAAATCTTGAAAACTCCAAAAATTTACCAAAAGAAGAAAAAGAATTGATATCTAAACTCGACAATCTCAAAAAATCATCAGAAAGAACAAAACGTATCCAATATTATCGCGATCTTAACGATTATGAAATGAAATCCACTCATTCTCAGACATTAATTGAATACTGTCTAGAAAATTCCACAAACAACATCAAACAAACTATCCAATGACTCCAATTTTTAAAATATTATATTTAATAAGTTATTCAATGAACTAGATGTCAAAATTGTTAATGAAACTGGATACTTTGCCAGTGATACTATAAAGTCTAAGTTCAGCAGCGTTGCTGTGAGCTTTCTTGAATACTTCACCAACATTTGTACAAACATCTACTAAAAGTACATCTCTATTCATCCTTCTTCTCCTTCTCAGGAAGGAACAGCCAAACCTCTATTAGATATTTTGACTATGTTTAATTATTAAATTGTTTTTATAAATAATTATGCTTTTGTAAAGTGTCAAATTATAATTTTTGACAATGTAAAGTGATGAAAAAGAGAAATAATCCTGATATAGAGAAAGTTATCAAAGTTATTTCAGAAACTTCAAATGATCCAGACAAACAGGATGAAAAATCAGTTGAATCAGTTGCCAAATTCATCGAATCTCCAGAATCAATCAATTATTCGATTGGTTTACTCAAATCCGGCCAAATCAATGCTCAAATTGTTGCGTGTAATATCATAATAAACTATCTTTCAGCATCTGATTCTCAAAACATTGAATTACAAAATCAAATTCGAAATTTTGCATTTTCTCATGCACAATCTTATGATTCAATAATAAATAAACAATTGATTACTATTGTAGCAATGATTGCTATTAAAGATTTCCCAGAAAAATGGCCTTCTTTCTTAGATGAAGTTCTTTCTTCACCTGTTGTTGGTTTACAGATACTACATAAATATTTTACACTTTTAGTCGATGAGAATACGAAAAACATTGCTCCATCTCGATTTAAACAAATTCAAACATTTTTCATCAAAAAAGAAAACGATTTAGTCAATCTTATTAACTCCTCACCAAACAAAACCCCAAAGAAATACCTGCAAACTATGATTTCCAACATTTACAGTCCAGAAATGACAATTTCAAAATTAAAATCTTCAAATAAAAGTCCAAAACGGCAAACAACTGCAGCAGACGAGTTTTCAGAAAGAAACAAAGATGCAATATCCCAATTGCATACAAAAATTCAAGAAAAAGAAAGGAATATTGATTTTATGATGAATGAAATTGCCAAAATCAAGAATGACTTAGAATCAAGGAAACTAGGCTTCGATGGCAAAGTCCAACGTAAAAGGGAAGAGATGAAAAACCGCTACAAAGCAATGATTGAAGAATTACAATCCAGAGCAGCAACACAGCTTGCAGAGAACGAATTATTGACATCTAAGATATCAGAAATAACATCTAAGATCAATGACATTGTTAATGCTCCAATAAATGTAAAAAAAGTGAAATTAAATTTTGATTTTTCAAAAAATACTGAAAAACTTCTTAAAGAGCGAGAAAAAGAGATCAGAGAACAATGTAGTAAAGAGTTCTACCCATTCTTCCTTAAATTGCAGCAAGAACATGAAGAAAATATTGAATCTTTGGAAATTGAACACGAAAACGAAATTAAAAGGATTCATGAAGCTGCATTTGATGAATTAAAGATATTCAAGCCGAGAGTGTTCATTTCGCAAGAGGAAATCGCTGCCAGACAAAAATTTGAAAAAATTCAAAATAATTTAAATTCAGAATACGAAATTCAGAAAAATGCACTTCTGAAACAGATTTCTGAGATAGAAACAGATAGGGATAATAATTTACAGCAGTTATTTGAAGAAACAAAACAAAAAATTCAAAATGAAAAATCATTTTTCTCAAAACGAAGAAAAATTGTTCGTCAGAACGTTAAAAATGCAAAGAGCCAAATTCCTCAACAAATCGAAGTTCCAAAGCTTTCTCCCGAAGAAGAAAAAAATTTAAGATTATTTGTTGAGCAAAAACTGAAATCTGACTTCGAAAAGCAGTTGGAAAGCCAGGTAAATAATGTACAGGAGAACCGTGAGAACATGGTCAAAGAAATGAAAGAGATGGAAAATAATGAAATTAAAAAAGCTTCAGAGAATAATGATCTTATAATATATAACCTTGATAATGAAATATCTGATCTTGACGAAGAGTTATTGTCATTAAATCAAGAATTAGAAAAATTAAAATTAAATTATGAAAATTTAAGTGCTGAAAGAAGCTCAAATGAAGATAACTTTAGCCAAATGAGAGGCGAGAAGCTGTATTATGCTGATAATTTAAGAGATCTCGAAGCAAAATTATTAAAATACAATTTTGAGGAAGAGGAAGAAGAATCACAAGAAGTATTGGCATTGCAGAGTGAATTAGAAAAGTTTTCACATGAAATTGATAGAGAAAAAAAGAATCATTTGAAATTAATAAATTCTCTTGTTTCTCAGCACGAATCAACGAAAAACAAGATCAGTTCAAGAGCAGAAGAACTATTTGTTGTTAAAGATCAAGCAATTTCACAGTTGAAACTCAAAATTAACGAGACTAAGAAAAAGATTAAAGAAATTCACAGTGAAGTTACTTCTCTAGTAAATTAAATTATCTTGTAAAGATTTTCTATAGCTTTACCATAAAAAAATTGTAAATTTATCATTAATTGAATGAATTTTAGATTATGATTAACAAAATTATACAAAAACATAGCAATTAGATATATTATTATGATGATTGGTCTCCTCCTATTAGTTTTATAATTAAAATTAGTGCAATAAGAGCTATCCCTACACCGAAGAACTGAGAAATGGAAACATTGTTAATTCTATGCTTAAGTACATGAGTTGGAGCAGAAAATACTGTATTATTATTAGATGTTTTTTTATAAAACAATTTTGTATGATTTTCATCAAGAATCAGTTCTTGTAATTTATCACTTGCGTTTTTGTTATTAATAGAACTCGATAAAGAGTTTTGATTCGAGTAAATATTCCAAATATTATTTTCATCTAGAATAGCAAGATTTATTTGGTTGTAATTGCACGAAAGTATCATATACAGGTTGAATTCTTCATTCTTAAATTGATATTTTGAGCTTAAAATATTATTTTTCGATTTATCATAATCAAAATATTGTAAATTGGACAAATCAGGTGAAAATACTCGAATAGAATAATTTTTAAGTTCATCTATTATGTAGTTGAGAAAATCTATTGTTCGAATATATTGAGGTGAATTATTTTTGAATAGAAGTTCCGAAATTGGTTCATAATCTATCTCATCCTCTTGAAGTGTATCAACTTGTATCATAAGATCATTGATTACAAAAAGATTGTTAATTTTTGTTTTATCCTTTGATTTAACAATTGCTGCATGAATGTCATCATTCAATCCATCAATCCCATTAAGTAGCTTGAACAAACAATAAAAAATTTTCTGATGGTTGCTACTTATCATTCAATGTAAAATTAAAAATATAAAAATAATGGACGATTAAACCGCATAGAAATATATAAGGTCTATTAAATATAAATCCAATTAAATCAATGTTTACAATGTCGAAACAAGAATGAAATATTAGATAATAATATGTTCATTCATATGGATACCCAATTATATTGATATCTCATATATTGGCATGCTTAATTGCTAAATTATAACATTATTTTGCAATATTTGGAAGATTTGAATAAAAATGCTTATCAACGAACTGAAGTTGATCTGTTGTGAATACTTCGCCAAATATTGGAATTTCCTCTTCGTTTTTAGGATTCGGAAGTTTCGAATCAACGGTTATTGGTCCAACTTCTTGTGCAACTTCCCACTCTGCTGGAGTTTCGAGTGTTTCAACAACTTTTGGATATTGATAAATAGATGAATCAGTTGCTTTTTCAGTTTCTCTGCACATTTGTTGATGAACTTTCTTTTGTCGTTCTGTGAGTCCTTTTAGATTCGCACCACAATATGGACAACGATCTGATGTGCGTTTAATTGAATTTTTTTGAGCTTGAGAATCTAAACAATGATTAATATGTGATTCTGCAATCTTTGCGGAAACATGAGTTAGATCCATATTGCATATCGGGCATAACTGAACTTGGCATGGTTTTTCTTCAGGCTTTCCTTCTTTGGCTAAACAATTATTAATATGAACTTGTCTCCACATGCTATCTTGCTCTGTTAGATCAGCATTGCAAATAGGACAATAAAACCCTTCGTCATCATCAGATAAAGTCATGCAATAGATCCTAAATGAGAAATATCAAAAAGAAAATAAAAAGTTTTATCTACGATGCTGAGTTTAGTGCTAATATCAATAAGAAATTGTGATAAAGATTTGATATTTCTAGCTATATTTTTAAGTTGGAGAAGGTTATCACTTAATTTTGTCAATTCAAATATGATTTTGTTCATAATATAACTTTATTTCACAACACCACAGCATCTAAGCTGGTTGAGCAAGAATCATTGCAATAATTATTTTTTATTTGTTAGTAAATTGCTTTCCAATTTTTATCAATTTTTCATTTGCATATGAAATTTATAGGGATTATAGTATCAGAGTTTCTCCATGTATATCCGTTGAAAAAACGTCTAAAAGTAGTATATTCATTGAGATATTAATGCTATAAATTTTAGTGGAATTATAGGGGCGTAAGTGCACCCTTAAAAAAAATCGTTCCTCCGATGATAAATTTTTCATGTCACTTTTTCCCATTATAAATGTATCCAGGTCAATATAATCCGGGAAATCCAATGGGTGGAGCAATTCCTGGTGGTCGTCCAGGAGGTTCATATGGATTCCAACCAACTCAAGGTTATCCAATGCCGCAACAAGGCTATCCAGGCTCGCAAGTTCCATCTCCATACAGCTCAGGACCATATCCAGCTCCATATGGCCAGCCAGCTCCTCAACCAGGATATGGAGGCTATCCATCACCATATCAAGGCCCTGGCGCTGCTCCATATAATTCTGGACCTTATCCAACAACACAACCACCACAGCCTTTCGGAAGTTCTCCTGTTGTTCCACCACGTTCTGGAAGTGCACCAACATTTGGTTATCCAACAGTTGAAAAAATCCAATTTACAATTCCAAAGAAAAACCTTCAAACCTACGCAAATCTTTATTCAATCATTGCAGCAGCAGAAGCTCTCGGCCAACAGAAAATGGATGGATCAATTACTGATTCTGATTATGCTGAGCAAATGAAGATCTTAAAGAACAACTACGACTTCTCAACTAAAGCTTTGAAGATGAACAAGGACCAGGTTGAAGCTTTTTGCGAAACAGTTAACCTTGGCTGTTCATTTGCTTTAGTTGGCCTTTATGAAGACTTTGACACTACTCAGTCATCAAGAGGCGGTGTTACACACAGAGAAAACATGGAACTTGGCTCTTGCAAGGTCGAAATTCAAGATCATTTCGTTGTTAAGTCAAATGTTCAAGTTTACTTGCCAATCTGGGACAAGATTACACGTATTTATAAGAAGACATCATTCCTTCAGTTAAATAGCGATATGCGCCAAAGATTTGAAACATGTGATCAAATTTTGAGAACTGCCAATCCTCAGATGCCTCTTCCTGACGACAAAGTGTTCGAATTCAAGTCTAACTACTTAATTTTCGATGAAGCGTTTGTCAATTCACTTGATATTTAAAAAACATTTCCTTTTTTTAATATTTTTTCTATTTATTTTGTATTTACGCTCCACTTTCATACACCAAATGCCGAGTGTCAACAAATGCTCCTTATTTGCGGTCTTCTGGTAAATTCAACTCAATATTAATAAAAAAAAAGTTATTTTCATTGATTTTTTTATTTGATGTATAAATTATAAACTACAACAATGTGTTTTGGTGAAGATGCATTATTGCGCTCGTCAAATGTCTTCTTTTCCAGGAAAAATATGCAAAGAATTACAAAAATTAACATTCATTGTAGAATTAAAAAGAATTAAAAAGATTGGATGAAGAAACAGCATATGAAAATACCCAATGTTTGCTGACAGTATGAACGTTGTGATATCTTTCTTCCCGATTCATAAAGATTCATTTCATTGCAATGAGGAACTTTATTCTGCAGAATGTTTTGGTTTCATCATTAATAATACATCTTTTGGGAAAAAATATGATATTTTTATTCAATATTCAATATTTATATATCTCATAGGCTCGTTGTCAATGACGTATTGAAAAAACATATAACATTTTTAATTTTACAGTTCCGAAAATCAAGTTTTATTTACAAATAACAATAAAGAATAGAGATTAATTACAATTCATAAGGGTCTGAATCTGGTGATGCCTGAGGTGAATTTTGATCATTATCTGAATGAGATGAATCTTGATCATTATCTTGTTGTTGTTGAGATACGGGATCCACAGCATAAGGGTCTAGAGCTGGCTGTGGTTGAACTAATTGTTCATCATAAATAGAGGATGGTGTTTGTTGTGGAGGAAGCTGATTATCATTTGTATTCGGCTGTGGGGCATATGGATCTGAATATTGGTTCGTCTGTGAATATGGATCAGGTGCGTATGGTTCAGAAGAGTAAGGAGTTTGTACTTGATTATCATATTGAGGGTTCGGATTTAGATCATTAGAGTAATCGGGTGTTGGTGGAATATTCAGTTTCATTGCTACTGACAACTTTTCTCTCTTTTCCTATTTCTTTCTTATTTTCTTTGCTTTGATTATCTTTCATAAGAGAATACTGCAGAAGAAGAAAGAAAAACATCATAATAATTATAAAAAAAACAAGAATTGCTACGATTCTGACAAAATAACATTAAACATTAGAAATATATTTTTATAGATCGAATGCAGCCACAATTAAATTAGAATCTAAACACATTTTCCTACGTAAAGTCTCCCTATCGTTTTTCTGCCTCAATATTGAGTGAACCTCTATCAAAAATTTGAATAAGAGACTTTACAAAAGAAAAGGAGTTTAACATATTTTGGAATTCTTGCCCAAAATTGAATTGAACACAAATTAATATTAACACAAATCGTATATGTATGGAATATAATCATTTTTAGCAAAAATTACAATTAAAATATGTATAAATCTGACTTTAATTCAAATTTATGACAACTGGTGTGAAGCATCATTGAAAAACAGCCTTTAAACATATGGATTAAGTGGCACCTCATAGAAGCCTAAAAACATACTTGATTTCCCCAGTTCATAATTTTATTTCTAAACAAATATAGTTACATACAAACATACATAAACTTTAATCGCATATCTGAGCATTTATAAAATAGCATAACAATTCTTTTCTGTTGAATAATTTCATGTATTTGATCATCATTAAGCTTGAACCTAAGAAGCAAATATTTTAAAAATTGGCGGAATAATATTCAAAATTTTTCAAAGAGGACAGATTTTTAAATGTCGAAATTTATCTTTTTAATGAATTTAAATGAAAAGCATAATTACAAAACATTATGATTGAACAGAGGACAGAAATTGTAAATTAATTGAACAAAATTGATGACATAAGAATACATAAGTTTGATATTCTTGCAAAGAAGCTGCATAACGTCACACAAAGAATGAGAACGTTTATTGAAGTCTTCAAATAAACATTAAAGAAAATAAAATTATAAAACAATAATATTTAAAAGAAATGAGTAATCTTTTCGGTAAAAAAAATTTCAACTAACTTGGTAGAATCGGGCAATCACATTATCTCTTCAGGGTTGGAAATTTTGCATTATTAATTTATTATATATAAGACGTCGTTTATGTTTTCAAAATAAGAGGTAGGGCAACGATAGAAAATTTTTGGAAAAAAAGTTCGGAGATCTTAAACGTATCATATTCCCTGCATGGTTTGGTATCTTCCGCCATGCGTTGTGCCAAACATATTGACACTTTCCAATAATTAATTTATGGTATGAGTCACAGAGTTAGATTATAAAAAGAAAGTAAATAATTGCAATTAGAAATCATATATGTTGGAAATCAAATGTTGATGAGCAGAAACCTTTTACTCATCATAAAAGAGATAAATCACTAAAGATTTGTATACATTAAAATTTGATATTTGGTGCTCGAAAACTGTCTGATGGGACTCCTCCAAAATGAACCAATCTATCGCTGAGGACCAAATTAGATGATGTGGATGGTGTATTTTCTAATTCTAACTTAGGAAGAATGGGAACAAAACGAATGACGACAACAACATGTCAAACATAGATTAAATATCTATGAATCAATAAAGTATACGTGCATTGAAGGTGATAACGATCACTTGAGGCTTATAACTCTTTGACTAAATTATGCAATAATTAAATATAATCATTTTTATATTTTTATACTGATAGTAATTAATATACTATCCTGCTTAATAAATGGTATGATCAAATTTGTTTGAAAATTTAATTATGTATATGAAACTATGTCTTCTATATAAAAATCAAAATTTTCGGACGAACCTAGATTGAACCTTTATGAAAATCTATCATTTTTGTTAATTGAGTTAATATGAATCTTTTACATATGTATATATAGCATTGATAGCTTATATAATCATGGTTTATTCCATATTAACATATTTTTTCAGTTAAATTTGTTAATAATATCATGTAACAAATTAATTCAAGATTAGAATGTCTACAAAATGCTAACAAATAAGAACAAAATACGATTTCTCGACTTAAATTTTAATATGGAGTAGTTTTTCGTTTAAATCTAATTAAAAATGAATAAAAACTTATCTTGTACTATTTTCATTCAAAGATTTTAATAATGTAAATCATGCATTTTCATAATTCAGTACAGTTCTTTTTAGAATTAAAGTTGATGAGGATGATATTTGTGATTTAAAATAATTTGTTAATGTTCACCTTTTATTCATCACCTTGTGGTATGCCCTAAAGCAATAGCATTATCAATTCTGCTGAATTGATCAACTCAAAATTCCAAAAAAAATTCAAAATTTCAAAAATGAAATTAAACAATTTGAATTTTCACATGAAAAAATCAATTTCGAAAAAAATTTGGAAAATCAAAGTATTTGATAATTAGTCAAATAATCAATTTACATCGTTTTTACTCATAAAAAACAACTAATTTTTGATTTTGATATCATATTTGATAAATACTCATTCCAGAGTTGACGTAATGTATTAATTATTGTTAGAGATATTGCTTTCGCAGCAAAATTCTTATTTCATGAAAGAAAAAAAAAATGATTTTATTCCAACAAAAACAAGTAAACAGATGAATGGAAACGTACTATATTTTCATAAATGTAGTAATCAGCGTGTCAGCTTTTGTTTATCATGTTCGAGTCAAAATGTATTAACTTGTAATAAGAAATATTCGAAGATTATATGAAGTATTGAGCATTCTTTGTAGAAATATTTGTAATTCATTACTAACATATATAATAAAGTTGTTTTTTTTTCCTTATTGCAATAATTTTGTCTGATTTTAATAACTTTTCATGTATACGAGTTGTGTGAATATGCATCATAATATGCGTAAATATACTTATTTGCGACGAATAATGTGGTTGCATAATGGAGGTGCTAAATTTTGATTTTTAATATGGGGCTTTGGTATGTATAATCATGTTCTTATCTCAACGTAGGAGTATTGGTGCAATATGATTAAAATTTACGAGGTTGATCTTAAATTGAATAATTCTGGAGTATAAATCACAATGCAGCTAATTCTATGTTAAAGATAGATACAGATTGTAGTAATCAATTAGGGAGTACAAATTCATTCTTTCATTTCTGTCGTATTGAGCAGAAAGGAAGAGATCATAACCCTAGGAAAAAAAGCCCAAATTTGTCACTTTTCATAGTACGTTAAACTCAATTCGCTCGGCGAATGCCGAGCACACGTACTCATCATTCAACATAATATTCTCATTCTTTGGTTATTATAGTGCCAGACAACACAAGATTTCAAAGAATTACTTGAGTTTTCAATTAATCTTAATCCGATTTTAGATTTATCGAGAACTCCATCATCACAATCACATACTTCAGTGCGGTAACTACAATTATCCATATACAGAAGGAAGTTCTTTTCGAACAACTCATTTGGAGTCTGTTTTGGAAAGAACTTCTTTCTGTCCGACTTAATTTCATAGTTCCTGATCAACCAAAAGACAGAAACCACACACTATCTACTTAGGAAAGGAGTTCTTTCTAAATCTTCCTTAAATTGAGATTTTACGAGAGATAACCCTTCTATTGCACTTAAAAATGAACATTTTGATATCTTTAGTATCACACATGGTCATATATAGTATTTCATCTACATGAATACATTCATCTTTTGAAGTCTCTCATTAAATGGGAGGCTTCGAAAGATGAATCGTTTTATTCATACAACTTTAAATCTCGAACACATTTAGAGAGTGAGTATATCATTTTATTCTTGTTTTGAGTTTATTCTGATTCAAAATTGCAGTGAAAACAGAAGTTCACACATCATATCTGAATGTGAGCTCATCTATACTTATACGATCTCAATACCTCCACTCTAAGCATAAGAGGTGAAGTTATATAAAAATTATCAGATGCGTTGAAGTCTCAAAAGTATTGCCTGAATGCTTGTTTCATATTTGTCCAAGTAGTTTCAATGAATAAATGTATTGTTTTTTATAATTTCGATTTATTTTTAGAAAATATTCAATATAAACCTTTATTGTGTTATTTACATCTCATAAATTCTCTGTCTAAATCATATAAAAGCGCGTTTTACCCCTATGAATCAAGAAATTCATTCAATATTCATGGTATATTTATTAAATTTATACGATTTACTAATAATCAATATTATATCCTCATAAATAGCAATATATTTTGGTAATCTATGATAATCATATACAATATTTGAAATCAAATTTTCATTAGTTTAGGTTCCTTGTTAATAGTAAAGCATTATATTTATTACTAATAATAAAATCTATGTGTCGTATTGAAATTCAATAAAATTACTTATTCGGTCCAAAAAAACAAATTAGATAAAATTTTTCTTTTTTATGTAATTTTTGTTTTTCATTTTTCTCAAGATCCTAAGTTATGTTCTAACTTTTGACATCATATCCTATCATGCTAGGCTATATATTATAGTATAGATCCGTATTTTTCCCAAGTGAGCGGGGTATCTCCAATCCCAGCCCTATCGTCCTCCCAGTGTCAGTTTTCAATATAAAATCCAATTTTTTTTTGAAAATAAAAATTTCGAGAAATTTTTCTGATTTTTTTTCTTTGATTTCAATAATTCAAAATAAATTTGGGAGTAAAAAGACACTATTTAATGAAATTCATATGAGTGAATGTGGATAAATACTCTCAAAACATACAATTTATCTATTTTTTCTTTATATTATCAACTAATTAGTGATAATTTTTTTTGAATCAGATTTTTTTTCATTAAAAACATAATATATAACACAACAATGATGCACACATACGTATCTACACATCAAAATATAAAGCTTGTTTTGGTCTGGGCATCCCAACCCAAAATTCTTTAAAAATTGAATAAAATTGAATACTTGGGGCTGGGATGCCCATCCCAAAACCGAATTGAATTTTTTGAATTAAAGAATATATTTATGTATTTATAATATACATGTGATGTCTATAAAAAATACTAAATTCTAAAAAAAATTCAATTTATTCAAAACGTATACTAAGTGATCACTTCATTAGTAGGATCAGCAATCCTACTAAATGGTGAGAACGCCACTAACTAAAAAAGGAGTCCTTGGAGCTCTTGATCTCTTGTCAGTAGAGTTCATAATGAGGCATGGCATCTACTGATTAGAGATCAGAGCAATCCTACCTTACCTTCAGGAGCTACAAAGCTCCTAATCGTTACGAGAGGGAGCCTTGGAGCTCCTGAAGCTCATCAGCAGAGGCTATTTACCATTTGGCCTCTTCTGATGAAAGATGCGAAACACGTCTACGAACCAGGAGCTTCAAAGCTTCTAATCCTTACTAAAGGGAGCTTTGGAGCTCCCTGATCTCCATCAACAGAGTCCCAGATGGTAAATGTCCTTTTCTGATGAAAGATGCGAAACACATCTCCGAACCAGGAGCTCCAAAGCTCCTAATCCTTACGAAAGGGAGCTTTGGAGCTCCTGAAACTCCTTTTACTATAAAATAGGACAGTTTTCTTCTGAGGTTCTCATCAAATCTAAGACTTCAGAAGAAAGCTGTCCTATCAATGTATACTTACACTCTCATGGACTACAAGTGTACAATTTAAGGCAGAGATTATCCGAGGCCTCTCATCAAATGAGGGACCTCGGATAATCTCTACCTTAAGTAGTCAAATAACTTTTCTCACTATTTAGGAACAAAAGAACAAGAGTTGGAGTACTTTAAGGCAAGATTCTTCCGAAATCTCTCATCGAATGAGAGACTTCGGAAGGACCTTGCCAAATCCTTGAACGCCAATATCCTTGGAACTGAGCTAGAACCAGGGAGAAGTAGCATACTATAGAGCACGATGGTAATCTCGGAAATACTTATATCGCCCCAAGCACAATATTTAAGAAGTCTAACTCATATATACAAGAAGTCAGGCTGAATAGATATTGTGCATATGGTTTGCAGAACTCTCATGATATTTAAAATTCATGTTATCCCAAAAAGGTGACACTTTGGGTGTATCGTCCATCCCAGGGATGCAAAAATCACATCACCTTGGATCTATATATAAATTATAGCATATCCAAAAGGCAAGGAAATCTATCAGAGAAGCCTGTTTGACCTATCGTTGCCCTACCTCTTCAAAATAATAACAAATTAATTTTTTGAAGAGATTTCGCAAAAAAGTGACATTAAAATAAATTTAAGTATTGGTATTATTATTGTTTATAGTTTTTTTAATTTTATTTTATTTCTTATTTTCCATAAAAAAAATTGCAAAAAATTCTTTGCCAACTGTAAGAACGTTGTGATATCTTTCATCACAACTCATAAAGATTCATTTCATTGCAATGAGGAACTCTACCCTTTACAATATTTCGACTTCTTCATGCGTGAGACGTCTTATAGGAACAAATCAATATTTGAATGAAATTGTTGTGTCCTTGAACACTGTAGCAATATTGTTGGAATAACTTACCAAAAAATTTCGGATTTCGATTAGAAAGCTCATTGATGTTAAATGAATCACTGACGAACCTAAGGTTGGTACAATTGTTCTATAAAATTGATGGTTCTAAAAGAATATTATTCAGCACCAAACAAATATTTAAATTGGATGGCCGGTGAGTTTTTCGATTTGGCCTATTAATTGTTGAATTCTTGCATCTTTGAGTTCAACAGTCTTTTTCACTCTCTCAGCAATAAGAGAAAGTTCATTTTTATGTTGATCATTAATCTGATTAATTTGTTCTTGCAAATCTTGGATTTTCTTATTAAGATTGCTATTTTCTTGTTTTATTTGTTGCATTTGTTGATTCTCAGCATTTTTAGAACTATTTTGTTTAAGAATTAATTGTTGTATTTGATTTTTATAATCATTTATTTGATTATTCAGTGTTTTAATCTCGTCTCTATATTCATTACACCTGCATTTTGATATTTGAGAATTCAAATCCAATATTTTTTCTTCTAGACTGTGCTTTTCGCTTTTATCTGATTCCTTCATAGTATTTATTGTTTGTTCTAAATTTTCGATTCGAGATCTTAATCTAGTTTCAACGATTTTATGTTCTTGCTTTTCTTTTTCGAGCTGTGCTTTTAATTGATTTGCTTCATCATGGGCGTCGGCTTCTAGCTTTCCAACAACATCCATAAGCATTTTTTCTTGCCTTGACTTGATACGGTTGGCATCTTGTTCGGCTTTTTCTTGAAATTCAGCTCGAATTTTATCTGTAATTAATTTTTGCCATGCAGTTCTAGCAATTTCTTCTTCTCTTTTTGCCTGTTGCTTTGCTTCTTCAATTTTTGCATATACTTCTTCAACTCTTTTACTCATAACGTCTTTGATTTCTTTTTCACGCCCTAAGGCGCGTTCTTTTAGCTTAATTAGTTTTTGATGACATCTTTCTTCTGTGTCAGCATTTTGTTGTACTAGTATTAGACGTTTTTTCTCAAAATCGGAATTTAATTGAGCGATATCTGCTTCATATTTTGCTGAAATTGTTTCCTTTTGCTTTGCTAGTTCTGCCTTATGATCATCAAGTAGTTTTTGTATTCTTGGCTCTATTTCTTTTAAAGTATTCTTTTTACAATTGTTTAATTCGAACTTTGTTTCTGCTAATTCTTGTTTTAATTGATCATATGCTAATAGTAGAGTTTCATTCTCTTTAATAACCTTTTCGACAAAAGCTTGATTTCTCTCAACAATTTGTTTCGCCATAAAAAAATGAAGAATTTATGCTGATTTATCTAATAGTAGTTCAGAAATGTATTACATTAGAGTAAAAATAAAATAGACTTGACTATTGTTCAATTTTTTAAATATATAAAATCGTTATTTTACAGTTAAAGAACGCAAACAGCAAAATACTTTGAAACAATAGCTACTGAGCCTGAAAATTAAACATATTACATTTTTATTATATAAAACAAAAAGTTATCTTAGTAGACAAACTATCATAGTAAGTAAAACTACTTAAATTTGGCTAAGCTGAAGTCTTAGTTCGTTAATTTCCTGTTTACTGGATTCATCCAACATTCGCATATCATCTTTACTTTTATCTATTGCATTTTGCTCATCTCGAATCTTATTCTCGAGGTCTTCAATAGTTTTGAGGATAATGAGGTGTGCTTCGTCTTGCTTGTGAGTTAGTATTTCATTTTCTTTATCATCCAATTTTTGGCGTATTTTACCGTTTCGAAGTTTCTGTTCTGTAATTTGTCTTTCTAATTCTCGAATGATTTTCTTTTGTTTCTTTTCCAAATCTGGATGAAATTGAGCTTTCGCTTCTTGTAGCTGTTTTGTAACCTCTCTAAGCTCTGAATCAGTGTTCTTCTTTTCAGCAACAACGCGAGCCAGTTCCATATGCAACATCAGACATTCTTCTTGAAGTTCGTTAATAATTGCTGCCAAATCTGATGTATTAAGCTGAGCAATTTCAGCACGTTTGGCAGCGGATAACTGTTCTACTTGCTTATATTCCCTTTCTAAGGAATTTGGGTCTGTACTTGGATGAGATGTAAAAGTTTCTGGTCTGTGTGTTATATCAACGAGTCTTTTTATCTTTGCTTTTAAGAGACTCTTTTCTTGTATGAGATTGTGGCGTTCACGCTTTAGAATACCGACTTCTTCGGCAGTTGGAGCTGTTTCTGGAGAAAAGAATTTTCCAGTACGCTTTCCTTGAACAGTTCTAACTGGTCTTCTAGCTGAACGTGGATTGGAAGGAAACTCGTGTTTAGATGATGCACGAATACTGGTTTGACGCGACATGTATATCGCGTTTCAAACGATTTATTTTCAAATATTTACAAAATCATTACAAAAAAAAATTTACAAATCCGAAGATTCTAAATATTTGAACTGCTAGATTTGACGAATATAGATCTTAATAAGCCAGACGTGCAAAATGAGATTCTAATTTGACGCTTTTGCAGACAACAATCCTCAATTTTGAAGATTGAATCCAAAGCAAATTTTAATAAAGCACAATTGTATTCACTCTAGGCACCAAATTCATTTTATCTGGTAATAACACATGTGTTGCCCTCGTTTGAGTACGAAATTTTCTTCATTTATATCTCATATCATTGTAACAAAGTTTGCTGCATATTCTAAGTTATTTACTGATGTAGCACTATATTTCAAAATAATACACATTTAGAATATAAATATATTTAGGTTGTTATAAATAATTTGCAAGAATTCGTTTATGCTTGGTTGCAAGCCAGACATCGTATAACTGTTTTGATCATTGAATAATTATGTGATTTTAATAAGTTTTGTTGTTGAGTTAAAATAATAAAAGATTTACTGATGTAGTCATTAAAGACAATTCATGCTTTTCTCCAATTTAGATTCAATCAAAGTGATTGTGTTTGGATAGTGTCAGTTATGAAGAAATATAAGAACAATTGTTGCCGAATAATGACTGAAGCCAAAAAACAAACTGATAATCGCAGTTTTATGAAGCGAATGAGATAATGTTCCTCATGTTTTATAATAATATATTAAAATTTGTTTCACTTCAAAATCAAACATAATGGAAGTATATATTTTCATTAAAGGAAGTCACGGGACTGTAATTTTTCCTAATGAATGCATTCATGATAAAGAAACATAAGATTTTGAAGAATCAATTCATTTCAGAATTTGCCCTAATAAACATGAAGTTGTCACATATATTATCTCAGCTGTAGTTAATTAAATAGCAAAGAAGAAAGAATGACTGCTATTCTTATTGGCATGTTAATCACATTATATCATCATTTTAGAACAAAGTGATTTAATTCATTAACGAACAGCTGATTCAGAAGCTCTTATCTTATGCTTGCTATCCCATAGAGATCCTATTTTAATGATATTTAATTAAGACATGGAATCACTCTATTTTTCAAGTTGAAATAACGGTTCATCATTATTCAAATACAGGACTTAATTTATAGGCTTCATATACCACGATAAAATTTTTGAAAATCAATATCTTGATTATTTAACTCTAAAATGCATTGATATGGTCATAAAAATGTCTCTAGAGACAATCAAGTATTAAACACTTCAAGATCGGATAAATTTGTGTCCTCAATTTTTTTACTCAATACATTAAGTTTTAAATATTAATGTAAATCATATGCAGATAATTTTTAAATTTAGCCATTGAAATCACTCACAATTTAAAATGGTCGTTGATAGAAAATTGAGAGCCACCTATCCATCCAAATCCTCTGAATAATTGAGAGCGGTTGATTGACCATGGCCCAGCACTTTGTTTTCTCATGGGTAAGGAGAAAGAGCATATCAATATTGTCGTTATCGGACACGTCGATGCAGGTAAGTCCACAACAACAGGCCACCTCATCTACAAGTGCGGCGGTCTCGATAAGCGTAAACTTGCTGCCATCGAAAAGGAAGCTGAACAACTCGGCAAGTCCTCCTTCAAGTACGCTTTCGTTATGGACTCCCTCAAGGCTGAACGTGAGCGTGGTATCACAATCGATATCTCCCTCTGGAAGTTCGAAGGCCAGAAGTTCTCCTTCACCATCATCGATGCCCCAGGACACCGTGACTTCATCAAGAACATGATCACAGGCACATCCCAGGCTGATGCTGCTATCCTTGTCATCGACTCCACACTCGGTGGCTTCGAAGCTGGTATCGCTGAACAAGGCCAGACACGTGAACACGCTCTTCTTGCCTTCACCCTTGGTATCAAGCAGGTCATTGTCGCCGTCAACAAGATGGATGACAAGACAGTCAATTACAACAAGGCTCGTTTCGACGAAATCACAGCAGAAATGACACGTATCCTTACAGGCATCGGCTACAAGCCAGAAATGTTCCGCTTCGTCCCAATCTCCGGCTGGGCTGGCGACAACATGACAGAGAAGTCTCCAAACATGCCATGGTACAATGGCCCATACCTTCTTGAAGCCCTCGATTCCCTTCAGCCACCAAAGCGCCCATTCGACAAGCCACTCCGTCTTCCACTCCAGGATGTCTACAAGATCAACGGTATCGGTACAGTTCCAGTCGGCCGTGTCGAATCCGGCACAATGAAGCCAGGCATGATCGTTAACTTCGCCCCATCCACAGTTACAGCTGAAGTTAAGTCCATCGAAATGCACCACGAATCCCTTCCAGAGGCTCTTCCAGGTGACAACATCGGCTTCAACGTCAAGAACGTTTCCACAGCTGATGTCAAGCGTGGCTACGTCGTTGGTGATACAAAGCGTGACCCACCAGTCGAATGCGCTTCCTTCACAGCTCAGATGATCATCTCCAACCACCCAGGCAAGATCCACGCCGGCTACCAGCCAGTTTTCGACTGCCACACAGCCCACATCGCCTGCAAGTTCGACAAGCTCATCCAGCGTATCGATCGTCGCCACGGCAAGAAGGCTACAGAGAACCCAGAATACATTCAGAAGGATGATGCCGCTATCGTCGAGGTTGTCCCATCCAAGCCACTCGTCGTCGAGTCCTTCCAGGAGTACCCACCACTCGGCCGTTTCGCCATCCGTGATATGAAGCAGACAGTCGCTGTCGGCGTTATCCGTTCCGTCAACAAGAAGCCAAACCCAATCAAGTAAATTACCATTACTAACAATAAAGACTACGAACATTTCTCACTTAATTTTTATATTTATTTTTTCTTCTAAAATAATCTTTATATTCGAATATTAGACGTGTAGTACCTCGAACACGAACTCAATGAATCAATATTCACGCACTACAGCACATACAGTATCGGATTTTTACAATTTGGGAGAAACATGGGCTGCCCACAGCATCTCTCTGTGCCTATTCTTGTTGCCTTTTGTCACGTGATTTCAACTAATAAATAAATATATCAAAAAAACATCTAAAATTTATAATTTACAAACATATAAAATAAAAAATAACTAAACATCATTAAAGGCTAAAGTTAAGATTATCAGAGATAGAAATTACAGGCAATCCAGTCAAGTTTGGATATGAAAATCTTGATTTCATTGCTTCCCATTCTGTTGCCATATTTGGAACCTGAGGTTCACCATCAACATTCCAAGATACATTAGTAGTATTTGCTCTCGGAATATTCAATTTTGCAGGGCTTGCACTTGATTGTGAATTTGCCGCAATTGAAGATTCCGGATCCAATTCAGTGCTTTCATCATCATTTCTTGATCTTTTCTTCATTGCCGATGAAAGTCTTCCCCATGCAGACCTTATCTCTTGCGCCGTCTTCCTGCTGTGCTCGCTAGAAATGACTTGGATGTCATGTCTTGGTTTTGTCACTTTTGTAATTCTAGGAATTGCCGCCAATGTGTTAAACATGTCGATTAACACTCCCACGTCCATTCCATCAGACTTATCGAAGTTGATTGATGACAATGAGCTGCTGTTCGACACTACATCCTGTAAAATGGCAATGCCAACATCTCCAATCGCTAAATCAGAGACATCCAAACTTTGGAGAGTTTTGTTCGAAATCAAACTCTGCCGAAGTTCTCTAAGAAGGCCGTGCTCGTTCCTGAACGTTCTCCGCAAACTCAACTTCTCGAGAGGAAGCTTGGAAACTATTTCTGATAAAAGAGAAAGCCGAATAGATTCATCAGAAACGTGACAGTGGCAAATACTTAAATCTCTCAAACAGGGAAGAGTTAGAATGTACATGAGGAACTCGTTGTTGATGTCGATCCTGTTCCACTCCAATTTGACAATCATGGCGTTTTGGGAGGCTTTGGAAAGATTATGATACAAATCTTCGAGATCTTCGAGTTTTTTCTTTGAATTTAACTTATGTATCCAGTCATATTGTAGCACAGGCTCCACTTTTGTATTAACAGATTGTTGAAAAAGTGAAAGAGCCTTGCCAAGTGGGATACTCATTTAAAAAAAAAATTAATGAGTATTTCAATGGTTGTGAAGAAAAGTGACCAAATTTGTATTAAAATTCTGAAACTAAAATATTTTTTTGATTAAAATTGTAAAATAATATTACACACATTATAAACTTAATTTCACATTCAGCAGTTTTTGTAAAGTGTCAAAACGACAATTTTTTTTCACTTTGCTTTTGTGTCATGTTCAATTACAAACATATAGATAATTCCGGCTCGTATGTCACATTTCATTGATTATAAATTTTTAAACGTCCACGAAATGTCTGGGAATGCGCAGGAGCTTTCCCTGAGCTCCTCACAAATATTTCGACGTGGAATTAGTTCACAAGAAATCAATATCGGACTCTCTCAACAGTTTTTGAACCCTGCTGAGAGCATTAATCCGATTGAAATTTCAAATGAAAAGCAAGCTAATAAGGAAATCACATCAATCATTTCGAAATTCAAAGAAAATCTCGACTGGTCAGATCAATTGCAGTTAATTCAACAAACAATGTCTATTGTTAAAGGTGGAGCATATAAATATCAAGGATTTGTTGATGAAATATCTGGTTTACTCACCATGTTGAAATTTGGAGTTAACAACCTTCGTAGTACTCTTGTTAAAAATAGCTGTTTATGTATTGCTTTCCTCGCACAATCTTTAAAAGAGAAATTCGATTCTATAACGGAGCCAATCATCTCAGCATTGATTGTTCCTACAATGCATGGAACCAGTGTAATTGCTAAATCATGCAGATTCGCAATTCGAGAAATTGTAAATAACGTATATACAAAAAGGACTCTTCTTAGCATTTTAAACTATACTAATTCTAAGAGTAGCGAGCATAGAAATATAGTTGCTGATAGTTTGAAAGATATTGCTTTTTCTTGGCCAAGAAATATTATTTTATCAAATATAAAACAAATAGAGCATTCAGTTAAAACATTAACAAATGATGCAACAAAAGATACACGAGTTTTCGCAAAGTCTGCCTTAGAAATCTTTGAAAATAATCAATACATTCAAGCAACTACCGAAGTAAAGAACTCTCGTAAATTCCAAGAAGACAAAACAGAAGTTATTCAGTTTACTAGACTAGAACCACCAATCAGGCCAAAGTTTTCATCTCCTCAGAAGAATTTGAAACAAAAAGAAACAGAAATTGAAGATAAAACAACAGTATCAATAGATTTGTCAAAGAAAACTCTATCAAAATCAAGAATAAGGCAAACTTCAGATGATAGTATTAACAAATCTTTCACATTAACTCAGGATGAAATAAATGACCTCGCTAAAGTCAACAAACTTTCCAAAAACATCACATCCATCAAAGATAATGCTACATTTATCATTGAAACTCTCCTTAACTATATAAATTCAAATGAAATTGATGAAATTATTTTAAGTATTACTTTAATAGAAAAAGTACTCGGAATAATCTATATACAGTTTGAAAAATATTTGTCGCAGCTAATTCCTTGCATTCTTGAAAAATCAGATCATATTTCTTACCAAATTAGCAAATCTGCTTCAAATATTATGAATACGATTCCATCACTATACAACTGTGATGATTTGATTAAAATTGCTGCAGATCAACGTGTTTCAAAAGCATTATTACTATTTATCTCTCAAATCATGAGAAAAGACGCAAAAATCAATGCTGATTACGATACAATCAGTAAATTAATCAATATTATGTGTCAATTGTTCGAAAAATTCAATGAAACAAAGACAATTTTGATTATTACTTCAATATTAACAGAAATTCAATCAAAATATCCTCAAGAATTCTCCAAATATGTTGAAACAGCTGATGAAAAGAACATAAAAGCTTTGAATACCCTTAAAATCACTCAAACAGTCAAAATTTCTACAGAAAACAATTCAACATTAACAACTAAGTTTAGTCAACATTTCAGAGAACAAATTGCTAAGAGACAAAGTTTAGAGACATCAAACTATGCGCCGGCACCTACCAGATCATCATTTAAGAAATCAAATGTTGATAAAACGCAACAAGAAACGAAAACAGTTCAAATTATCAAGAATCCATCAACTGATTTAATTATTTCCAAAATAAAAGAAACAGAAGATAAAAGAGAACATCTTACATCACTTGCTGATGCTATTAAGGAAGAAAACACATATAGTTTAGATTTGATGAAGCTTTTAATTTCATTGAAAAGAACTGAATTTTACAAAGAAACAGAAATTTGTTTTGATTCGATTTTGAATTCTTGTGATAATTTTTTGGTTGTTAATGACTGTTTGAGTCAGTTCTTTTTGACTCCTGATGTTGTTCACATTGATTCTCTTTATTATCTCCTGTATAAAACAACAAAAACATTGGTTGATGATAAACCAACTTTGTTGTTGAAGCAACTTTCTGATTTCTCTGTTTCTGATGATCCTGAAATGAGAATGATGTCTGTTAAATGTATCGCAGCCTTGCAAAAGAATATAGAATGCGATTCATCATTCATTTCTTCTCAGATTGGACCTGTTCAAGCTCGTTTAGTTCAATATTATTTTAATAAGTTTTAATTTTGTTATTTATACTATATATGATAAATGTAGTAAGTAAATATAAACTCTTTTTGTTTGATATAATTAAAAATCTCTTTTTTTATAGAGAAAAAAGGACATTCTAATTCAACCTAACGATCTAAGCTAACAAACCATTACTACATAGAACTGATTTAAAGTTTTGTGTATAATTCATTTATATATTCATGGTTGTGTTGTATATTTGAGAATCAAAAATGCTCAACAATTGGATTTAAAGCTTTAATTTATAATAATCCAAATTAGGATGAAAATTCTGAGACTATTTAGTGTATAGTGATCAATAATCTTTATCTTTCAAATTTTGAAAATTAATTCCAAGAACTTAGTCGCTCAATGAGATGAAAAATATATTCTATGTAATAAATCATAATTATATTAAGAATTACAGAGGAATTCTTTTTTGATAGTTCAAAACGTGACGGTGGTTTGGCCTCCTTTTTGCAATGTCTGAACAAGTCAAGCTCTTCGTACCAGCTACTTTCGTTTCCTTCCGCCGTTCAAAGCGCATTATCAAGCCAAACCAGGCCCTCCTTGAGATCCAGGGTGTTGTTTCCAAGGAAGAGGCTCAGTTCTATGCTGGCAAGAAGGTTGCCTCTGTTTGGAAGTTCGACAAGCAGGAATTCATCAACTGGGGCGTTATCACACAGCCACACGGAAACTCCGGCGTTGTCCGTGCTAAGTTCGAGAAGAACCTTCCACCACAAATGCTCGGCAAGCAGGTCCGCGTTATGCTTTACCCAAGCACAATTTAAAGATATGATGACTTAATTTTACATATTTACGTTTTTTAGAAATATTTTTTTCATCAAATCAAATCAAATCATTATCAGTTTTGGAATTTTGAGTTTTTGTTAATGATTTTTAATTTACTTCTACAATGTAATTGAAATATGCTGTAAAACTCCAAAAATTTATTCCAAAATCTCTATAAATCTGTCACTTTTTATTGAAGAATATAAAATATGGGCGAAAATTATTATAAATCATCGAACTATTTCCGCAATGAGGATGATTATTCTATGTTTAACAAGAGAAAGAATAATCAGAAAGCAGATTTCGATATTCTTGAAAAATACGACGAAATATCAAAGAAATTTGGGGTGTTGTTTTTATGGGTAGGTGTTTTAATATTATTTTTACTAGCAATTATTGGATTTCGTAGAATGATTAATACGTTTCTTATCGAAGATCAAAAAATGGAAGAGATAAAAAGCAAGATACAAAAATACGTTCAATCCAAAACCAATTTCAAATGTACAGAATGTGTTCCAATATCTTATAATGAAATAGCTGAACTAATTGGAAAAAAATTGTCTTATGCAGAAAAAGAACAAGCAATTTCGATTATTTGGGACGAATTTCAAAGAAATACAGAGATATACGAAGTTACCACAGATGAAAAAGTAGAATATGTCAGAAGCAAAATTATAATATCTTCATCATTGAATTGCTTATTCTTCCGTAATTTAAATAAGATAATAACAGTTATAACACTTTCTATTGCAGCTATTATAGTCTCATTGTTTATTTATTTCAAATACAAGCAAAGTCAAAAATGCAAGCAATATTCTTCAGAAATCATTCAGAATATGGTTAACCAATCCAAACTTGGGTCAAGAGAAATAAATCCTCAATCATTCCGCTCTAATTATCCTAATATTAATGAAAAACAATGGAGGAACGTTGTTTCTAATGTTGAAAGATGTCCTGTAGTTTCTGTTTATAGAAAGAAGAGTGGAAATGTCTGGCAAGTTAGTTCTCTAAATTAATTTTTTTAATTTTCTGTTTTCATGTATACATTTATTCTCTAATATTGTGAAATAAATCATGTATTTTAGTCACATTTTTAGATTATTTATTTTAACTCACATTTTATGTAAGATATTACAGAAAAATTTCAAATTAGAATTTACAAATGGCTTATGACGTATTAATTTTATTTAAATGAGAATACAACAGAAAACAATATGTTAGAAGGCTATCAAAATTCAATAATAAAATATTATAAAAAATACCCAGGGTCCAAAAATTGGTATTTTCTGCGCTCAGGCAACATGAGTTTTTGGGCCGCCAAATGAATAGCTCAAATAGTTTCCTCATATAGAGACATGCTTATGCTTAGAGTTTGAAGGGAATCTAAAGTGATTTTTTTCTGCATTTCGAAATCTAATGCAATCTTAAAATCATGATTAAACTGCGAATCTGGGCGCAATTTTTTAATATGTTAATATATGAAGGTACTCCTACTACTGCGAATGCTTCAAATGAAAATTCAAGAAATCAGATTAATTTGATCACATTAGTATAGTAGTGGTCAATCCAAAAAACTCATATGTTGATATATAACCTATAGGGATGATAATTATCGACTCTTCATTGAAATGCATAAGATTTAATAATCTCATAAATATTCTTTTTAATTTTCAGTATTTCATGTGCATTTAGATTGCATATACCTGTATATGATATTTCTAGAATGTTTTGGTTAGATATTAAGTTTTTTAGATTAATATTTTAACATTTTGATAAAACAAGCAATTGTTCCATTTTGGAATCGCGATTGAACTCTAGTTTGACTAATATGATGTTGTATGATCAAATGAATTCTAACTTCATGAGATAAAATTTGAAATTTGAAAATGCGATATCTGACTCAAATATTTATCTGAGCACATTTAACATTCAATTATAAACTAAAGTAATATACAGCAGATTCGATTTGGCTTATATTTTAAATATTCAACAAATAATCTTATAAAATTGTGCTATTCACGTTTCTCAAAGATGAATTAAGCATTTACAACTTGTGCATTGATGGAATTAGATATGGATTCTAATGTTAATCGATATTTTGTAAATTGATATATATTTTATCATGGTTTGACATTTGATCGTGTTGAAACCGGAATTGCAATATGCATCATCTATATATATAATTGTCAAAATATGAGCTATAGATTTTTAAATTATGCTCCTGATTATGAGTGACTTATATGATTATATTGAATTGAGTAGTAAGAATCATAAATATTAGAATATTACGATAATGTATTATAACCTTATAGAAGCTTAAGGCTAAAAATGATGATGAAAATGTAGCTCAAATTTAAGTCTAAAAATTTGAAAAAATTAAGTGCTTATGATAGTATGACGATATTGGTGTTTGAATGTAAGAAATTAGAGATGTATTAGAAGCATTATGAGAAAATAATAAGATATAAAAACAAATTTTATGAAATAATTTAAGTTATAAGAGGTGTTAACATTGGTAATGTGTGTATAAGATAGTAGAATTGTATTGGATCTTTGATTAGTATTTTATAACAATTTATTAATGTAGATGTGATTAGAATGTTGGATTTCAAAGGAGAAAGCGGATTGTTCACTCTTGTTGGTCTGCATGTGTCATTCCGGGAGACATTGCCTGTGCATGTCTCCCAGAATGGCATACTGTTCCGCATTCATAACTTGAATGCGGAACTTTGACCGACAAGAGTGCATTGTGCACTCTTGTTGGTCTGCATGTGTCATTCCGGGAGACATTGCCTGTGCATGTCTCCCAGAATGGCATACTGTTCCGCATTCATAACTTGAATGCGGAACTTTGACCGACAAGAGTGCATTATGCACTCTTGTTGGTCTGCATGTGTCATTCCGGGAGACATGCACAGGCAATATCTCCCGGAATGACATGCTTAGAACAATAATGCACTCTATCCTCCTTAAATTCTTCGTATTCCAGTTATTTTCTTCATTTTTTACTTTTTAAATTTTTTTCTCTAATTTCTTATATTTATTTCTATAAATATTTTCCTAATGTAATCACACATTAAATTTTCATATTTCACAGAGAAACTTGTCAGACGATAAAAATTTTCTACACACAAAATTTTTCTTGGTGAAAAAGACCATCTTCTTATAACAAATCATTATTTACAGCTTACAAATAAAAAACAAAATATATAAATAAATAGAAATTATGAATTAATTTTCAATTTCAACATCCTTACCTCTGACATACAATGATAAAAATTGATATCCGATTGCTCCTCCTCTTGGGATCACATAACACAAATTTTCATCGATCACAACATATTCGCCTTGTAAATCAAGTCTCTTATAAAATTTAAAAGAGGCATGACCATCTCTTCCGAGTGTAAGTGAAACAATGGCAAATCTGATAAATATGATATGTGAATGTTCATGAAGCAGTTCAATTTGGTCTGGCTGAGCTTCTTGAGATTCGCGGTCATTTGCAATGAAGAGGTATCTATTCACATGAGTAATCTTCTTATTCTCGAAATATTCTTTGAAATTTCCATCTTCAGGAAGTTTTAACATGTTAACACATTGAGCTTGATTATTCTCATCAATGAATTGAATCCCGCATAAATGTGGGTTCATAAAAGATGAAATAATGAGTCGTGGATCGCCTTGTTGTTCAAAATGAAGCATATTATATGTAGTTAGTATGACTAAGTTGTGTAGTGTGCCACTGCGCGCCTCCGTACACAACTTAGCGGTTTTGACACTTTACGAAACCAGTAACGTATATTTTACAACACAACCATAACACCAACTTAACCTTAAATATTTACAAAACCGTCTGACACATAAACGACTTCACTAACGAATTCACTAACGACTTCACTAACGAATTCACTACCATCCTCACTAAATAAAAAATAACCTTATTTTTATTTCATTACAAAGACATGTCCGACTACATTTACTATGACTCTTTCCCAGAACGTTTCCGTGAACTATTCAAAACTCAAGTAAAACTGAGAAACATGCATTTTAACAAAGACAGACCCATTGACGATGAAAGAAACCCTGAGTATATTACAATCCCTTATGATGCTAAATTTATTGCATACATTCCTTATGGACGTAGAGGAACGAAAACTATTTCAACAAAGACGAAAAATTATTTCTGGAGCGATGAAGAAAATTGCCTTATCTACATAAATACATACTTAAATAAAGCTACATATTGTACAAAAGAAGGTTGGACTGGATTTGAGCTCTACATATACGACGACGATGGAAACAGACGTTGTGTATACCCATACGATAATATGTACCATTGTTTTCATCAAGCATTAAACGAATACATAGTCAGTAAGGGTCTCATTCCTGTTGAGTAGATATGCTTTATTTTTGTTCCCACATTTATTTAAAAATTAATGATATCACCACCCTCACACGTATGAAAACATAGCACAAAAATAGATTTAGGTGAAGTGGTGAAATCTCACCTCTTTTTTCACCTGTTTTTTCACCCTGTTGAATTCATTGCTTTATAACTCTCTTCCTTTCTCCAACTCTTCTAACTTCTTCTTAAGTTCAGCAATGTTGTCCTCATGAAGTTTAATCTTCCTTAATATACCTTCTCTATCTAATGGTTGCTTTATCTTTCTAAACTGAACTCTACCATCCTTCATAGTATGAATGTAAAAACCTTCTGGAATAGTTCCTGATTTAATGTATTCTACCAAAAACTTTTGTTTCATTGCTTCAGTGACTTTATTTGTCATTTCAATCAAATAAAAATTTTAATATTAAATAAAAATAACGTTATTTTTTCAGTAAGGAAACGCAGGAGTTTTACGATTTATTTGAGGAGTAGGTTCTGGTTTAAATGTTGGAGTCGGTTTAGGAGTTGACTTTTGAACAGGAGTTTGTACTTCCATAGGTTCAGGAGTCATTGAAGGTTTTGCTTGTGAAGGCGTTGGTTTTGGCGAAGGTGTTGGAGTTTGTTTAACTTCAGCTACTTCAGTATTATTTACAACATTTGCTTTATTTCTTTTCAACATCATAACTGCTCCTGCTGTAGCTAGCAAACCTAGTGGGAGACCATATCTTATATAAGGACTTGACCAAATGCTATTTTTGACAGGAGCTGGTGGAACACCTAACCTTGGTGAGACTGCTCTTTGCCATTGTGCAGCTCGTAAGAAATATTCAATAGGTGCTCCATAATCGTTTGGTAAAGTTTGTTTCATAGATGGTGAAGGTTCGCGAGAGCTTGATGAAGAACTCATTTATAAGCTTTAAAAATAAACGTTCATCCTTTATTCCTCACTGTCGTCCGTAGCTAAGTTATAGTCATCTAATCTTATTATGGGGATGCCATTAGCACGCACCTGAATGGCAAAGCAACAATCCCTCATAAATCCAATAAGTGGCTTTGGTACATTTTCAGTTGCTAGTTCAATAGGTCCTTTAACAAACAATTTGTATGTTATTGGAGCAGTAGATGTTTGACCTTGCTGGAAGCAAAAGTCCACTTCTGTTGGAAAACCACATAAGAAATGTGTGTTGTCATAGCTATCCCATTTATGTTCCACACTACCATCATCCACCAATGACCTCATAACATCTTCATTAAATCCTATCATATCATTGTTTGTATTGCAGGCGTTCGCAACCATTTCATAAAATACAGGTCCATATGATTTTTCAGGTTCTGCAGGCATATTTCCATAAGCTCCCATGGAAAGCTGAAGATATTTAAACTTAGGGTTCTCAAAATTAACATAATAGTTGTCTTTCTTTCTAAATAGTGCCCAAATACTTTTAACATTAATAGGCGTATAAGCGGCTGTAAATGTTGCACTTGAACTATCTGTATTCTTTGAGAATGAACCGTCCATAGGAATCCAATCCATAACTTTAACAGGAAAACATAAAGCCTCGTTTGTATAATGTTCTACAAGTTCTGTATAAATGTTAGGGTCTAAAGAGAATGACTTTGGATGAATGAAACATTCATTAAATTCCATCTTTGTTCGAAATAGTTGCTGGGTTACAGTTGTAATAGTAACTGTTCCACCAGCATCTACTGCCTTCGTTATCATAGTGAATGGTTCATTCCATGGAACAAATTTATTTGTCGGTGGATTTGAATCTGAAGCAAATGCAACTTTAAGAGTTGGATTGAAAGCAATGATATCATTTACAGATATAGATGTGCATTGTAAGGCGTCGCTACTGAACTTTACTTTAAGCTGAATGTTTCCTGCAAAAGCTGGAATAAATCGAATAGCTTCTAATGGAAGGAATTTTCTAACAGGAATTCTTAAACGAAGCTTAAAATCAAATGATTTTCCTGCTGTAATGGACCACTAACAATTTGTCCTGTTCTGCATGTTCCCGAATGACTCCATACATCTTCATGTCGAGTCTTTGAGAAAACATCTACTTTCTTTATTTGTTCGGTAGTTTGTGAGTTTGAAGTTATATATGCTTCTTCTCTTGCGTTGTCTTGAGAATATACGATACGACCATTTGCAAGGATTTGATATCCAGCAACTGCATAGAAAGCGTCATCGAAAACAATCCAAAATCCTGGTGGGTTTGTTTTATCGGAACCTGAACCAATTTCTTTATCTACAATAAATTGACCTTCCATTTTATACGTAATGAATGTATTGTAAAGGTCCAACATATTTTCACCAGGAGGTGAGAGATTGAATGTTACCCATGTGTTATCTTTAGCAGTTCCAGGTTGTGATGGAATCTTTGCGTCAGAATATTTTCTATTAGTGTCACCAATTTGAACTGCATTGTCTATGATATCGAAATATGAGCGAATCTGATGAATATGCTCTGCTGGAGTAAATTCGTTTAGCTGTTCGTTCTGCATGTATTTACTTCAGATAAAAATATCTATTTACTTCATTATTCTCACTCTTCTTCTTGGCATTCGTGGTGGAAGTTGTTTCTTGACATTTTCAATGAACTGTATATTCTCTTTTGTCTCAACTTCTTTCACTGGTGGGTCAGGATTCTGTGACTCGGTTTGTTTTTCAATGAAATTCACGAACTTTGCAATAAGCTCTTGATTCGTTATTGAAAGTACATCTGGCTTCTTTTCTTCTGGTTCTATTGACTTTTCGCCCTCGGTGCCATGCACCTTAATGTTGTCGCTTTCTGCATTCGCTAATGGAACCTTTCTTTTTCTTACGTATATTTTACCATCTTTACTCTGACTTACATAATAGAAAGGATGTTGTATTCCTCTTGCGTCATTTAATATAATAGACTCTCGCTCTGATTTTGACAAGCTCATTTTACATCGGTTAAAGTTTTAATTTTGTTTTTTATCTGCAGTCAAATGACTCAGACAAGCCCTACGGACAAGACCCAAGGGGTCATAGATGTTGAAGCATTGAAGAAAGAAATTCGTGAGCAAATTTTATCCGAACTGAAGGAACAAAAACAAGAACAAAAGCCAGAGAGACCAAAGAGAAAACTTAGTGAAAAACAACTTGCTGCATTAGCTGCTGGAAGACAAAAGAACCCACGTTTGTTGGCGAAGAAAGCTAGAGAAGAAGCTGAAGCAAAAGCTAAAGAAGCTGAAGCAAAGAAAGAGTAAATGGTTTATTTTTATCCGAATTAAATGTATAGACAAATACCTTTATCTATTGCGTTCAGTAGTGAAACCCCTGACGTCAAAATAAAGGGGAACAGAGTAACGTTTAAGTTTCCAACAGACTGGATTGTGAACATAAATGAAGAGAAGTACATTGGCATAACATCTATGTATATAACACGTGCTTTCAGAAAGGTTGACTTTATACTTCAAGTCGAGATAGAAAATGACGAACAGTCTTTAAGCGCCCAAAACATTCACATATACAAATACTTTAAAGACGATACAACATTGTTGCAATGTATGATTTCATTTAATGAGATGTTCGAGAAAAAGTTCAACATTGAAGTACAAACTTTACAGCCTTTACGTGAGTTTCTTGCACAACTGAAAGAAGAAGGTAGTCGGCCACAACTTATAGACTTTCATTATGAATTTAATGAAAATGAAGATGGAACTCATGACTGTCAGTTTGTTATATATTCACCATTCAATGAAGTAGCTAAAAAGAAAGAAAATCCATTACGTATAAGATTTCAAATCTCTGAACCAAGTGATGATTTCAAGAATGTTTTCAATTATGATGCAATGCTTCCGAGGAAAAATGAATTTTCCGAAATTAGATTTCCAGGTATTTGGGATAGAAAGCAAGCTATATTATATTCAAACTTAAGTAAGGGAGTTGAAAATGAGTTTATTGGTCATACAAGAACTTCACCACTTCCTAACCCTAAATACTATAAATTAACTGGCTTCAATCGTGAGTTTTGGATAGACATGTTCTCCACTCATGACCATAACTGCCCAGTGTTCTTACCTCCAGACCATAAGGACTGTCTCTACATTGAAGCACAACTCTTAAACTCTACCATCGCAGTATTGTAAATGACCACATGGGCTTCGCCCTTGCCGCTAGTTGCTTATTTTTATCACGAATGACCTCATTGCTGACAAAAATAAATGACCTCAGAACTTCAACTTACGAATAAAGCTTGTTTTAGTCGTTATTGAGAAGTTAAACTCTTTCAAAGCAAGGACTGAATGACTTACATAAGTCAAATCCAATCTCTTGACCGTCATAAAGTGCTTTGTAAAGTTTCATTAAACTGAACTCAGAGTCTTTGTCATATGTTCCTTGCGGAACCATTAAACCTTTATCTTCATCATAGAAACACTGAACAGAGTCAGGAAACATTTCATTAGCGGTTAAAGCAATAACATCTTGCTTCACGCCTTTCATTCTGCAGTGAAATGCAACTTCATTTAAATCATTCGTGAGTAAGTCTATGTAAGTCTTCTTTCCACAAAATATTGACTTGTATGCTAAACTTTGTTTTCCAGGTGTGATTTCTGCAAAGTCGCTATGAAATTGACCAAGGTTTTTACCAATGAGTTCTCTCCGTTTCTCAAACTCTTCAGCTAAACGAGGGATATCTTCATTGTAGAGATGCATACTGTCCGTATCGCTATAAAAGATGTCCATTCCTAAGTCCTCAGCAGTACAGAATACTTCACACATTATTCTCTTCGACATAGACAGAATGTTAACACCAAGTGGACAGAAGTTAAAGTGTCTGCAAATGCTTTTCGTTAGCTTGAAAATAGTTTTATCTGAACCATCCAAACCTTCGAACTTCACTATATGGTTGTAGTTTCTGATGGCATATCTTATAGCATCTTTGTCATTTACTATGGTTATTTTTGACTCAATAGGAGATAGAATAGTTTTGCCATAAATACTGTTCAGAATGAGCTTTATATTTCTTGCAAAGGATTTCCTTCTTTCTTATACTTTAACCTTAACTCAAACAACTTCTTTACTTCATCTCTTATTCTAATATCTCTGTTTCCATCGTAATAGTATCCTTGCAACACTTCACATTTGACACCTTGATATTTTATGAGGTCTTGTAATGTTATATGGTCAACATACATTAAACAGCAAGTGTTTGAACTTCTGGGAACGTTAAGTTCTGGATTTAGTTCAGGGTCACAAACTATTAAAGGAAAGTGTCTATGTATTCCAATCTCTGTTATCTTAATGAGAACAAAGAAGCCAGACATAAACTTTTCACCAATGGGTTCCTTTTGGTCGTCATCGAATAAATGTCTCATGAGATACTCTGTGCTTAACATTTCTTTCTTCATAACCTTTGGAATACCTTCTAAAGTATAAAGTCTTGCTATAGCTGATGGATATAATGAAACAGCGTCGAAGTCAGCAATGAGTTTCTTTTCGCTCTTTTGTTTAATGTTATCTGACAGCATACATCTTCCACCTTGAATACAGCGTGAAATAAATTCTCTTGGTTTATTTGAGAGGTCATATAAATTTCCATTCGGGAAGTACACTCTGTTCTCAAACAATTTGTTAGCAATTGAACAAATACTAACGTAGTCATAAACGTTTAAATCAAATTCTTTCAATATGTCATTGCGGAACTTAACAAAACCTTCTCTTAAAATTCTTACATCTTGTTTGCAATAAAATGCTATACTTTTCTAAGTCGAAGTGGTTTTCATCTATTCTGCAACCTTTGATGGAATCTATGTTTTTCATGAATGTATCTGCATCCCGGATAAACTTACATGCTTCAGAAATGACACCAGTTCTGTTGTCATTTGCTAACAAACACTGCTGTAGTAGTTGTATGGAAATACTTCTTTCGGTCCTGTTTGTAAGTTAAACATAGCAGGAAATAGTTTAAGCTTCTTATTTATAACACTGTAAGAGTCTTTTATAATAATTGCCCTTCCTTTATATAAGCCAGTTATTTGCATTGTTCGTGAACCTTTAATGATGGGAGTTCCTTTCACTTCTGTCATGTGTCTTAAGATGAAGTTTATATCATAACTGAGGTTATGGAAATATATTAAACTCTTGTCAGGAAGTCGTTCCAAAAATTCTGTTGCACAGTTCTGACCCCAAATGCTTTCACTCACTGAACCATCTTCACTGTCATAACAGATGTTAAAAGCTTTATGAAAGCCGTCTGTGCTACACTCAAAGTCAGCAAAGAAAACGTGCTCAGGAATGAACTTGCACTTATTTTTATTTACTTCTTTTGACTCGGCTTTCTTCTTCAGTTGTACACAATACTTTGGAGCATATGTCAAATCTTTAAATGGTGCAAGGTTCTGTTTATATAAGTCAGTCGTATATGTGAAAAGTTCTCCATAAGAAATAGGTTCGAAATATTTGCACTCCCACAATGTTTTCATAACATCCCATAACGGTGTTGTTCTATCATAACGAACTACATATTTATCTTCTCTCTTTGTATAAATCTTCATTGTTTCTCAATGTTCATTCCACCACAAGCTTGAGATTTCTTTATATTTCGAAAATATGTTGTCATTGGTAATCTTTCATTTAGCATGTAGTGGTCTTCAACAAGAAGTAAGTCAATAGTTCGAACAGTTTCACATTCTTTTGGTATGTATCTCTTTATTTCATTATGTCTTGAGTCATTGAAATAACCAATGGTAACATTAAATGCTATACCTGTTGCGTCAGAAATTTCTTGTACTTTACTTTGAGGAAAGTCTCTAACACGAATGACTTCTCTCATGTGGTCAATAGTCTCTCCATCTACTCCAGCCTGAATGCAAGCATAAACGAAACAATTGTCTTCTGTCATAAGTGCTGCAGTTCTTTTGTTCAGTTCATTGAAGATTTGGTAGCGCTCAAGATTTATAGGTAATGTGCAAAGATACTTCCAGAACTGACCGCTTCTCTTCTTATAAAACTTCTTTTCACCATTATCTTTCCAAAAGCTTTCTATAAGTGCTGGGTTTCCTGTTTGCTTAAGAGCTTCCAAAATGGCTTTCTGGTCATTTGTCAGTGTGCTTTCATCTCTATATGGTCTCTTTTTTGGTTTGCCTTTCTTTACATCTGACATCGTTAAGCCTTCATATTCTGTTAAATCATACATCTTTATTTCAGTAAGATTCTTTATGTTTGTCAAGAAGAAGTCATAGTGCATTTCAACAATACCTGCAGCATTTGCTTCTATCTCTGATATAAAGTTCTCCTTCAAGAGCTGATGTAGTAATGTTCCAATATTATTGAGGTTTAACGTAGAACATTCATACTTTCCACCAAGTTTATAACATACCATCCATCTCTGTTGTGAGTTTATTTTAATTTTCTCTAAGAGTCTCATGAAAACCTTACCGAAATGTTTGTGTAAGTAGTCTCTGTTTGGTTCATCTAAAGCTTCGATGTTAAAGTCAATGAGTCTATTGCCTGACTTCACATTTCTCTTCCTATTCTCTTCATCTTTCTTTAACCATCTCTCACCTTCTTTTGGTTTGTCGTCAATGGAACGAATGACATCGTTAGCTTTGCGAACTTGTTCTATAGCGCTCTTAAACATCTCTCTTCTCTGTTGTTTCAGTGTGTCGTCTCTTCTTCTTGTTTCACCAACGTTTGCATTTGTTATGTCAAACATTTCTCTTCTTACTTCATGAGGTACTGAACGTCTATGATATAAGTCAATAGCAACGTCATTTAAAGGAAATGCTCTTGCATGGACTTCGTCCTCGCCGCGTTGCGGCTTTATGAACTCATGAATTCTATCATAACTTATTGCACCATTATAGTCTTTAATGAAGTCAGCGAGTGCTTTTTTGTTTGTTGCGTAATGTTTTGCAACATCTATATTAGCTTCTGTAAGAAGTTGTTTTATTTCCGAGTGTTCTAACTTAGACAACTTCCGATACATCTTTAGTAGGAAATAAAAAATATTTTTTGAAAAAATTAGATTAGATTTTTTAAGTTATTTTTCAAAATAATTTAATATTTTTATTTTAATGAAACACATGCAAGATTGCAAGTTCTTTTCATACAATGCTCTCGCTACTGCCATCAAGAATGAGTTCAATAATGCTTCAAATGTTAATGTTATCTTTAACAAGAAGTTTGTGAAAGAATCTAAGTTTGGTCAGTATGTCAGACCATTAGCTATCGTCATTGACCGCAAACGTTATACTTCACAAGAGTTAGCAGTAGTTTTGAAACAAAAGAGTTTCTTCGTGAATGTCAAAGATACTCATTATACTGTTATAAAGAACTCTAATATTGACTTCTTCAGTATTGCTTTAAATCTTTCCGAACAGAAAGAATATAAGAAGGTGAAACAAATGTGAAATATTATCCTTCATCTCTGAAGACAATAACGAACAAAGATGTTATACAGAAATTCTTACCAAAGGTTGAAGAAGCTTCTATTGACATTGACGAAGGAAGTGAAATGGTTGAAGAAATAGACCCTGAAGCTATTTAAGCAAAAATATATTTTTGGTTAGTCTTCATATCGATATTTTACAACAATTCCCCAATGTATAAACTTTTCATACGCTTTTTCATAAGCTTTATATACCTTCAGAAATTTTGCATAATCTTTAGAAGCATTTAGATATTGTTTAAATGCTTTGTATGTCTTCAGAAATTTTGCATAATCTTTTACATGTTGTTCGTTCTCTTCTTCTGTCATGAGTTCCGAATATTCTAAATTCATGTTCTTTCATATGAGATAAAATTTTATAAAAAAATAAAATTAGCTTAGATTTTTTTATTCTTCCTCTTTGAAGTTATCGAAATATTCTGTTATTTTTTCCTTCAGTAATGTTAAGTCTTCTTTGAATGTAAGTATTGTGCAACCTTTGATGTCATAGTGTGTTTGAGGAAGAGTATTTTTGACAATTTCCTTTATTTGCTCATTCGGTGTCATTGAAATCGGTAAGTTTTCACGATAGAACCAGTTTCTGTCAGATTTATATATTAGCTAAGTCGTAAAAGCTTTGTTGTTTCTTCTGACTAAATGCAACATAACCATCACTATCTTCTTCTTTCTCCAACTCTTCAGTATAATCATATACTTATAACTCTTTTCCTTTCCTTTTGGTACTGAACGCGGTATTCTTTTCTGTATGCTTTTGTCTTTGGATTCAATGACTTCATCTTTTGCTTGAAGTTTCTTTTCCATCTTCACGTTCTGCTTTATATAGTTCATCTAACATCATGAAAATATAACAAGCATAACGAGGTGAAGCCCACATTGCTACAGCATTTACTAAAAGTCTATGAACATAATAACCTTTCAAACCAGGAGCCAAATTCTTGCGATTTTCGTACGGAATCTCTTCTCTCGGTTTTCCGAGGGAAGCAATCATATGAGGAAATTCTTCTAAAAGTTCTTTTGTCTGTTGGTTTTCAAACCAATGATATGCTTGCTTTGTAGAACGAAGAGCATTCATTATACTTTGCATTTGGTACATGTCATCTTTGACCGAACGAATGCGGCGAAGTTGTTTGTTATATTGTATGTATTCGTATTCTTCATTTATGGCTTCATGAACGATAGCAGTTGTTGTGTTCTCTAATGTTGACATTTCTGTTCTTACATACAAAATAAAAAAATAAATAAAAATAAAACTAACTTTATTTTCTGTGTTAAAGAAATGTTAAAAATTCATGGTTACATATGTGAAAAGAAGTCACGAACAAATGAAGGTCATAAGATTCAGCACATAATTCTGAATTGAATGGTGTGTCATACATGTCAAACCGTCAAGAATTGAAGGAGATACGAGGCTATAAAGATTTTGGATATTTTCTGACACACACCCTGAGGGAAAAGTGACAAACACGACGATAGAAAAAGCGACAAAATGAGAGAAAGTTGTTCCTCGACCAAAATGCAATCATGTTGAAAAAGTGACATTTGTAAAGTTGGACGATAGGATTTCCTGAAAAAGTGCAAGACTTGTCTTGAATCAGGACAAGATTTGTCTTGAAAAAATACAAGACTTGTTCTGAAAAAATACAAGACTTGTCTTGAATCAGGACAATTGTTCTCAAATTTGAGAACTTTACAAGAAAAACTGACTAAAAAGTGCAAGTCTTGTTCTGATTCAGGACAAGATTTGTCTTGAAAAAATACAAGACTTGTTCTGAAAAAATACAAGACTTGTCTTGAATCAGGACAAAACTTTACAAAATGTAAACTTTACATAACCGTTTCTATCGTACATGATATTTAGTTGACATTGTAAACTATCTTCATGTAAAGTATGGCGGTTTGAAACCATCGGGAACCTTCACTTTTTTGACGAACTTTCCGCAGCAATTTTTAAAATTTGTGAAAACTCAACAGTTTGACACGTGCCATATGTCATTTTACTCAGAATTTTGTGCTGAATTCAGCAAAAATAATTTTTAGGGTAGATGGGTATATCTAACCTAATTTCTACCACGAATTCTACCCTCATTATTTATAACCGTTTTACATGGTAAACGTTATTTTTGGAATTTTGTGAAAACTCAACGGTTTGACACATGCCATATGCCATTTTACTCAGAATCTCACGAATTCAGCAAAAATAATGAGTTCATTTACTCACAATATTTTTGTACAAAACGACCCCAAACTTTTAACTTCTTTTCTGCAGTTTCTAATGCTATCTTAGCGAGTTCATATTCTCTAAATTCTCTCTTTAAATCTTCTTGTTCCCATTGGTCTAGTTCGTATGGAGAATCTCTATAACCATAACATATCTCACGTTCATGTTCTAATTGTTTTTCATGCATTTTTCTAACTTCTTCTTCAAACAAATGTTTTGTATTTTCTACTGTATCTTCGAGTTCTTCTTCATCTAACTTCTCATGAACTTTCTTGTCTATGGAGTCCATAATTTTTCCAACTGCTATGCAATATTTTGGAGAAGCCCACATTGCTATATAGTTTATAAGTCTTGGGTCTACATACGTTCCTCTAACCTGTTTGATTTCATCAGGAATTCCTGCATGAATTTTGTATAAAAAGCAACAGTCCGAATTCCGGCGGTTGTTATATTCTTCACAAAACGCCTTATAATACTCTTCCCAGGACTTATTTTCCAACAACTTTCTAAAGTCTTTCCTAAACTGCTGACACATCTTTGTTGCATTAATGTAACCATCCTTGTCTCTACGTAAGACTTCAATACCATTATAAGTGCCTTTTGTGAATGTTTCGCCATTATATTTGTTAGTGAATGTTTTTGCTTCGACTGACATTTCTGTTCTTACATACAAAATAAAAAAATAAATAAAAATAAAACTAACTTTATTTTTTCTATCTTAAGGAAATTCATGAAAATTCATGAGGGTAGAAATGAGGGTAGAAATAAGGTTAGATATACCCATCTACCCTAAAAATTATTTTTGTTCATGGGCTATGCCCCGCCGCTTTGCGTCTTTATGTTAAAATAAATGGTACCATTAATGATATCATGACTGTTCTCGTTCATGTCTGATTTACATCTAATGAAAAAGTTTAGAAGAATTTTCTTATTCTTTCTGGCATATTTTTGTCTGATTTACATCTAATGAAAAAGTTTAGAAGAATTTTCTTATTCTTTCTGGCATATTTTTGTCTGATTTACATCTAATGAAAAAGTTTAGAAGAATTTTCTTATTCTTTCTGGCATATTTTTGTCTGATTTACATCTAATGAAAAAGTTTAGAAGAATTTTCTTATTCTTTCTGGCATATTTTTGTCTTTCCAGTACTCCCGCTCTAATGGTCCCAGATGTGTTGTCTTTGACTCTCTCAAGTTCTTAGATGGTATAACATCTTCAACGCCTCCTTCATATCTTACTTTATAAGTGTCATCGTTTGTGTTATAGCCAAGTATTTCAATAACCACTCCTCGCTTTGCTTCGTCAATGGTTTCAGCAAGTTTGCCATTACTACTTTCGACTAATTTGTGACGAGGGTAAAACGCAATAGAGTCGTCGGCAGCTTTTATAAGATATCCATTACTTTGCGTAGAGTCTACGATATAATAGTTTCTACTTAACCTTAAACGTTTCTTTGTCAACGGTTTGTCGTCAAGAACTACACGAACTTTTGTACCAGGAATGAGGGTAAATTGTGTTGAATTTCTGATATTTTGTGTTTGGCTTCGTTTCTTTTGTATATACTTTTCTTCTTGTTGTTGTGTCATTGAATTTGTTGTATGTCCTGTTGTAGAATGTGTTGAGGAATTATATACTTCGAGAAAATGTTTCATTGTTTCTTCGGTAAAGTCTCGCTCTTGATTTAAATCTCTGAGAGTCCTTATGAAGCGGTTTATGATGCCGAGTATGTTATGGTTATGGTCTTCAGTAGTGTAGTGAGTTATGTTATGCTTAATGAGAAATTCTGTGATTTCATTGCTGAGGTATGCACTGTCTTGGTCTGATGTTAAAGTACTTGGGTTATGTTCTGCTACAAACTTTTGTAAAACTCTTAAAACTTCATGAGTTCCTTTATTTTTCATTGGATATGCATATGCTTTACGAGTATTAACATTAATGAAGATGAGGAATGGTTTATGTCCTCCTTTTCTGCTTTGAATGAGAGTGTCAAATTGGTATGCGTCAGGAGTGTTGGAGTAAATTGGTAAAAAGTAGTCGTAAGGGTTTATTTTTGTTTGATGTACAACATTTTTGTCAAAGAACCTTTTCACTTCAGCTCTGTTAGTAAATCCCCAACTCTTTGCAGCTTCATTGAACTTCTTAAATGACCTCCATGGATGTTGTTCGAATACTTCTTTCAAGCTCATTTATGTAAAGTTAAAGATTTTATTCTAGGCTCAAGCGCGTTCATTGAACGCGGTACCATGCATAAACCGTCACAAATGGTGGCATATAATCTGCACCCGAGCCTGTTGGATTTGTTGTGAAAGTGTGTGAATGATTACCTCCCGGTTCAGTTTGTCGAAAAATCTTTTTTGCTGAATTGTTATAAGATGGAGATAAAACATCATTGCCAGCTTCATACTCTGAGTTGTATAATGGGTGGTCTCTTAATGAGTGGCTATGGTCGCCAGAAAAGTTTGTAGTTCCTGTATGAGTGTGCGGTGGAAGGTTTGCTTCTTTAATTTTCTTCGAACCTCCTGTTTGCTTTGAATATCTAGCACAGTATAAGAATTTATCTACAATCTGCTTCCACGTACCAAAACCTAAAACTGTTGCTGAATTTGTTGAGTTCATTGACGTATAAATAGAGCCTATAGGATATAATGTTTCAAGAATCTGAGTCTTTAATGTTTGAAGCTCTGTTTTGTCTGCTTTCTTATCATATAAATCTTGAGCAGTGAATTTAACATTATTTTCATCATCCATGACATAAACATTTTTACAGCTAATGTCTTTCTTCGTTGTTATGTTTTCATTCGATGTTAAACCTTGTGGAAAGTTAGGAGGTTTATAATATGATGCATCCCCACCAGTTCCGCCAACCGTTCCTTCAATACTTTCTATAGCAACAGTTGAGAAGGAGTTATGTGTATGTTCTTTATCAGCTTTCTTATCTAACATTGCTGGTAGTTCATATGTTTCAAAGTTTCTGACATGACCTTCAATGTTCATACATTTACTATTTAAGGAGTTTAGTGTATCTTTTACGCTTGTACTCGGATTCTCTAAAGGTGCACTTGAACCAAGGGTATAGTTCAATATTATGTCGTCTGCTCTAACAGTAGTGAAGGATTTATGTGTATGGTTCTTGTCAGCTTTCTTATCTAACATTGCTGGTAGTTCATATGCTTCAAAGTTTCTGGCATGATCTTCGATATTCCTGCAACTGTTATCTAAATTGTTAAGAGTATCTTTTACGCTTGTACTCGGATTCTCTAAAGGTGCACTTGAACCAAGGGTATAGTTCAATATTATGTCGTCTGCTCTAACAGTAGTGAAGGATTTATGTGTATGTTCTTTGTCAGCTTTACTATTTAATGTAGCTTGAAGTTCATTTATATCGGAGATATTGTGTTTATGAGATTTCAAAACTTTGTTCGTTGCGTCAAGTTCATCTTTGTCGGCTTTACTTTTAATAGCATCTTCAAAAGTTATTTTTGCCTTAACTCTCAAAGTAAATCTTGGTTCAACTAATACACCGTTAACAAAGAAACTAGAGGCATAAATTTCATCGTTATAACCAAATGCTTCTTGTGCTTTACCTGTGTCATACTGTACAGTACAGCTTATGTCATAACCTTTAGCATGAATGTATTTATATCTTCTTTCATTAACATCTTCCGTCTTCACTTTTTCATCCTGTGTTAAATATCCATGGTAGTCCGTTATAATCTGTTCATCTGAACTTATATAATGAACATGGTTTTTATCTGCTTTTTGTGAAAGAAGTTCAACAACTTTTGCTTCACTTATGTCACCAGTGTCACTTTCATTTATTTTTGTCAGCATTGCGTTCAAAACTTCATAAAGACTAACTACTTCTTTTGGTTCTTGAAACAATGAGTCAAAAGTCTTTCTTAACATTACATCTTCAACTGTTATGACTGAGTCAATACCTTTCTCTTTTATTGTCTTAGCTAACTGACCTAAGACAACGAACATATAGTCTAAAATATTATCTTCAGTGTTAAACGCTATACTGTTTTCACGAATTGTTGTGTTTGTTGCTGTTAAACCTTCTTCAAAATCAGGATATATATTCAGTAGATTTTCAACAATTGTTTGAACCACTTGTCCTCCTTCTCCTTCTTCATCTAAATCTCTTGCTGCCATTAAAGGATGTAAATTAATTGGTTCAATAATTCCGAGACGAGGGTTGTAAGCAAGTCCGTCGAACATATTTTTACGTTTGAGTGCCCAGTTAGTTAGTTTCTTTGTATTATATGTTACTTTACCCCATAAATTTTTGAGACCGTCAAAGAAACTTCCTGTATTTCCATGTAATTTAGCAAACTCAACATAAAACTTCATGCTATCTATGCCACCAAGAAAAGTCCAGAGTGTGTCTATCTCACTTTGCATGGTTATAAGAGATGCAGTTGTTGCACCTGCTGAAAATAAATTAAACAACCACCCTAACCAACTCTTACCTCCTTCACTTTGTTCTACTTTCACAAAATCACTGATATGACTTTTTAAGTATTCTTTCGTAAGTAATGTGTCTCCAGATGTAACGCCTCTAACGATATTATCTCCGTCAAAAGTCAGTGTTCTAACTTGTGTCCATGCAGCCTTTATTTTAAGACATGCATAGTCTGGTGTTTGAGGAGCAGAAGGCTCGATGTATGTAATTTTAAAGAAATCGTCATAATTTTTCTTAAAGGTTTCATATGTTGTTTTGAATGTATTGAACCTCATTATTATATCAAGAAGTTTTGTCAATGAGTCAGCAATTGCTTCATCTACTGTTGACGTTTTGAGTTTTATTTCTGCTGAGTCGTTTATGAATGGTACTTGACATTGAGTTGTATATGGGTCAAATCCTGTAGGACCCAAATGAAGCAAGTAGTCTAAAATATCACGAACAGACTTTGAGACAGTTGTGTTATCTTTCATGACGATTTCACCATTTACAATGAATGGCATAGTACATGAAGTTATTTGTGGGTCAAAACCAGAAGGATTGAAATGAAGCATATAGTTCAGCGCCTCATACACTGACTTATACACTGTTTCATTATTTTTTGACACAATTTCACCATTTTCTATAAATGGCATTGTCGAAGGAGTTGTTTTTGTATCGAACCCTGAAGGATTGAAGTTAAGAATGCTTTCAAGAGCTTCATATACAGACCTATAAACAGTTGTGTCGTTCTTCATGACAACTTCACCATTTACAATGAATGGCATAGTACATGGAGTTAAAATAGGGTCAAACTTTTCATAGTCCTTCCATGTTATATATTTCTCAGTATTTCCATCAGAAATAACAATATATTTGTCAGTAAGTGTGAGAGAGTATTGACCAAAATATAAACGTTTAGCTCTGTCAGCTTCATACGCATATGCAGCTATACTCATATTTTAATGAGAATAAAATGTTGTTCTATTTACAAAGTACAGACCCGAACGAATACGGACAGTAAAGCTACAAACAAACTTAGGTCTACAGAATGAGGCGCTTGCATTCAGATGTTGACTTCAATACTATCGCAACTTTTGTTCATAACAGATGAAACAGATTTCATGGAGCTTGAAATAGATGAAAAGAAGCACGAAATAAGATTTCACAATAATGTAGAATATAAGATGGAAACATTAGCTGGAGTGTTAAATGCTCTCATAAATACTACAATAAACAAGGATAACGAAGAAAACTTAATGAATGTTAAACTTATTGCAGGAGTTTTGAAGTTCAGTTATGCGAAGGAGTTTAAGATAACACGAATGAGTCATAGAGTTCAATTGCTTCGAGCATACCATATGACATTTCCTTTGAAAAGTGTTGACAAAACGATTGAGATGAAATCTGTTCCATACGTATGTTATGGCAATGTTTGTACATTGAGTCAAAAATAGCTAATGTCACAGGTATTTCAGGAGTTAATAGTAAAGGTTCAGTAGAATATAAATCCTTCTGTTATGCAGTAAATTCAATGTTCATTCCAAACGTTCCTGTCATAGCAACTCATTTAGGTAAATGGGTTCGCATTAGTCCTCATAATTTGAAAGACATGCAATTCAGACTTGTTGACTTTCAAGGAGAGCCTGTAGAACTGAAGGCACCAGTGCGAATGACTGTTGAAGTTGACTTTTTAGAAAATATTAAATGCAACAGCTTACAAGAGAACTCAGAGCTAAAAATATAAAGTATGAATGTTATGTATTAGGTCATGAACTTTGGTTGTTGCTGTTTGATGAAACAAATGAGTTAGTTATGTCAGTCAAGAGAACAGAAAAATATTGTGTTAGTGAAAACCGCACCAAGTCAATAAGATTAGGTTTGCATTATGAAGATGAGTTCGATACTGTTGAAGAAGTTTTGGACAGATATTACAAATTGCTAACTTGAAATTTTTTTGACTGACGGCACAAAGCGCCAAGACCGAAGGTCCTGACTGCTTTAATTTACTAAAACATATTTCAAACAAAGCTTATAGTCAGTAGATAGTTTTGTATACTCGTTCGAATATCTATACTTAAACTCAACTCCTGTAGTTCCTGGTGTTTCAATGATGCGGATGTTACCTATTTTCATGAATATTGGCGTTTGACCACAGCATTCGATTTCAGGGTCGAGATAGTCAATGACACATTGTTTCCCTGTTATTCGTGATATAACATTTTCAAGGTCCTCCTTTGTTAGAATTATTTGGTTCTTGCTTATAAGATTTACCAAAAGCTTCTTATCGTCTTTGAGTAAAATTCTTTGGTATAACTGAAGAAGGTAATGGTCTACGTTATCTGAAGGATTTGTTTGAACATTTGTGTAAGGGTTGTCGTTGGCCTATCTTGAATGAATTTGGTCCAGTGGTGGATACTCTAACTTAACATCTGATGTAGCGTTAGCGTTTGAAGCTGTGTTTAAATTCACCGACTTAAGTTCTGGTTCTTTTTCTTTCAAACACTCTGAACTATAGTTCTTTATGACAATATTGTTTGTCGTTCGTGAGTCAACATTTGATGTTGGTTCAATTGGAACATTAACGGCACCAACTAAGATGGATTTGCTTCTCATTTCATATAGAATAAAAACCTTTTATATGTATGAAATGAACAATATACTCGACAAGGGTTTGAATGTAAAGCTAACGAATGAAAATATTGTTGAATTCACTGAGACAGGTGCTGCGTATAAAGATGTAGAACTACTGAACAAAAGAGCTAAGGGAAGAAGCAGGAACATGAACAAAGGGTGGAAGCCTATAAAAATTTATGTCAATGATGGCTCAGGAGGTTCAAACATAAAGTATGCAGAAAGTTATAGAGTTTATGCTCTCAAAGGTGAAAAGCCTTCATTTAAGAACAGCTATTCTAACGCATATCCTCAAAAGCTAACGGATGGGGAAGTGGATGATATGAATGACAGCAAAAATATTAACAGAAATGGCGACAGAGATGCATGGAATTTGTTTACCATCAGTCAATTGAAGGTTAAACTTTAAAACAATGTTGGTCGTTCCATGGAATATTTTTGACTTTAATGGTATTAGTCATGATATGAATCTCAAGGTATGAACGAGGAGAGATGAGAGACTTATATGCTTCCCAAATTTCTTCAAAAGGTAATGTTATACCTGACTGTTTCCAAATGAGTTCAATATCATAGCGTGAGAAACCTTGAAAGATAACGAAGTCAGTTATGAGACGTTTTATGTTTAAAGCTAAAAACCTCCATGTTTGCATAAGTATTGCTACAGTTAAGTGGTAATGTCTGACTTTAGTAATGATGTTAGCTAATGGTGAGTCAGGCTTTGACACTAAACCTTTTCCAGCGAAGTCGTCACAAACGAGCAGAGTGTTTGAAGGATACTTTTTGAAGGGGTATTTTGAAAGTTTTGATAGAATGTAGTTTGTCAGTCGTTTCATATCGTAAACTCCTGAGTATTGACGTAAGTGGTGTTTGTCAATAATTCTTTCCATCTCCTCAGAAGTCTTTTGCATTCCTGACTGTATGAACTCTACGATGGCATAATATTTCCTCTTACGTCGAATGTAACGTTGAAGAAATTCAATGAGTTCACTGTCTGGAACTTTAACGACAGAGGCTTGAACTTTTGACATAAATGTTTTCGCTGTTGAATCCATAGAGTCTGAAGTTGCTGATATAATGATTTGGTCATAGTAAGAGTCGTTTCCTAAACGTTCTGTTATGAGTATATGACGAATGAGGTTAAATGTCTTACCTGAACCCATCTTTCCACAATAGAAATAAACACCATTTGAACAGAACTCATAGTCCTTACTGAAAGGAAGAATGAGAGAAGTTAAGTTTTCTGTTTCATTCATGTCTTCATCTACGTCATGTATTAAATGCTTCATTTTATCTCCATTAAAAATGCAAGTCAGAAATATTCAGAACATAGCACCGAGTCTAACTGACAAGAGTATAAAGATATACTATGAACATGTTATGATGAAACCTACCAAAATTCAAGAAAGTCAGTATACTTATGAATATCCAAGACACTGGGTAGAGTATGTAGGAGGTGAGAAAGCTATTGAAATCAGACAGGTTCGAAGTATTCCAGCAGGAAGAACAATATTATTGAAGAACTTTAATGTTTTGAGATATAATGATGAAACAAAGAAGCAAGATAGTTTCCCTGTTGCTGTGTATGTGAACTTAGATACAGGAGATGACATGAAAGTTTTTAATACAAAGCTTCAAACGGTAGTGAGAGAACAACTGACTGCGGAAGGCATCCATTACCTTCAGAAGTTACCATAGCATATAATTTTGAAACAAACTCAATAGATTTTAAAGTCATCTCTGCAAAGAAGTCAGGTTTTACATTTAATGAAGCAGATGTATATTCGAATGAAAACTTCAAAGCTATTGCATGGTTAGATAATGACGATTGCTTTAAGAAAATATTTAAATACAGTGACTCAACGATGTCAATAGATGACCTTCGTGGAATGTTACCATCGACGTTTACAGTAGAAGGTTCAGCAGGATTGCTTACAAGATTGTCAATTGGTGGTATTTGGTCTCGTGAGAACATTGTTATAAAATCCAGTATAAGTGAATTTGCTGAAGAATCTATATTATGTCTTTCAAACTACATGTATTCGCCGCCGAAGCATTATAGTATAACAAACTTTGTCAGTAAGTTTAACATAAGACTTGTCGAACCTTCTTCAATGAAAGATGTTGTGCTACCTAAAGATGGAAAGGATGGACTCATTATTGAATGATTTTAATAGCATATTAAATGAGCTTGTTCTTGAAGGTCATTCATGATGAAATAACTGTTGTAGAAGATGTTAGCAATTGTTCAGACATTTTGAAGCGAATAGATGAGATAAGAAAGAAGTTAGATAGACCGCAAAGCGGTGAGGGCGAAGCCTGTGAGAACGCTTATGTTTCATTGACTTTCTCCAGTAACGAGAACTTTTATGAGATAATATTGAAGAGAGATGATTTTAATATGGGGTAAATGGTAGCTTGGGCAGCTTTAGGCGCAATGGGAACAAAAGCATTAGCATTTGGAGCAAAAGCACTTGGAGCTTATGACGCAGTAAATAAAATGAGTGGAGGAAGGGTTTCAAAGACATTAGATGCAAATAAAGGAAAGATTGGAGGCTGGGTTGCAAAGAAGTTATGATTAAATAAAATAGGGCTCATAAATAAAGCATCCAATTTGGTTGCGACTGAGTCAGAAAATGCTTTAGGAAAGGACGATGAGTTTGCAAAACACGCAAAAGACTTTAATGACCAGATGAAAGGTGAAACAATGCATTTAAATAGAGTCGATGGAACTAAAGAAAATGTTTCTTCTCCACCAGCGGTTTATCCATACGGACCTTATGGAATGTATGGAAACCCTTATGAACGACCATTTGACCCATTGACTGGTGGAAGTAATTGGTATCATTATGGACGAAGAAGAAAGACAGTCAAGTTGGAGACAGACGTGAAGAAAGCAACTAAAAAGAAACCAAGGAAGAGAGTTATAAAGCAATGAATTCAACAGGGTGAAAAAACAGGTGAAAAAAGAGGTGAGATTTCACCACTTCACCTAAATCTATTTTTGTGCTATGTTTTCATACGTGTGAGGGTGGTGATATCATTAATTTTTAAATAAATGTGGGAACAAAAATAAAGCATATCTACTCAACAGGAATGAGACCCTTACTGACTATGTATTCGTTTAATGCTTGATGAAAACAATGGTACATATTATCGTATGGGTATACACAACGTCTGTTTCCATCGTCGTCGTATATGTAGAGCTCAAATCCAGTCCAACCTTCTTTTGTACAATATGTAGCTTTATTTAAGTATGTATTTATGTAGATAAGGCAATTTTCTTCATCGCTCCAGAAATAATTTTTCGTCTTTGTTGAAATAGTTTTCGTTCCTCTACGTCCATAAGGAATGTATGCAATAAATTTAGCATCATAAGGGATTGTAATATACTCAGGGTTTCTTTCATCGTCAATGGGTCTGTCTTTGTTAAAATGCATGTTTCTCAGTTTTACTTGAGTTTTGAATAGTTCACGGAAACGTTCTGGGAAAGAGTCATAGTAAATGTAGTCGGACATGTCTTTGTAATGAAATAAAAATAAGGTTATTTTTTATTTAGTGAGGATGGTAGTGAATTCGTTAGTGAAGTCGTTAGTGAATTCGTTAGTGAAGTCGTTTATGTGTCAGACGGTTTTGTAAATATTTAAGGTTGAAGAAATAGGTTTTGTAAATATTTTCCTGTCTCCTATGGCGTCGTTCATTGATCTCACTGAACTCTTGAAGGAGGTCAAAATCAGGGGCGTCTTCCTCTTCTGCGTTTTGGCCAAGAAGCTCGCCTACTGTGAATTGAGCCTTCACTTCGTCAATCCGTTCAATGAAGTCTGAGGCCTCTTCGTCAGAGATACGTGGTTGGATGCTTTCATTTTCTTCAAGATCTTTGATGTGCATACTGAATGCAGTCTCAATGAGCTCAGGAGTCAGCGCATTCCAGCAATGTATTAAAATATACACTGCCAACTTCAGCGTGCACTCGAGGGAAGTGTTGATAGAATAGTAAGTCCACCATGTTCTCGTTGCCATATTCTTGAAGGCGCCAAAGACATGCATGCCAAGAGGTTGGCACAGATCGGTGCATCCAACTGGAATGAAGACGAGTGTGATGTTCAAGTCTTTAGCAAGCTTCTTTGTTTCTGCATTTCTGTGGCTAGAATATGTATCAAGAAACAAGTAGATTCTATCATTTTGAATGTAACTTGGATTCTCGCGATAACGATCGTTGTAATACTTTCTAAGCCATCTGAGATATTCTTGAAATACCTCCTTTGTGGCCCAACCTGTTTCGGAATACAAAATCAACTCATTGGAAAAGACTCTGTTGTCGTAAATCTGCTTATGGCATGCATCTGTGAGACCCTTGCAGACAAATGTGAGTGGAAGTTTACTGCCGTCTGCCTGGATTGTGGCAATAATAGTGATTCCTTTCTTCTCGTTATGATTCATGTGGACGTCAACACCTTCCGAGCCTTTTATTGCATATGTCAGTCCATGAGCGATTCCACATCCGTAAAAGGATTCATCTGCGTTGCAGATTCTCCACAATTCATCCTTGAAGAGTTCCATAAGTTGAGCTTTGGTCTGTTTAAAGCTTTCGATACGAGTCTTCATCTCTTCGATGTCTTTTGGCCGACGATGCCAATGTGCTTCACGAGTGGTCAGGTCGCATCTCTCTCGGAAATTCGAAAGGTAATGGTCAGAAACAACAAAATCGTTTCTGAGAATCTCGTTAGGGTAAGCCTTTATGAACATCTTGACAAGCACTCTGCACATTTGGGTGTTAAAGAAGAATTTTTTTTCGATGAATTCTTTGATGATGTAATTGGCTAACAGTTCTTCACCGTGATCACTGATAGCACGATTGATCAAATATGCAGCCGTCTTTGGGTTAAATTCTGGGTCAAGTTCGTATTTTTTACGGTAATTATATAAGGTGGCAGGACAAACGTTTGTACTCTTGGCGAGAATTTCTATGAGACCTTTGTTAGCTGGATCCAAGCTGTCTTCAATGAGGCTCATTAGGAGAGATACTTGAGTGTCTGACAAATTTGCTGCATTTAACTTTTGCCTTGGAACAAGTTTGCCTAGTTGCAGGAGTTTCTCTGCAGTGTGTTGCGGAATGGATTCCAGATTGGGTATATCTGGTTCTTCATCCATTTTTTTGTTGGGCCATGAGTTCGAGGTTTGTTAGGTACCAATTTTCAAAAACGATATGAGAGAAATATATCGTTTTTAGTTTTTTTTAAAAAAATATAAGTAAAGGGGTTTGTATTGTCAGTAATCTAAGGATGATGCTAACTTCTAGGTTTTGTATGACTGGCTTATGATTTGACTAAAGAATCTCTTGAAAATCTGACAATGCGTGGAATCTGGAGAAATGCAGCAGTTTGTATTGTTATCAATCTAAGGATGATGCAATCGACATTAATCATTTCATTTTCACTCATATCATTGTTGTTATTTCATCTTCTAAATAGATTATTTGCTTCCATTCTCCGAGCACAATATCTCACGGCTTCCATGTTAGGGCCGGCACACTAACACATCATGCAATGAGAATAGCTCGTAGAGCAACAAAGAAAAATGAAGTTATAAATAAACTATAGAATTTAAACGTATAAATTTAAATGTGTTAACATCATTTTGAAGTGAATTTTACGATATCAAACTATAGTTAACCTTGGAGCAATCTCTTTTCTGATTGCAGGCAGAGTTCTGCATCCTGAGGACTTTGCCTTGCAGATATGCTTGTAATCACTACGTGAGCAACTTGGTGTTGCAAGTTGCAGTCTTTACCGGTTAGCTTTTTTTGAAGTTTCTTCGCATCTTATATAAGCTCTAGATCAATATTTATCATCAGAATTTGCATCTCATAAAGCACGATATTAATCAAATAGGCAAATTTCATTTGGAGTCTCTCATTAAATGAGAAACTCCTAATGAGATTTGCTCTAAGGTAATGTACTTATTATGCTTGGCCTAGAAGCAAGGAGGAAACATGTATATGGTTTGTTTATACTGAAGTTATCTGGAATTCTCTCAATTGAGGATTCAAATCCAGATAACAGCAGTATAAGTTAATATTGTTGTGCACCTCAGGTTGTTTATAGGCCCGAGAACGAGAAAAGAATTTATGGTGTGAATTGGCTCGATATATACCTACGCTCGCGTCATGTAGTTCATATTTTCGCGTTCTGAGAGCGGAAAACGCATTTTTTGAATGCGTAGATTCCGAATCACACGGAAAAAATAGGTTTTAATAAGAAAAATAGACAATTTATGAAGTAACAAAGCACATAGTATTATAAAAAAAGAAAAACATTTTTCTCATATGAAAGAAAATATAACGTATTTTTTACAGAGCGTAGGTATATATCGAGCCAATTCACACCATAAATTCTTTTCTCGTTCTCGGGCCTATAAACAACCTGAGGTGCACAACAATATTAACTTATACTGCTGTTATCTGGATTTGAATCCTCAATTGAGAGAATTCCAGATAACTTCAGTATAAACAAACCATATACATGTTTCCTCCTTGCTTCTAGGCCAAGCATAACAAGTACATTACCTTAGAGCAAATCTCATTCGGAGTTTCTCATTTAATGAGAGACTCCGAATGAAATTTGCCTATTTGATTAATATCGTGCTTTATGAGATGCAAATTCTGATGATAAATATTGATCTAGAGCTTATATAAGATGCGAAGAAACTTCAAAAAAAGCTAACCGGTAAAGACAGCAACTTGCAACACCAAGTTGCTCACGTAGTGATTACAAGCATATCTGCAAGGCAAAGTCCTCAGGATGCAGAACTCTGCCTGCAATCAGAAAAGAGATTGCAGCAGAGTAACCGGTAAAGACAGCAACTTGCAAAGTCAAGCAGTTTCTGAGATTTTGATTTATAAATCATAAACCTTCATGCTTGATGATTTTGTAGAATTGTTAACTCATGTCATCAGTTAATGCTCACCTAAGGGAGGTGTTTTGCGGGAGCTGGGGGTATCTTGGTGAGTACTCAGGAGGCCAAGAAGGGCACCCCAACCGACATTTTGCTGATGGATTGAGTTCGCAACCATTTTTATAACCGTAAAAACCGTCGGGACAAAACAACTTGAATAATTGAATTTTTTAATGATAATGATTGTGAAATAACATGTAACTATAATTTAAGAATGCCATATTTTTGTTAAAAAATTTCGAAAAGTGAGATATTTTCCATTCTAATAAATATATTTGATAACCGGGATGTCCCCCGGAATCAAATAAATTATCATATCGAGAATCGGAGATCCTTGCAGTTTCGATTTTTTCGAAAAGTGAGAGATTTTCCGATCTAATAAATATATTTGATAACCGGGGTGTCCCCCGGAATCAAATAAATTATCATATCGAGAATCGGAGATCCTTGCAGTTTCGATTTTTTCGAAAAGTGAGAGATTTTCCGATCTAATAAATATATTTGATAACCGGGGTGTCTCCCGGAATCAAATAAATTAGCATTACTAACATTCCTTTTTTATTTAAAATTTTCAATTCTTAAAACAAAGTTTTACTTCTATTTAATTATTTGCCATGAAAGTATAGAACATTAAAAATTCATCCTACTACCTCCACCCTTATAATACCTTCAAAAAATTATATCTCAATTTATTTTCTATCTTTATATTGATGTGCTTATTCAAAAACACTAAATCATAAGTCTTCAGTTCTCAAAATACTCTCAAATTATCTCATTGCGCATATTTTGAAATTTGATAATTTTAAATTGTTAAAAAATTCATTAATCACAGTAAAATATCTATATACAACAATTAACTAACTGATTCCACATCTTGAACATTCGCATTTATTTAATATATTTGGATATCATTTACATCTTATTGAATTAGATCATAAATCACAGTTCCCTAATATACTATCTATCTAACCATTATTGTTGCACAACTTATATGTGATTAAACACACGTGTATAATTCTGTACAACTCATATCTCTATCAATACTTTATTTATAATCAAAACAAAGGTTAAAATTGTATACCCTGTCACTGTAGAGTATTCTCCCAACTTTAAAGTGAAAATCAAAATTTGATATTTTAGTAATTTCATGTGAGATCGTTATTTTATAGGAAAACATACTGAAAATGTTTATAAGATGTTTCTCTATCATATGCCAAAATATCATGGTTTAAATGCTCTCCTAAGTGTCTATAACTGAATTTTAGGACAATAACCTTATTCTAATAATTTTAAAAAACTGGTTAAAATTTACTAACAATATCAAAACGTTTTGTGTATACATATGCTGCAGCTGATAGAAGGACGATAATCGAAACGAGCATGAATATTCTTCTTCCAGAGTTTCTGGAGCGAAGTCTCTTTCCTGCAGCCATTAATTTTGTGTCCTGAATGATTTTACATTCATCCCAGTCCCTAAATTTCTGAAGTTTCTCAACAGCGGTGAAATCATCGTCAACTTCAACTTGGTGGACATGTGCAGCGCCAATATAGCCAAAGAACTGATCTGTGTCATCCATGTGGAGCAAGAAATAGTCCCAGATTAACAAAGCTCCATCAATTTCGTGCTCATCTGAGAAAAACAACAATCTCCAGCGCATGGCGTAATTAAATGCTGACAGATGTCCTTTGGATAGGACTTTATATGTATTCGGACAGTATTTTTTGATCTGTTCATCTAATAAGCTGAAACCTTCGTATGTTCCTGGATTTTCTAGTAAATCATTAAAAGATGCGTTGATAATGAGTGGTTTTGTTAAGTAATATGCTAATGCCTCAGCAAAAATAAAGTCAAGACCTACTTTTTCGCAGAATTTCAGCGAAAGAGCGTAAGATATGAAGAAATAGCGATCATAACCTTGAGTATAGGATAATTTATCATCAGATATTGCTAATGTTGCTAGTGCACGTGATGGAATTGTCTTTCCGTCTGGATATTTTTTGTAATCCTTGACATCATAATGTTTGCAGGAGTTAACGAATAAGAAATAGCTTCTCTTGATATCAGCTTCGACTGTTGGACGATCTCGTTTCGCTATTTTAAGTAAAGGTGACTCAAAATCTTCACCAAAATATTCTTTTGTAGTTTTTATATACTCTGGTATTAAATCAACTAACTGTTTGGCATTTTTCTTTTGGTCAATCGAAATCACTTGAGTTTTAAGTAGATAAGCAAGAAAACGTGTAATTGGATCTTTTTTGAGTGATTCTTCTTCCAAAAACTTATCAACTGCTTCCATACTGTCAAATGGTTCTAGAAGTTTACTTATTTCTTTTTCTACAGATTTTAATACTTCAGAACTTGGAGTTTCCATAAAAAAATTTTTGATCGATTCAAAATAAAAAGGTTAAATAGTTTGCTAATCCCGATTTTGAAGAGTTGTAATTAAAAGACAACACTAAATACAATCAAATTAACAGCTTTTGTACATTGGCTCAAAAAAAATTAAAATGTAAAAAAATCAAATTTAAAAACAAAAACTCTAAATTTATGATTAAAATTAAAAAATTCTAAATTATTTGATATACAAAAAACTGTAAAAATCGAAGATGTATGAATTTATAGGCAATTTCAACGAAATAAAGATCAAAAGAATCATAAAAATTGATTCACTTCTTAAACAAAAATTGTAATATTAGATAAGAAGTATGAACATAACATTTTTGAAACTTATAATCTAGCTTTATAACCTCCAGTTCAAATTATTGAAATGAGAAAAACATTCTTTGATATAATCTAATTTCGGACCTAAGGCAACGATGCATGCCATTCGGACAAGCATGCCACCATTGGTAAAATAAGCAAATATTTGTTATCAATTTCATATATGAGTTCATTTCACATATATTCGAATACAAAGATTATTATGTAAAATAAAGACATCATTTTAGAATAAGCAAATTTATTTAGAGAATACTTTGAGATTTAAGAGAATAATCGAAATAAAATTTGGAAGTTAAGCACTTATCAAGAATTCGTTGTGACGAGGATACACTGCAATAAAATGTGAGATCAATGTGATACTTAACAAGATTAGAAGTCTAGTTCATAAATGCCAATTTTATCGTAATTTGTTCGGAAACGGTTATAAATAAATTTCCATTCTCAATGTGTTATAGTAAACAAACTATGTGATTATTTGAGTCTAAATTTATTTTTTCAGACTATTTGTAAAGTTACGACATTTCAAAAAAAAAATCGAATCGGCCATGGATCTGGATTTTGAATACATTGCTGCTCATATCAGTGATTATATTCAAAACGAGAACTTTTTTTGATATATTCGATATCAGTGACATCAAAACAATCATGAAAAATTCACGTTTGACAGCAGATCAGTACGTTACTCTTCTTAAGCAGTCTTCATCAAGTCTCACCTCCAAAGATATATATATATATCAATACACGAAAGGCGAATGTTACTATCCAAAACTTTGAAGAAGTCGTTTCAATTCTTAAGATCGTCAAAAAGTACATGAAATTCAATATATTTGATGGAATCATTGATTTTATCAGCAAAAACAGCAAACAATCGCCTGATTCTACAAATGAAATCAAAAGGCTTCAAGCAGAAATAAAATCATTACAAAACCAAATACAAAATGCTTCCAAAGCAACTACAACGACTCGAACTAATGAATCACACAACTTTTCAAGCGAATTTTTAACCAAAATTTCATCACTTAAGAAAGCCAAAGATTTTGATAGAGTTTACAAATTTTTTGTAGATCTTTCATCTAAAAACAATCGCGAAATGATTTCAAAGGCTTGTGAAGAAGGACTTTGGAAGAAGACAACAGAAGATGAAAAGAATGTACTTCATATTGCAAGTGAAAATGGAAATCTTAATCTTGTCAAATCACTTATTGATTGTGGCTGTGATAAAGAAACAAAGGATAAACATGGATGGACTCCACTCATTTTAGCATCAGCTAAAGGTCATCTTGAAGTTGTTAAATATCTTATCTCTGTTGGAGCTGATAAAGATGCAAAGGTTAATGGTGGATACACTCCACTCATTTTAGCATCAGCTAATGGTCATCTTGAAGTTGTTAAACATATTATCTCTGTTGGAACTGATAAAGAAGCAAAGACTAATGGGAAAATTGCACTCAAATATGCTAGAGATAATGTAAGAGATTTTCTAATATCTATTGGAGCCAAGTAATCTAATATAATCTTATCTAACAATATTCTTATTTCCAAACTATTCTTCATATGAATATTGATTTTTCTTCATTTAATTAATTAAAATAAACATATTTATTATTCATATTAACCAAAAATATTTTCACAATAAACATCATATTAACCAATAAACATATTATAAATCTTGACACTCTCGATTACCACATTATATATGTTAGACCAAGAGAATCCACATTACATGTAGTATATTTGTGAAAACAATCATATATCATATAAGGAATTGATGTAAGATTTCTTAAATATTTCTCAATCATAAAGTAATACTGAATTCAATATATCAAACAAACACATTGATAAAATAAATATATATTTCATATTAATGAAAGAAATATAATATTTGATAATAATATGAGTTACATAACAAGTAGAATGTAGAAATATATATTAAGACAGAATACTAAACATTTTATGATTAAAAAAAGAGAATAGAATTTCATGCAGTTTTGAGAAATCGTTCTCTCTCTTTGCGGGAGAATCGTTTCACATTTAGAGAATAAAGTCGTTTGAATTGGAACATAAGGAATAAAGTAAGAACAAAAATTGCAAAATAATTCATTGAATATGCGAAATCTGAAACAATTTCTGGTAACTCTTCTCCGTTTTCGCCAATTTCCCGAAGTCGGACTCTTTCAACATTTTGACCGCAGAATAAATCGGTTGGATAATCAAAATGAACAAAAATCGATCCAAATGTATCAGTATAGCCGAAATTTGGGACATTGTGACCATAATATATAATGGTCGTAGAAGTGTTATGACCAAGAGAATACAATCCGATCTCATTTACACTCTTCGGCAATAAAATAGTTGAAAGATTACAACCAAAGAAAGCGTAATCCGGGATTTTTGTGATGGATGTTTTAAGAAGATTAACAGTTCGAAGATTTTTACAATTCATGAAGCATCCAAAACCAATACCGATTATATTCGCTGGCAAAACAAGAGAAGATAAACCACACCCACTTAAAAGATAGTCTGGAAAATAGATATCTTCTTCCGCGTAAAGAAATGTTTCAACATTTGGACAATCTTCGAAAATATGTGTACCTGTTAATGTAAACTCCAAATTGCTGATATCAATAGTCAATGCATTATGGCAATGTGAAAATGCATAATCGCCTATGCCAAGAAGTGAATTTGGAAACCTAATATGAGTAAATCCAGTTCCTTCGAATGCATGTGGTTCAATGAAGAACTGGTGACGAGGGAGTTTGATAGAATTAAATTTATGGCAGTTCCAGAAGAATCCGTATGGAACTTTGTCAAATGAAATAGATCCAAGGTCTGCTTGAACTAAATTAGGACAGTTTTTGAATACACACATTCCTAGATGATGAACAGAATCGGGTGTTTCAAAATGAGTGAAATTTGTACCTTCAAAACAATGATCACCTAAAAAATTAGTAATGATGGAAAATGATATGGATGATAATGATGAACAATCTTTGAATGCCGATGAATTAATGATAACAACGTTCGTATATGAGATATCGATTGACTTTAAAAACTTATTTCCTTCAAAACATGAAATTCCTAAGGATCTGATGCTCGGATGTAGAAATATGGATGTTAGATTGCAGTGTGCGAATGAATATGAGGTGATTTTGGAAATTAAACAATCTGAAATTTCTAAATTTTCTAATTTAGTATGATAAAATGCGCCTTCGCATAATTTTCGAGTCGTTTCTGGTAAATGCAATGTGTTTAAGGAAGTGTTAGCAAAACAATACTCACCAATTTGACAAAGATTCTTTGGGAGTTTAATTGTAATTAATTTCGCGCAGTTTGCGAATGAATAGTCTGACAAAGTCGTAATTGAGCTGTTTTCGATATCAATGGTCTGTAAATTCGAACAGTTATAAAAAGAAAATTTTCCTATTTCTATTATATTGAGAGGGAGTATAATTTGTGTAAGAGAGGTACAAGAATCAAACATATGATCAGGAATTCTCGTTAAATTTAGTACTTGCATATCAACTTTTTTTAGATTGAAGCAATTTCGGAAAATTGATGATTTAATTGAAGTAATTTTATCATGAAATTTGATGTATTCTATTGAAGAGTTCTCAAACAGGCTTTCACCTAAGGATGTCACTGAGAAATCTGAATTTTGAAATTTTATTTTCTCTGGAATCACTAAATTCGAAGGATATGACGTAGTATTTGAATGTTGGATTTCAATTGTACTATTTACAATAGTAAAATTGAAGCTGATATCTGTATAGGCTAATAAAAACAAAATCGAAATTTTGAAGGGGAAAAAAATTGTTTACAAAAGTATCAAATACATTTCAAGGCAAAATCAAATGATATTGAAGTCAACACCCAACAAAACAGTTCTTATTCTTTTATTCTATAACTGTTATCTGAATTGGCTACATAATATTAGGCTATATAGTCACAATCAAAGATATAATAGAAAATAATATGATATAAGATTTTTTGACATAATAAAACTATACAATGATACATAATGATATCTATATGTTACCATCATAGGTATTAAGAATAATATCCATTCTCTCATAGAGAAAAAGTGAATTTTAAGTTTTAAAAATTGAATAGTTGTAAAATTTGAGAATGAAGACTCAGAATTTTGGTGATCTCTAATTCATATTTTTCATCTATACATCCATCAAAAGAAGAATATATTAAATTGGAGTTCATAATAAAAATTCAAATATTATGGAAGTTGAGCAAAATCTGAATGCGGCTAACGAGACTTTAAAAAAGATACAGAAAAACTTGCAGCCTACAATTTTAGAGCCTGCTCATCTAGAATGGAAATCGTATCTTGAGAAAATGAATCAGATCAGTGAATTATATGGCGAATTAATCAATCAAATATCACCAGAACTTAAGCGCACAATTACATTTCCTACAAAATTCGATGTATTTGATACTACATGCCAAAACAACGAACTTTCACAACTTGAACTTCCCTCAGACTATGTTAACGAGCAATCAAAATACTCTCAATTATATGCAGAATATCTTGAACAAGCCGGACTTAATGAAAGTTCAAAAGAAATGCGACTTAACGAAATTAAAAATAATATTTCTGCGCACAATGATGCAATTTCAGAATGCCAAGAAAAAATACGTGAAGTCATACAAAATTCAGGATTATCAAATATCAATACTGCTAATACTGAATTCAAATCCGTTCCAAAAACGAAATTCCAACTGTTTGATTACATTGACGCAAATGACTCATATTAAACAAGTTAAACTCTGTTTATAAGATTTTTATTATTATTATTTGATTAAAATGTCAATAAAACTTCATTTTTTTAATAGTTGTAAAACAAATTGAATAAACACATCTGTACAGACAGGTTCTGATCTCAGAATATAATCATTTCTTGCAAAAATCTATATTTTAAAACACATCGTTAATCTCCATGATCGGAGCGAATATTTTCATTTTTTATTTCAAGACAGTTATAATATTATATGATAACATGTGACATGAAAATAATTGTCAGAATTTATCAATTAATTCGATCGGTACGCTGTGCTCAAGTCATTATCATGAAATTTCATCAGGAAAAATATGATATATAATCTCTCCCCATATTTTTGGGGTACTCTCAATTCCAAATGTCATATATCAATATACCTAATCTTTTCGTACTTGCTCCAAGGAGTAAATATATATAAATATTATTGTATTTTATTTCTCTCGATTTAGATTTTAGCTCCACGCACTCCTCATCCATGGATTAGCAAACTTAGTCTAATTTTTCAAATTTTTTTCATACAAATAGGGAAAACCGCAACCACTTTTTTAAAATCGCGTTTTTTAATGAATTGCGATTTTATTGTGGTCGCGATTTTTCAAAAAAATCGCGATTTATATGGAAAATCGCGTTATTGGTTCAATCTAAAGATCATTATTTAAAAAGTGAACTAAAAAATATAAATATAAAAATAAAATAAAAATTGTAATAAGAATGTTATAAAAAGTTTTTTAGATTTGAGTTGCCGATAGGCTTGAGCAAATGTATTTTTATTGCTAAAGGTTTTTTTGTTAGATTTATGTAATATTTTTTTTAGTTAAAGGTAAATTATGATTAATTAGTGCAGTAAAGTAAGACTTCAAGAATTTTGACCAGTAAAGTGGGATTGAGGTGTTTGTTATCGAGATTGTTTGATTTTAGATCTCTGATTTCGGCAAGTATGCAGAAAAACCATATTGTGAGCAGTCTAAAATGGATAAACAGCCATTCTAGATTCAAAAAATCTTTGTGAATTGCTTTGTTATTGAGAAGTAATACAACCGAATCCAAAACTATTTTTTAAAAAAAATTAACAGTATTATCAGAAAAAGTTCATATCGTTTTGTAATTATCAGAAAAGTATATCATTAAAACTTTAAAATCGTATAATAAAGTTAACAACAATTCTGTTTAGTAGCAAATATAATTCTGAAAGCATTCAAAAAAAAATACACTAAAAAGTCAGTTGCAAATTTACTTAATTTGATTATAAATAATGAAACACTGTATGATATCCTAGTAATAATGTAATAAACAGAAATTCATCAAAAGTGACAGCTCTCAATTTTTTGACATTTGTAAATTCTAAATTGAATGAGAAAAATGAAATAATACTAAGCATAATACAATATTCTAGATTTAATTATAATTAGGAAAAAGTTAGTTTTGAGAGTACTTTTCATAGGCATATAGAATGAAATCTTCTGAAAAATAATATCACATAAACTCATATTATTTTCTAATATATAACTATTTTATATAAAAATCAAATTCAATGATCTTAAAAGCGAAGGATAAACCTCAAACTTTACGAATATAATGAGTGGGAATATAATGCTTATTTATCATAAAACCATATGAAATATCAATTTTTGCTTTACGCCTAATTTTTGACGACAATTAGCAAAAAATGTTAAATGTTAACACTCAGTCCATTTGAATATGAAAAATAAAATTGACTTTGATTAAATGTTTTTATTTATCATGCAATTCTTCTTGCGACCAAAGATTTGAATAAAATTTCAAAAAATAAGATAGCTTAAAAAATAATATACGGTAGTGTTTACTAATAGATGAATAGTATATAAATTCTATTAAAATGGATTTGATCCAAAAAAATATATAAAATTTGATCATAAATAAAATCGTTTTAAATTACTTCTTCATTTAAATTATAACAATTATTTTTGATTTTTATTTATCATCCACATTCAAATTTGAATCTTATCACAAAAGAAGGACCACTTTTATGACTACTGCCAAATCTATAAGCAGAGAATGGCTATTTGATGCTAAAAGAAGAATAGAAGAAGGTGAATCTTACAAAAGTGTGGGAAAGGAAGTTGAATTGGAAAATGGTAAAATTAAATTGAATGTTGCCGAAAATACAATAAGAAGAGCATTTCAACTTCAAGAAATCGAATTACCAAAAGTTAGTCGCGGCAGAATACCAAATCCACCAACATTTGAGCAAAAACAATTAATTAATTCTTGTGTTTCACAATATAAAGGAGGAATTTCAAAAACTTATTTATTGATTAAAAGGTTTCAAAATATTGCTCAAAATCCCGATTGTGAGAAAGAAAAAGAAGAAATTGCAAAAGAATTTGAAAATATAGAAGATTTGACAAAAGATCAAATTTTTGACAATTTACAAAAAATAAAGCATCATCAAGTGGAAAAAATTATGATGGAATCAGGTTTATCTTCAAAAAGAGATTACAAACCAGCAGATCCACCTACCAAATATCGTGCCATATCAAAGAATTTGATATGGCACTGCGATATTCATTACCTTCACGGTAATGTTTCTTTTCCATTTTTTGCCATATTGGATGATATGACACGTAAAGTTCTCAAAACTAAATTATTGAAAAACAAGTCTTCCAACTCAACAGCGAAGGTTTTAAGAAAACTTTTAGAGGAGTTTATAGTTAGTATGGCTAAGTCGTGTACTGTGGCACTGCGCGCCTCCGTACACCACTTAACCTTAAATATTTACAAAACCAGTAACGTATATTTTACAACACAAACGACAACACTAACTTAACATTAAATATTTACAAAGCCGCCAACCACTTCACTTCACTAACGTTTTCACAAACGACTTCACTAATGTAAAAAATAAACGTTCTCACTTACAAAAGTATTGCAACTCCTCCCATTGCTGTGCTTCACATAACAGCTCATAATCTTCTGACTCACTTTCTTCTTCATATAGGTCAAAGTCACTGTCAAAATAAATGTTAGTAAGTTTTGACAAATGTAATGAAACACGTTTACCGTTTGTATCGTATGCTTGTATAAACTTTCCATTCTTCATTCCTTCATAAACGCTCAAACTAACTTTACCCTTTCTCCCTCGTATCTGATAGAATGTATTTTCACGAGGAACGAAGAACAAATTCTTGAACTCATGACCGTTGTAGTTTGTTATCTCAATAGTTTTCGTCATTTATATAAAAATAAACTTAAAAAATAATGATATCACCACCCTCACACGTATGAAAACATAGCACAAAAATAAATTTAGGGTAGAAGGGTAGATCTAACCTCATTTCTACCCTCATTTCTAACCTGTTGAATTCATTGCTTTATAACTCTCTTCCTTGGTTTCTTTTTAGTTGCTTTCTTCACGTCTGTCTCCAACTTGACTATCTTTCTTCTTCGTCCGTAATGATACCATTACTTCCACCAGTCAATGGGTCAAATGGTCTTTCGTAAGGGTTTCCATACATTCCATAGGGACCATACGGAAGAACTACTGGTGGAGAAGAAACATTTTCTTTAGTTCCATCGAATCTATTTAAATGCATTGTTTCACCTTTCATCTGGTCATTAAAGTCTTTTGCGTGTTTTGCAAACTCATCGTCCTTTCCTAAAGCATTTTCTGACTCAGTCGCAACCAAATTGGATGCTTTATTTATGAGCCCTATTTTATTTAATCTTAACTTCTTTGCAACCCAGCCTCCAATCTTCCCTTTATTTGCATCTAATGTCTTCGAAACCCTTCCTCCACTCATTTTATTTACTGCGTCATAAGCTCCAAGTGCTTTTGCTCCAAATGCTAATGCTTTTGTTCCCATTGCGCCTAAAGCTGCCCAAGCTACCATTTACACCATATTAAAATCATCTCTCTTCAATATTATCTCATAAAAGTTCTCGTTACTGGAGAAAGTCAATGAAACATAAGCGTTCTCACGGGCTTCGCCCTCACCGCTTTGCGGTCTATCTAACTTATTTCTTATATCATCTATACGCTTCAAAATGTCTGAACAATTGCTAACATCTTCTACAACAGTTATTTCATCATGAATGACCTTCAAGAACAAGCTCATTTAATATGCTATTAAAATCATCTCAATAATGAGTCCATCCTTTCCATCTTTAGGTAGCACAACATCTTTCATTGAAGAAGGTTCGACAAGTCTTATGTTAAACTTACTGACAAAGTTTGTTATACTATAATGCTTCGGCGGCGAATACATGTAGTTTGAAAGACATAATATAGATTCTTCAGCAAATTCACTTATACTGGATTTTATAACAATGTTCTCACGAGACCAAATACCACCAATTGACAATCTTGTAAGCAATCCTGCTGAACCTTCAACTGTAAACGTCGATGGTAACATTCCACGAAGGTCATCTATTGACATCGTTGAGTCACTATTTAAATATTTTCTTAAAGCAATCGTCATTATCTAACCATGCAATAGCTTTGAAGTTTTCATTCGAATATACATCTGCTTCATTAAATGTAAAACCTGACTTCTTTGCAGAGACGACTTTAAAATCTATTGAGTTTGTTTCAAAATTATATGCTATGGTAACTTCTGAAGGTAATGGATGTCCTTCCGCAGTCAGTTGTTCTCTCACTACCGTTTGAAGCTTTGTGTTAAAAACTTTCATGTCATCTCCTGTATCTAAGTTCACATACACAGCAACAGGAAAACTATCTTGCTTCTTTGTTTCATCATTATACCTCAAAACATTAAAGTTCTTCAATAATATTGTTCTTCCTGCTGGAATACTTCGAACCTGTCTGATTTCAATAGCTTTCTCACCTCCTACATACTCTACCCAGTGTCTTGGATATTCATAAGTATACTGACTTTCTTGAATTTTGGTGGTTTCATCATAACGTGTTCATAGTATATCTTTATACTCTTGTCAGTTAGACTCGGTGCTATGTTCTGAATATTTCTGACTTGCATTTTTAATGGAGATAAAATGAAGCATTTAATACATGACGTAGATGAAGACATGAATGAAACTACAGACAAACTTAACTCTTCTCTTATTCTTCCTTTCAGCAAAGATTATGAATTCTGTTCAAATGGTGTGTATTTCTATTGTGGAAAGATGGGTTCAGGTAAGACATTTAACCTCATTCGTCATATACTCATAACAGAGCGTTTAGGAAACGACTCTTACTATGACCAAATCATTATATCAGCAACTTCAGACTCTATGGATTCAACAGCGAAAACATTAGTAAAGTTCAAGCATCTGTCGTTAAAGTTCCAGATAGCGAACTCATTGAATTTCTTCAACGTTACATTCGACGTAAGAGGAAATATTATGCCATTGTGATTTATACAGTCAGGAATGCAAAAGACTTCAGAGAGATGGAAAGAATTATTGACAAACACCACTTACGTCAATACTCAGGAGTTTACGATATGAAACGACTGACAAACTACATTCTATCAAAACTTTCAAAATACCCCTTCAAAAAGTATCCTTCAAACACTCTGCTCGTTTGTGACGACTTCGCCGGAAAAGGTTTAGTGTCAAAGCCTGACTCACCATTAGCTAACATCATAACTAAAGTCAGACATTACCATTTAACTGTAGCAATACTTATGCAAACATGGCGTTTTTGCTTTAAACATAAAACGTCTCATAACTGACTTCGTTATCTTTCAAGGTTTCTCACGCTATGATATTGAACTCATTTGGAAACAGTCAGGTATAACATTACCTTTTGAAGAAATTTGGGAAGCATATAAGTCTCTCATCTCTCCTCGTTCATACCTTGAGATTCATATCATGACTAATACCATTAAAGTCAAAAATATTCCATGGGAACGACCAACATTGTTTTAAAGTTTAACCTTCAATTGACTGATGGTAAACAAATTCCATGCATCTCTGTCGCCATTTCTGTTAATATTTTTGCTGTCATTCATATCATCCACTTCCCATCCGTTAGCTTTTGAGGATATGCGTTAGAATAGCTGTTCTTAAATGAAGGCTTTTCACCTTTGAGAGCATAAACTCTATAACTTTCTGCATACTTTATGTTTGAACCTCCTGAGCCATCATTGACATAAATTTTTATAGGCTTCCACCCTTTGTTCATGTTCCTGCTTCTTCCCTTAGCTCTTTTGTTCAGTAGTTCTACATCTTTATACACAGCTCCTGTCTCAGTGAATTCAACAATATTTTCATTCGTTAGCTTTACATTCAAACCCTTGTCGAGTATATTGTTCATTTCATACATATAAAAGGTTTTTATTCTATATGAAATGAGAAGCAAATCCATCTTAGCTGGTGCCGTTAATGTTCCAATTGAACCAACATCAAATGTTGACTCACGAACGACAAACAATATTGTCATAAAGAACTATAGTTCAGAGTGTTTGAAAGAACCAGAACCAACTTAAACTTCGTCTTGCGCATCCGTGAATTTAAACACAGCTTCAAACGCTAACGCTACATCAGATGTTAAGTTAGAGTATCCACCACTGGACCAAATTCTTTCAAGAGAAGCCAACGACAACCCTTACACAAATGTTCAAACAAATCCTTCAGATAACGTAGACCATTACCTTCTTCAGTTATACCAAACAATTTTACTCAAAGACGATAAGAAGCTTTTGACAAATCTTATAAGTAAGAACCAAATAATTCTAACAAAGGAGGACCTTGAAAATGTTATCTCACGAATAACAGGGAAACAATGTGTCATTGACTATCTCGACCCTGAAATCGAATGCTGTGGTCAAACTCCACTATTCATGAAAATAGGTAACATCCGCATCATTGAAATACCAGGTACTCCAGGAGTTGAGTTTAAGTATAAATATTCGAACGAGTATACAAAACTATCTACTGACTATAAGCTTTGTTTGAAATATGTTTTAGTAAATTAAAGCAGTCAGGAGGGCTCTTTGAGCCCATCTTGGCGCTTTGCGCCGTCAGTCAAAAAATTTCAAGTTAACAACTTATAGTATCTGTCCAAAACTTCTTCAACAGTATCGAACTCATCTTCATAATGCAAACCTAATCTTATTGACTTGGTGCAGTTTTCACTAACACAATATTTTTCTGTTCTCTTGACTGACATAACTAACTCATTTGTTTCATCAAACAGCAACAACCAAAGTTCATGACCTAATACATAACATTCATACTTTATATTTTTAGCTCTGAGTTCTCTTGTAAGCTGTTGCATTTAATATTTTCTAAAAAGTCAACTTCAACAGTCATTCGCACTGGTGCCTTCAGTTCTACAGGCTCTCCTTGAAAGTCAACAAGTCTGAATTGCATGTCTTTCAAATTATGAGGACTAATGCGAACCCATTTACCTAAATGAGTTGCTATGACAGGAACGTTTGGAATGAACATTGAATTTACTTCATAACAGAAAGATTTATACTCTACTGAACCTTTACTATTAACTCCTGAAATGCCTGTGACATTAGCTATTTTAGACTCAATGTATAAACAATTGCCATAACATACGTATGGAACAGATTTCATCTCAATCGTTTTGTCAACACTTTTCAAAGGTAGTTGCATATGGTATGCTCCTAAAAGAAGTTGAACTCTATGACTCATTCGTGTTATCTTGAACTCTTTCTTGCTACTGAACTTCAATGTTCCCTCAGAAGAGAGTTCGACATCTATGTTGTCAATAGTTTCTTCATTTATGAGAGTATCTATGACTCCAGCAATTTTATCTATTCTATACTCTGCTCTGTTAGGAAATGTTATAAAACTTCTTTTGTCATCTATTTCAATCTCTATGAAATCTGTTTCATCTGTTATGACAAAAGTTGCGATAGTATTGAAGTCAACAACTCTGAAAGCAAGTGCTTCATTCTGAAGACCTAAGTTTGTTTGAAGCTTTACTGTTCCATATTCGTTTGGGTCTGTACTTTGCAAATAGAACAACATTTTATTCTCATTAAAATATGACTATTGCTGCATATGCGTATGAAACAAATGAAGCAAGAAGAGCACATGAACTAGTAAACGAAAACTCAACTTTAACCATTGAAGGCAATGATTTAGTCATTGACGATGGAAAAACTAAAAAAGTCATTGATTTCGATACTTTTAACACTTATGACCCATTCATTACAATAAGTAAAGTTCCTATCATAAATGATGGAACGGTGCAATATATAAATTCTACAGTAGATGCCTCATTAGTGAAAGTACTGAATGTTCTCATTGAATTGTTAAAGAGCTTTCGATTTGACGACAACATTAAATGCCTAAAGAATTTAGTCATGAATGAGAAACAAATTCTCGGCGTTGCTGGTAGCAGTAATGATGTACACCTTATGACATTAGAATATTATAACGAACATAAAGATGAACTGAAAGGAGAGAAGGGTGACACCGGACCACAAGGACCACAAGGAATACAAGGAATACAAGGAATACAAGGACCTCAAGGCGAAAACGGTTTGGATGGAAAGGATGGAAAGGATGGAAAAACTGCTAAATCATGGATATGGGACCTTATAAATACTGGTTTAACAGCTGCTTCATATGGAGTTCTTCAATACCAAATCGGAAAGATATGGGCAGTACTTGGTGAAGAAGCTTTAGATGACGTTAAAAATGCTTTGAACTTCATTTCAAATGGTTCGGATACTATTAAAACTTTATCTGGTTGGATGCAAGAAACAAGGAGTCAAATAGATACTGTAAGACGTATAGCAAACAATGCACGTACGGGATTGGATACTTTACGAGAAGCAAAAAATACACTAAAGGAAGCAAATGATATTCTTGGCTCAGTATCAGACATGCATGAAGATTGGCTTAAAGGTATTGACAAATCTTTAAAAAATCACAGTCAGTCTATTGCTGACTACAAGAAAAGTATAGATTTTTTACATAGTGCTATGGACGTACATGATGGAAGCATAAGGAACTTACTTAATGCTAACAATAACTTACCAGGAACTATTAAAGCATTTATAAAGTCCTTTGTAAAACCCAGTGCTCTAACATTTAGGTCTTTGAGAGCAAGAGCATTGAAGTCAAGAGATGCAGAAACTCCAGAAGAACCACCAAAACCAACAGCTAATGAAATATTGTTCGAATATTTTCCAAGGTACTCTGTTCTCATTGCATACATTCAAGAAATACTTAAGAAAGCAGACTTGACTTTAGGAGATGATGAAAGTTCTGTATATCTTTCGTTCCAGTTTCAAATAGCAGAACTTTTGAGACAGATATGCTTAATGTATGACAACATCTCTGATTTCACAAGATATGATGACGACCATGACCCCGAACACGGTGAAGAAGAAGTTTTACAAACATCCATTAAGACAGGAAAGGTTTTAACTCAAAGTCTCATTATTGACACCAAAGATGGCGAAGTGGACGTTCTTCAAGAGCTGAAGAAAAATACTTCTTCGGGAGGTGGTGGTAGGCATGAACTTGAAATAAATGAGATAGAAGAGAAATTAGCCGAAAAAGCAGATAAAAACCATGTTCATTATATAACTTCAGATGAACAGATTATAACGGACTACCATGGATATTTAACACAGGATGAAAAAGTGAAGACGGAAGATGTTAATGAAAGAAGATATAAATACATTCGTGCTAAAGGTTATGACATAAGCTGTACTGTACAGTATGATGTAGCTAAAGCACCAGAAGCATTTGGTTATACCGGTGAAATTTATGCCTCTACTTTCAATGTTAACGGTGTATTAGTTGAACCAAGATTTACATTGAGAGTTAAGGCAAAAATAACGTTTGAAGATGCTATTAAAAGTAAAGCTGACAAAGTTGAACTCGAAGCAATGAACAAAGTTTTGAAATCTCATAAACACAATATCTCCGATATAAATGAACTTCAAGCTACATTAAATAGTAAAGCTGACAAGAACCATACACATAAATCCTTCACTACTGTTAGAGCAGACGACATAATATTGAACTATGATTTGGGTTCAAGTGCACCTTTAGAGAATCCGAGTACAAGCGTAAAAGATACTCTTAACAATTTAGATAAGAGTTGTAGGAATATCGAAGATCATGCCAGAAACTTTGAAGCATATGAACTACCCGCAATGTTAGATAAAAAAGCAGACAAAACTTATGTGGATGCAGAACTAACAAAGAAATTTTCGAAACCAGATACAATGACATTTACAACAGAAATTATAAATGGTGAACCAGCAACTCCATTTGAATTTGTTAGAGGTCTTCAACCAGATACTTTTGAATTTTTCTTGGATAATTCTATTGAACTAACATTACATTATAAAAGTGGAACAAATGCAACATTTCATCCGGGAGATACATTCCAAATGGTATTTAATGACATAAGTTCTTTAGAATATGTTTATAGAGTTATGAGCATATATGATTTAATATATCCTATAGGAGCTGTTTATACGTCTATGAATCCAATAAATCCAAACACTTTATTTGGTGGTAGATGGTATGAAATAGTTGACAGTTTTCCATTCTACACTAATACGCAGTCAATGAAGATGGGAGGTTCAAAGAAAATAGGTATTGAAAACCTTCCTTCACATATGCATAGGTTCAGTGGAAGAACATCTGTGGAAGGAAACCATTCACATTCAATAACAAAAAGAGGTTATATAAATCTTGCAGCGGGTTCGGATAGACAGGGAATGAACAGATATGATATCTCAGATGACCCCAAAGATGTTAGCACAGGTATTTTCTGTGGAACTGCAGGAAATCATACACATGTTGTAGCTGGTATTACAGACCCAGCAGGTAATGGAAAAGATTATATGCCTCCTTATATAACAATGCACGCTTGGATACGAGTTGGTTAAAATCTTTAACTTTACATAAATGAGCTTGAAAGAAGTATTCGAACAACATCCATGGAGGTCATTTAAGAAGTTCAATGAAGCTGCAAAGAGTTGGGGATTTACTAACAGAGCTGAAGTGAAAAGGTTCTTTGACAAAAATGTTGTACATCAAACAAAAATAAACCCTTACGACTACTTTTTACCAATTTACTCCAACACTCCTGACGCATACCAATTTGACACTCTCATTCAAAGCAGAAAAGGAGGACATAAACCATTCCTCATCTTCATTAATGTTAACACTCGTAAAGCATATGCATATCCAATGAAAAATAAAGGAACTCGTGAAGTGTTAAGAGTTTTACAAAAGTTTGTAGCAGAACATAACCCAAGTACTTTAACATCAGACCAGGATTCAGCATATCTCAGTAATGAAATCACAGATTTTCTCATTAAGCATAACATAACTCACTACACTACTGAAGACCATAACCATAACATACTCGGCATCATAAACCGCTTCATAAGAACGCTCAGAGATTTAAATCAAGAGCGAGACTTTACCGAAGAAACAATGAAACACTTTCTCGAAGTATATAATTCCTCAACACATTCTACAACAGGACATACACCAAATTCAATGACACAACAACAAGAAGAAAAGTATATACAAAAGAAACGAAGTCAAACACAAAATATCAGAAATTCAACACAATTTACCCTCATTCCTGGTACAAAAGTTCGTGTAGTTCTTGACGACAAACCATTGACAAAGAAACGTTTAAGGTTAAGTCGAAATTATTATATCGTAGACTCTACGCAAGGTAATGGATATCTTATAAAAGCTGCTGACGACTCCATAGCGTTTTACCCTCGTCATAAATTAGTTGAAAGTAGTAATGGCAAACTTGCTGAAACCATTGACGAAGCAAAGCGAGGAGTGGTTATTGAAATACTTGGCTATAACACAAACGATGACACTTATAAAGTAAGATATGAAGGAGGTGTTGAAGATGTTATACCATCTAAGAACTTGAGAGAGTCAAAGCCAACACATCTGGGACCATTAGAGCGGGAGTACTGGAAAGACAAAAATATGCCAGAAAGAATAAGAAAATTCTTCTAAACTTTTTCATTAGATGTAAATCAGACATGAACGAGAACAGTCATGATATCATTAATGGTACCATTTATTTTAACATAAAGACGCAAAGCGGCGAGGACGAAGTCCATGACCAAAAATAATGTTTAGGGTAGATGGTTAGATCTACCCTCATTTCTACCCTCATTTTTTGTATTTGACGGGAATTAATTCTTGATTTCAGGGATTTTTTGACGAAGTACAAATCTTCACTTCGTCAAAAATAACAGTTATCTACCCTCATTTTTTGTATTTGACGGGAATTAATTCTTGATTTCAGGGATTTTTTGACGAAGTGCAAATCTTCACTTCGTCAAAAATAACAGTTATCTACCCTCATTTTTTGTATTTGACGGGAATTAATTCTTGATTTCAGGGATTTTTTGACGAAGTGCAAATCTTCACTTCGTCAAAAATAACAGTTATCTACCCTCATTTCTACCCTCATTTCTACCCTCATTTTTTGTATTTGACGGGAATTAATTCTTGATTTCAGGGATTTTTTGACGAAGTGCAAATCTTCACTTCGTCAAAAATAACAGTTATCTACCCTCATTTCTACCCTCAGCCGCTAAGCGGCGAGACCCAAAGGGTCTTGAATTTTCATGAATTTCCTTAAGATGAAAAAAATAAAGTTAGTTTTATTTTTATTTATTTTTTTATTTTGTATAAAAGATATGATTTCAACAATCGGCACAACAACAATTCAAACAACAGCACCAAATTCGTTAGTCATGAATCCAACATCTATGTTAGTAGAGATGAAAAGCTTTATTCCTTCTTCATATACTTTTGAAACAAAAATCCAGAAGATAAAGCAAGAACTTTTAACAAGTAATTTAGACTGTACCGCACAGGATGAAGAAAATGAAGAATATCTTTATGACATGCAGGACATTATTGACCATTTACCCAAATTGCCTGAAATCCAACAACAAAAGCTCACTATTCATGAATTCGATGAAATAGAAGTGAAACCAACTGACTCAGTAGAAATAAAGAAGTTCATACGTAAAGTAAATTATGAGTTTCTAGGATATCATTGCAACCATAAAGTTATGGACAAAGATTGCGACATGGTATATAAGAACATCTCTGACATATATAAATCCGAAGAATTTAAGACATACGACAACTTTGTTTCATTAGTTGCAGAATGTGTATGGCAGATAAGAGATAAAGATAGAAGAGGTCAGGTATGGAATGAACAGATAAAACCAACTGCTTTTGAGTTAAAGAAAACCATTGACGCCTTAGTTGTTCTAGCAGGTCAAATTTCAATGTATAACGCAAAAATGAATCCACAATGTTCTAAATGTAAAGCAGCAATGAGGAAATATAACTACTCCATCAAAGAGATAGAACGTATGAGAAACGACTATGCTGACTTAAAGAAAGAAGTAGAGAAACCAGCAGAAGATAAAATGGACATGTTAGCATTTCTGAACAAAAACTATCCAACTGCTGACGATTTCCTATTATCTGACGTCAAGAAGAAGTATAAAGAAACCTTCGGCATTGTTAAAACATTCGATGTACTAAAAGAAGAAATAGAAGCTACAAAACTGTTTAGAATCTCACGAATTCATAACGTATATCATGTAAAATGTTTATAAAATAACTGGGGTAGAAATGAGGTTAGATCTAACCATCTACCCTAAAATATATTTTTGCTGAATTCAACACAAAAATAATGAATTTCCTTAAGATAGAAAAAAATAAAGTTAGTTTTATTTTTTTCTAACTTTTTATCTTGTATGTAAGAACAGAAATGTCAGTCGAAGCAAAAACATTCACTAACAAATCTAATGGCGAAACATTCACAAAAGGCACTTATAACGGTATTGAAGTCTTACGTAGAGACAAGGATGGTTATATAAATGCAACAAAGATGGCAAGAGAAGCAGGAAAGTTAAACCATTTAAACAGATTTCTCAATAGTGCTAAAATGCAGGAAATTCTTGAGTTTTGGTTGAAAGAATACGGTGGAGCCAAAAGTGGCTCAACCTCAAAACAAGCATTTTATGAGCTTGCTAAGGGCGTTATAAATGAATTTAAAGGTATTTACATACATCCTGACCTCGTTCATTTTGTTGCTGAATGGTGCTCTGTAAAGTATGCATTTTATGTCAAAGATATTATGGACTCCATAGACAAGAAAGTTCATGAGAAGTTAGATGAAGAAGAACTCGAAGATACAGTGGAGAATGCTAAACCTTTGTTTGAAGAAGTTAGAAAAATGTGTGAAAAACAATTAGAACATGAACGTGAGATATGTTATGGTTATAGAGATTCTCAATACGAACTAGACCAATGGGAACAAGAAGATTTAAAGAGAGAATTTAGAGAATATGAACTCGCTAAGATAGCATTAGAAACTGCAGAAAAGAAGTTAAAGTTTGGGGTCGTTTTGTACAAAAATATTGTGAGTAAATGAACTCATTATTTTTGCTGAATTCAGCACAAAATTCTGAGTAAAATGACATATGGCACGTGTCAAACCGTTGAGTTTTCACAAATTTTAAAAATTGCTGCGGAAAGTTCGTCAAAAAAGTGAAGGTTCCCGAAGGTTTCAAACCGCCATACTTTACATGAAGATAGTTTACAATGTCAACTAAATATCATGTACGATAGAAACGGTTATGTAAAGTTTACATTTTGTAAAGTTTTGTCCTGATTCAAGACAAGTCTTGTATTTTTTCAGAACAAGTCTTGTATTTTTTCAAGACAAATCTTGTCCTGATTCAGAACAAGACTTGCACTTTTTAGTCAGTTTTTCTTGTAAAGTTCTCAAATTTGAGAACAATTGTCCTGATTCAAGACAAGTCTTGTATTTTTTCAGAACAAGTCTTGTATTTTTTCAAGACAAATCTTGTCCTGATTCAAGACAAGTCTTGCACTTTTTCAGGAAATCCTATCGTCCAACTTTACAAATGTCACTTTTCAACATGATTGCATTTTGGTCGAGGAACAACTTTCTCTCATTTTGTCGCTTTTTCTATCGTCGTGTTTGTCACTTTTCCCTCAGGGTGTGTGTCAGAAAATATCCAAAATCTTTATAGCCTCGTATCTCCTTCAATTCTTGACGGTTTGACATGTATGACACACCATTCAATTCAGAATTATGTGCTGAATCTTATGACCTTCATTTGTTCGTGACTTCTTTTCACATATGTAACCATGAATTTTTAACATTTCTTTATCACAGAAAAAATAAAGTTAGTTTTATTTTTATTTATTTTTTTATTTTGTATGTAAAGACAGTAATGTCAACATCAGAGAACACAACAACTGCTATCGTTCATGAAGCCATAAATGAAGAATACGAATACATACAATATAACAAACAACTTCGCCTCATTCGTTCGGTCAAAGATGACATGTACCAAATGCAAAGTATAATGAATGCTCTTCGTTCTACAAAGCAAGCATATCATTGGTTTGAAAACCAACAGACAAAAGAACTTTTAGAAGAATTTCCTCATATGATTGCTTCCCTCGGAAAACCGAGAGAAGAGATTCCGTACGAAAATCGCAAGAATTTGGCTCCTGGTTTGAAAGGTTATTATGTTCATAGACTTTTAGTAAACGCTGTAGCAATGTGGGCTTCACCTCGTTATGCTTGTTATATTTTCATGATGTTAGATGAACTATATAAAGCAGAACGTGGAGAGATGGAAAAGAAACTTCAAGCAAAAGATGAAGTCATTGAATCCAAAGACAAAAGCATACAGAAAAGAATACCACGTTCAATACCAAAAGGAAAGGAAAAAAGCTATAAGTATATGATTTACGCTGAAGAGATGGAAAATGAAGAAGACAGAGATATGGTTATGTTGCATTTAGTCAGAAGAAACAACAAAAGCTTTTATGACCTTGATAAGATTTACAAATCTGACAGAAACTGGTTCTATCGTGAAAACTTACCGATTTCAATGACACCGAATGAGCAAATAAAGGAAATTGTCAAAAATACTCTTCCTCAAACACACTATGACATCAAAGGTTGCACAATACTTACATTCAAAGAAGACTTAACATTACTGAAGGAAAAAATAACAGAATATTTCGATAACTTCAAAGAGGAAGAATGAAAACTTACCGATTTCAATGAAAAACATTAACTTTTTGACGAAGTGAAGATTTGCACTTTGTCAAAATTTAATGAAAACTTACCGATTTCAATGAAAAACATTAACTTTTTGACGAAGTGAAGATTTGCACTTTGTCAAAATTTAATGAAAACTTACCGATTTCAATGAAAAACATTAACTTTTTGACGAAGTGAAGATTTGCACTTTGTCAAAATTTAATGAAAAACATTAACGTAAACATTAACGATAAAATTTATTTCCTGTGTTGTTGTCAAAATGTCATGTTGTCATCATTTTTAAAAGAAGTTAATTAACCTGGTAGCATATGGTGACGTGGTGACACTTTCAGTTATTCAAAAATATATTTTTGCTTAAATAACTTCAGGGTCTATTTCTTCAACCATTTCACTTCCTTCGTCAATGTCAATAGAAGCTTCTTCAACCTTTGGTAAGAATTTCTGTATAACATCTTTGTTCGTTATTGTCTTCAGAGATGAAGGATAATATTTCACATTTGTTTCACCCTTCTTATATTCTTTCTGTTCGGAAAGATTTAAAGCAATACTGAAGAAGTCAATGTTAGAGTTCTTTATAACAGTATAATGAGTATCTTTGACATTCACGAAGAAACTCTTTTGTTTCAAAACTACTGCTAACTCTTGTGAAGTATAACGTTTGCGGTCAATGACGATAGCTAATGGTCTGACATACTGACCAAACTTAGATTCTTTCACAAACTTCTTGTTAAAGATAACATTAACATTTGAAGCATTATTGAACTCATTCTTGATGGCAGTAGCGAGAGCATTGTATGAAAAGAACTTGCAATCTTGCATGTGTTTCATTAAAATAAAAATATTAAATTATTTTGAAAAATAACTTAAAAAATCTAATCTAATTTTTTCAAAAAAATATTTTTTTTATTTCCTACTAAAGATGTATCGGAAGTTGTCTAAGTTAGAACACTCGGAAATAAAACAACTTCTTACAGAAGCTAATATAGATGTTGCAAAGCATTACGCAACAAACAAAAAAGCACTCGCTGACTTCATTAAAGACTATAATGGTGAAATAACTTATGATAGAATTCATGAGTTCATAAAGCCGCAACGCGGCGAGGACGAAGTCCATGCAAGAGCATTTCCTTTAAATGACGTTGCTATTGACTTATATCATAGACGTTCAGTACCTCATGAAGTAAGAAGAGAAATGTTTGACATAACAAATGCAAACGTTGGTGAAACAAGAAGAAGAGACGACACACTGAAACAACAGAGAAGAGAGATGTTTAAAAGTGCTATAGAACAAGTTCGTAAAGCTAACGATGTCATTCGTTCCATTGACGACAAACCAAAAGAAGGTGAGAGATGGTTAAAGAAAGATGAAGAGAATAGGAAGAGAAATGTGAAGTCAGGCAATAGACTCATTGACTTTAACATCGAAGCTTTAGATGAACCAAACAGAGACTACTTACACAAACATTTCGGTAAGGTTTTCATGAGACTCTTAGAGAAAATTAAAATAAACTCCAACAGAGATGGATGGTATGTTATAAACTTGGTGGAAAGTATGAATGTTCTACGTTAAACCTCAATAATATTGGAACATTACTACATCAGCTCTTGAAGGAGAACTTTATATCAGAGATAGAAGCAAATGCTGCAGGTATTGTTGAAATGCACTATGACTTCTTCTTGACAAACATAAAGAATCTTACTGAAATAAAGATGTATGATTTAACAGAATATGAAGGCTTAACGATGTCAGATGTAAAGAAAGGCAAACCAAAAAAGAGACCATATAGAGATGAAAGCACACTGACAAATGACCAGAAAGCCATTTTGGAAGCTCTTAAGCAAACAGGAAACCCAGCACTTATAGAAAGCTTTTGGAAAGATAATGGTGAAAAGAAGTTTTATAAGAAGAGAAGCGGTCAGTTCTGGAAGTATCTTTGCACATTACCTATAAATCTTGAACGCTATCAAATTTTCAATGAACTGAACAAAAGAACTGCAGCACTTATGACAGAGGACAATTGTTTCGTTTATGCTTGCATTCAGGCTGGAGTAGATGAAGAAACTATTGACCACATGAGAGAAGTCATTCGTGTTAGAGACTTTCCTCAAAGTAAAGTACAAGAAATTTCTGACGCAACAGGTATAGCATTTAATGTTACCATTGGTTATTTCAATGACTCTAGACATAATGAAATAAAGAGATACATACCAAAAGAATGTGAAACTGTTAGAACTATTGACTTACTTCTTGTTGAAGACCACTACATGCTAAACGAAAGATTACCAATGACAACATATTTCATTCGCAACTATATAGAAATCTTGAAGGAGTGTGGTGGAATGAACATTGAGAAACAGATGAAGATTTATACAAAGAGAGAGAACAAATATGTAGTTCGTTATGATAGAACAACACCGTTATGGGATGTTATGAAAACATTGTGGGAGTGCAAATATTTCGAACCTATTTCTTATGGAGAACTTTTCACATATACGACTGACTTATATAAACAGAACCTTGCACCATTTAAAGATTTGACATATGCTCCAAAGTATTGTGTACAACTGAAGAAGAAAGCAGAGTCAAAAGAAGTAAATAAAGCTAAATGTAAGTTCATTCCTGAGCACGTTTTCTTTGCTGACTTTGAGTGTAGCACAGACGGCTTTCATAAAGCTTTTAACATCTGTTACGACAGTGAAGATGGTTCAGTGAGTGAAAGCATTTGGGGTCAGAACTGTGCAACAGAATTTTTGGAACGACTTCCTGACAAGAGTTTAATATATTTCCATAACCTCAGCTATGATATAAACTTCATCTTAAGACACATGACAGAAGTGAAAGGAACTCCCATCATTAAAGGTTCACGAACAATGCAAATAACTGGTTTATATAAGGAAGGACAATTATTATAAAAGACTTACAGTGTTATAAATAAGAAGCTTAAACTATTTCCTGCTATGTTTAACTTACAAACAGGACCGAAAGAAGTATTTCCATATACTACTACAGCAGTGTTTTGTTAGCAAATGACAACAGAACTGGTGTCATTTCTGAAGCATGTAAGTTTATCCGGGTGCAGATACATTCATGAAAAACATAGATTCCATCAAAGGTTGCAGAATAGATGAGAACCACTTCGACTTAGAAAGTATAGCACATTTTATTGCAAACAAGATGTAAGAATTTTAAGAGAAGGTTTTGTTAAGTTCCGCAATGACATATTGAAGAATTTGATTTAAACGTTTATGACTACGTTAGTATTTTTGTTCAATTGCTAACAAATTGTTTTGAGACAGAGTGTACTTCCCGAATGGAAATTTATATGACCTCTCAAATAAACCAAGAGAATTTATTTCGAGATGCATTTCAAGGTGGAAGATGTATGTTTGTCAGATAAATTAAACAAAAGAGTAAGAGAAACTCATTGCTGATTTCGACGCTGTTTAATTATATCCATCAGCTATAGCAAGACTTTATACTTTAGAAGGTATTCCAAAGGTTATGAAGAAAGAAATGTTAAGCCAGAGTATTCTTCTATGAGACATTTATTCGATGACGACCAAAAGGAACCCATTGGTGAAAAGTTTATGTCTGGCTTCTTTGTTCTCATTAAGATAACAGAGATTGGAATACATAGACACTTTCCTTTAATAGTTTGTGACCCTGAACTAAATCCAGAACTTAACGTTCCCAGAAGTTCAAACACTTGCTGTTTAATGTATTTGACCATATAACATTACAAGACCTCATAAAATATCAAGGTGTCAAATTGTGAAGTGTTGCAAGGATACTATTACGATGGAAACAGAGATATTAGAATAAGAGATGAAGTAAAGAAGTTGTTTGAGTTAAGGTTAAAGTATAAGAAAGAAGGAAATCCTTTGCAAGAAAATATATAAAGCTCATTCTGAACAGTATTTATGGCAAAACTATTCTATCTCCTATTGAGTCAAAAATAACCATAGTAAATGACAAAGATGCTATAAGATATGCATCAGAAACTACAACCATATAGTGAAGTTCGAAGGTTTGGATGGTTCAGATAAAACTATTTCAAGCTAACGAAAAGCATTTGCAGACACTTTAACTTCTGTCCACTTGGTGTTAACATTCTGTCTATGTCGAAGAGAATAATGTGTGAAGTATTCTGTACTGCTGAAGACATGGGACTTCAAATATTTTACCAGGACTGTGATAGCATGCATATTTTCAATGAAGACATACCAAAGCTTGCAGCAGAGTTTAAGAAGAGATACGGTCGCGAACTTATAGGAAAGAACCTTGGTCAATTTCATTCTGACTTCGCAGAAATAACACCTGGAAAACAAAGTTTAGCATACAAGTCAATATTTTGTGGAAAGAAGACTTACATAGACTTACTCACTAACGATTTAAATGAAGTTGCATTCCATGCACGTTGTAAAGGTGTCAAACAAGACGTCCTTGCTTTAACAGCTAATGAAATGTTTCCTGAAGCTATACAATGCTATTACAATGAAGATAAGAACATTCACATACCTGTTGGAACATATGACAAAGACTCTGAGTTCAGTTTAATGAAACTTTACAAAGCACTTTATGACGGTCAAGAGATTGGATTTGACTTATGTAAGTCATGTCAACCTTGCTTTGCTGAAAAGTTTAACTTCTCAATAACGACTAAAACAAGCTTTATTCGTAAGTTGAAGTTCTGAGGTCATTTATTTTTGTCAGCAATGAGGTCATTCGTGATAAAAATAAAACTAGCGTAGATTTTACAATACAGCAATTGTAGAGTTTAAGAGTATAGATCCAAGGTGATGTGATTTTTGCATCCCTGGGATGGACGATACACCCAAAGTGTCACCTTTTTTGGGATAACATGAATTTTAAATATCATGAGAGTTCTGCAAACCATATGCACAATATCTATTCAGCCTGACTTCTTGTATATATGAGTTAGACTTCTTAAATATTGTGCTTGGGGCGATATAAGTATTTCCGAGATTACCATCGTGCTCTATAGTATGCTACTTCTCCCTGGTTCTAGCTCAGTTCCAAGGATATTGGCGTTCAAGGATTTGGCAAGGTCCTTCCGAAGTCTCTCATTCGATGAGAGATTTCGGAAGAATCTTGCCTTAAAGTACTCCAACTCTTGTTCTTTTGTTCCTAAATAGTGAGAAAAGTTATTTGACTACTTAAGGTAGAGATTATCCGAGGTCCTCATTTGATGAGAGGCCTCGATAATCTCTGCTTTAAAATTGTACACTTGTAGTCCATGAGAGTGTAAGTATACATTGATAGGACAGCTTTCTTCTGAAGTCTTAGATTTGATGAGAACCTCAGAAGAAAACTGTCATATTTTATAGTAAAAGGAGTTTCAGGAGCTCCAAAGCTCCCTTTCGTAAGGATTAGGAGCTTTGGAGCTCCTGGTTCGTAGATGTGTTTCGCATCTTTCATCAGCAAAGGACATTTACCATCTGGGACTCTGTTGATGGAGACTCAGGAGCTCCAAAGCTCCCTTTAGTAAGGATTAGAAGCTTTGAAGCTCCTGGTTCGTAGACGTGTTTCGCATCTTTCATCAGAAGAGGCCCAAATGGTAAATAGCCTCTGCTGATGAGCTTCAGGAGCTCCAAGACTCCCTCTCGTAACGATTAGGAGCTTTGTAGCTCCTGAAGGTAAGGTAGGATTGCTCTGATCTCTAATCAGTAGATGCCATGCCTCATTATGAACTCTACTGACAAGAGATCAAGAGCTCCAAGGACTCCTTTTTTAGTTAGTGGCGTTCTCACCATTTAGTAGGATTGCTGATCCTACTAATGAAGTGATCACTTAGTATACGTTTTGAATAAATTGAATTTTTTTTAGAATTTAGTATTTTTTATAGACATCACATGTATATTATAAATACATAAATATATTCTTTAATTCAAAAAATTCAATTCGGTTTTGGGATGGGCATCCCAGCCCCAAGTATTCAATTTTATTCAATTTTTAAAGAATTTTGGGTTGGGATGCCCAGACCAAAACAAGCTTTATATTTTGATGTGTAGATACGTATGTGTGCATCATTGTTGTGTTATATATTATGTTTTTAATGAAAAAAAATCTGATTCAAAAAAAATTATCACTAATTAGTTGATAATATAAAGAAAAAATAGATAAATTGTATGTTTTGAGAGTATTTATCCACATTCACTCATATGAATTTCATTAAATAGTGTCTTTTTACTCCCAAATTTATTTTGAATTATTGAAATCAAAGAAAAAAAATCAGAAAAATTTCTCGAAATTTTTATTTTCAAAAAAAATTTGGATTTTATATTGAAAACTGACACTGGGAGGACGATAGGGCTGGGATTGGAGATACCCCGCTCACTTGGGAAAAATACGGATCTATATTTAAGAGTTGTGCTTCAATGTAGAGACAGTCCTTATGGTCTGGAGGTAAGAACACTGGGCAGTTATGGTCATGAGTGGAGAACATGTCTATCCAAAACTCACGATTGAAGCCAGTTAATTTATAGTATTTAGGGTTAGGAAGTGGTGAAGTTCTTGTATGACCAATGAACTCATTTTCAACTCCCTTACTTAAGTTTGAATATAATATAGCTTGCTTTCTATCCCAAATGCCAGGTGTTACAATCTTTGAAAATTCATTTTTCCTCGGAAGCATTGCATTATAATTGAAAACATTTTTGAAATCATCATTGGGTTCAGAGATTTGAAATCTTATACGTAATGGATTTTCTTTTTTTTTAGCTACTTCATTGAATGGTGAATATATAACAAACTGACAGTCATGAGTTCCATCTTCATTTTCATTAAATTCATAATGAAAGTCTATAAGTTGTGGCTGACTACCTTCTTCTTTCAGTTGTGCAAGAAACTCACGTATAGGCTGTAAAGTTTGTACTTCAATGTTAAACTTTTTCTCGAACATTTCATTAAATGAAATCATACATTGCAACAATGTTGTATCGTCTTTAAAGTATTTGTATATGTGAATGTTTTGGGCACTTAAAGACTGTTCGTCATTTTCTATCTCGACTTGAAGTATAAAGTCAACCTTTCTGAAAGCACGTGTTATATACATAGATGTTATGCCAATGTACTTCTCTTCATTTATGTTCACAATCCAGTCTGTTGGAAACTTAAACGTTACTCTGTTCCCCTTTATTTTGACGTCAGGGTTTTCACTACTGAACGCAACAGTTAAAGGTATTTGTCTATACATTTAATTCGATAAAAATAAACCATTTACTCTTTCTTTGCTTCAGCTTCTTTAGCTTTTGCTTCAGCTTCTTCTCTAGCTTTTTTCGCCAGTAGTCTTGGGTTCTTTTGTCTTCCAGCAGCTAATGCAGCAAGTTGTTTTTCACTAAGTTTTCTCTTTGGTCTCTCTGGCTTTTGTTCTTGTTTTTGTTCCTTCAGTTCGGATAAAATTTGCTCGCGAATTTCTTTCTTCAATGCTTCAACATCTATAACCCCTTGGTCTTGTCCGTAGGGCTTGTCTGAGTCATTTGACTGCAGATAAAAAACAAATTAAAACTTTAACCGATGTAAAATGAGCTTGTCAAAATCAGAGCGAGAGTCTATTATATTAAATGACGCCAGAGGAATACAACATCCTTTCTATTACGTAAGTCAGAGTAAAGATGGTAAAATATACGTAAGAAAAAGAAAGGTTCCATTAGCGAATGCAGAAAGCGACAACATTAAGGTGTATGGCAAGGGTGAAGTCCACGAAGCCCATGTTAAGCCTTCTATTCAAACTGAAAAGTCAATAGAACAAGAAGAAAAGAAGCCAGATGTACTTTCAATAACGAACCAAGAGCTTATTGCAAAGTTCGTGAATTTCATTGAAAAACAAAACGAGTCAAAGAACCCTGACCCACCAGTGAAAGAAGTTGAGACAAAAGAGAATGTACAGTTCATTGAAAATGTCAAGAAACAACTTCCACCACGAATGCCAAGAAGAAGAGTGAGAATAATGAAGTAAATAGATATTTTTATCCGAAGTAAATACATGCAGAACGAACAGTTAAACGAATTTACTCCAGCAGAGCATATTCATCAGATTCGCTCATATTTCGATATCATAGACAATGCAGTTCAAATTGGTGACACTAATAGAAAATATTCTGACGCAAAGATTCCATCACAACCTGGAACTGCTAAAGATAACACATGGGTAACATTCAATCTCTCACCTCCTGGTGAAAATATGTTGGACCTTTACAATACATTCATTACGTATAAAATGGAAGGTCAATTTATTGTAGATAAAGAAATTGGTTCAGGTTCCGATAAAACAAACCCACCAGGATTTTGGATTGTTTTCGATGACGCTTTCTATGCAGTTGCTGGATATCAAATCCTTGCAAATGGTCGTATCGTATATTCTCAAGACAACGCAAGAGAAGAAGCATATATAACTTCAAACTCACAAACTACCGAACAAATAAAGAAAGTAGATGTTTTCTCAAAGACTCGACATGAAGATGTATGGAGTCATTCGGGAACATGCAGAACAGGACAAATTGTTAGTGGTCCAATTACAGCAGGAAAATCATTTGATTTTAAGCTTCGTTTAAGAATTCCTGTTAGAAGATTCCTTCCATTAGAAGCTATTCGATTTATTCCAGCTTTTGCAGGAAACATTCAGCTTAAAGTAAAGTTCAGTAGCGACGCCTTACAATGCACATCTATATCTGTAAATGATATCATTGCTTTCAATCCAACTCTTAAAGTTGCATTTGCTTCAGATTCAAATCCACCGACAAATAAATTTGTTCCATGGAATGAACCATTCACTATGATAACGAAGGCAATAGAAGCTAGTGGAACAGTTACTATTACAACTGTAACCCAGCAACTATTTCGAACAAAGATGGATTTTAATGAATGTTTCATTCATCCAAAGTCATTCTCTTTAGACCCTAACATTTATACAGAACTTGTAGAACATTATACAAACGAGGCTTTATGTTTTCCTGTTAAAGTTATGGATTGGATTCCTATGGACGGTTCATTCTCAAAGAATACAGATAGTTCAAGTGCAACATTTACAGCAGCTTATACGCCTATTAATGTTAAAAGTATTTGGGCACTATTTAGAAAGAAAGACAACTATTATGTTAATTTTGAGAACCCTAAGTTTAAATATCTTCAGCTTTCCATGGGAGCTTATGGAAATATGCCTGCAGAACCTGAAAAATCATATGGACCTGTATTTTATGAAATGGTTGCGAACGCTTGCAATACAAACAATGATATGATTGGATTTAATGAAGATGTTATGAGGTCATTGGTGGATGATGGTAGTGTGGAACATAAATGGGATAGCTATGACAACACATTTCTTATGTGGTTTTCCAACTGAAGTGGACTTTTGCTTCCAGCAAGGTCAAACATCTACTGCTCCAATAACATACAAATTGTCTGTTAAAGGACCTATTGAACTAGCAACTGAAAACGTACCAAAGCCACTTATTGGATTTATGAGGGATTGTTGCTTTGCAATACAAGTAAGACAGTCAGGCATACCAATAATAAGACTTGACGACTATAACTTAGCAACTGACGACAGTGAGGAATAAAGGATGAACGTTTATTTTTAAAGCTTATAAATGAGTTCTTCATCAAGCTCTCGTGAACCTTCACCATCTATGAAACAAACTTTACCAAACGATTATGGAGCACCTATTGAATATTTCTTACGAGCTGCACAATGGCAAAGAGCAGTCTCACCAAGGTTAGGTGTTCCACCAGCTCCTGTCAAAAATAGCATTTGGTCAAGTCCTTATATAAAATATGGTCTCCCACTAGGTTTGCTAGCTACAGCAGGAGCAGTAATGATGTTGAAAAGAAACAAAGCAAATGTTGTAAATAATACTGAAGTAGCTGAAGTTAAACAAACTTCAACACCTTCACAAGCAAAACCTTCAATGACTCCTGAACCTATGGAAGTACAAACTCCTGTTCAAAAGTCAACTCCTAAACCGACTCCAACATTTAAACCAGAACCTACTCCTCAAATAAATCGTAAAACTCCTGCGTTTCCTTACTGAAAAATAACGTTATTTTTATTTAATATTAAAATTTTTATTTGATTGAAATGACAAATAAAGTCACTGAAGCAATGAAACAAAAGTTTTTGGTAGAATACATTAAATCAGGAACTATTCCAGAAGGTTTTTACATTCATACTATGAAGGATGGTAGAGTTCAGTTTAGAAAGATAAAGCAACCATTAGATAAAGAAGGAATTTTGAGAAAGATTAAACTTCATGAGGACAACATTGCTGAACTTAAGAAGAAGCTAGAAGAGTTGGAGAAAGCAGACGACAGTGAGGAATAAAGCAATGAATTCAACAGGTTAGAAATGAGGGTAGAAATGAGGTTAGATCTACCCTTCTACCCTAAATTTATTTTTGTGCTATGTTTTCATACGTGTGAGGGTGGTGATATCATTAATTTTTAAGTTTATTTTTATATAAATGACGAAAACTATTGAGATAACAAACTACAACGGTCATGAGTTCAAGAATTTGTTCTTCGTTCCTCGTGAAAATACATTCTATCAGATACGAGGGAGAAAGGGTAAAGTTAGTTTGAGCGTTTATGAAGGAATGAAGAATGGAAAGTTTATACAAGCATACGATACAAACGGTAAACGTGTTTCATTACATTTGTCAAAACTTACTAACATTTATTTTGACAGTGACTTTGACCTATATGAAGAAGAAAGTGAGTCAGAAGATTATGAGCTGTTATGTGAAGCACAGCAATGGGAGGAGTTGCAATACTTTTGTAAGTGAGAACGTTTATTTTTTACATTAGTGAAGTCGTTTGTGAAAACGTTAGTGAAGTGAAGTGGTTGGCGGCTTTGTAAATATTTAATGTTAAGTTAGTGTTGTCGTTTGTGTTGTAAAATATACGTTACTGGTTTTGTAAATATTTAAGGTTAAGTGGTGTACGGAGGCGCGCAGTGCCACAGTACACGACTTAGCCATACTAACTTTTATTCCTTACTGCATCTGGACCGATAACGGCGGTGAAAACCGCGGTGAATTCGGCCAGGTTATGCAGGAAAACGGAATAGTTTGGAAGCACACCTTGCCGTATATGCCAAGACAGAACGGCAAGGTGGAGCGCCTGTGGCCAAGCTTAGAAAAGTTTTTGCCAGACGAGTTGGATGATATTCAACAAATCAAGGACTCAGTTCAGCAGTTCATTGAAAAATACAACAATACACCACATTTATCTCTCGATATTAATCCAAAAACGAATAGTAATTACACTCCTAACGAATTATTCGAAGTTTCAAAATTTTGGTACGAGCCAGAAATGCAAAAATGGGAGTTATATATCAAAGACGAATGGGTCTTAGCAAAATTTGAATAATTACATCATTTTAAATGACTACTAAACAATTTTATTTATGATCAAATTTTATATATTTTTTTGGATCAAATCCATTTTAATAGAATTTATATACTATTCATCTATTAGTAAACACTACCGTATATTATTTTTTAAGCTATCTTATTTTTTGAACTTTTATTCAAATCTTTGGTCGCAAGAAGAATTGCATGATAAATAAAAACATTTAATCAAAGTCAATTTTATTTTTCATATTCAAATGGACTGAGTGTTAACATTTAACATTTTTTGCTAATTGTCGTCAAAAATTAGGCGTAAAGCAAAAATTGATATTTCATATGGTTTTATGATAGATAAGCATTATATTCCCACTCATTATATTCGTAAATTTTGAGGTTTATCCTTCGCTTTTAAGATCATTGAATTTGATTTTTATATAAAATAGTTATATATTAGAAAATAATATTGTTGTAAACAGAAATTCATCAAAAGTGACACCTCAGAAAAGCTAAAATATTGAATTTTTGGAACTTTTGATAGAGCACGTTTTTAAATATTAATTAAAGTAAATGTATATTTTGTAAAGATTCTTTTTAATAAAAAAATAAAATTTTGAAGAAGAACACAAAATCTTCTGAAAAATAATATCACATAAACTCATATTATTTGCACTAATCTACTAATATTATATGTGCGAAAATAAGATAAGTTATTAGATAATAATAAACATTACAGGCGAAAAAATCTTTTTTTTCAGCCTGAAGACGCCTTGGATTTATTAATAAATCGATTTTATATATTTTTGCTGTATTTGGAAGATAATCTGTTTCATACTCCATATAATTTTAATTGTTTGCAAAATCTTATTATCAATACAAGAATTATAATAATTTTTTTTCTTGTCGAAATTCTATTCAATGCTTCATAAATGGCCGAACATCTTTGTGCTTTTAAAAATTGAATATAGTATCAATTTTATAAAATAAATAAAATTTTTGAAATCAACAATTATCACTTCATTAATGTCCAATCGGCAAAGAACAACATCCAGTACTCGAAGTTCGCAAGCATCAGGAACTCGAAACTCGCAAACACCAAGAAGTTCTCAAGCATCTGTACAAAACCCTGCTCCAACACAAACTTCTACAGCAACTATGCGCCGTTCAAGATCAGAAAGGGAACCAGCTGCACCAGTATAAAACCCTCCTCCAACACAAACTTCTACAGCAACTGTGCGCCATTTACGATCAGAAAGGGAACCTGCTGCAACAGAACAAATTCCTCCTCCAGCACAAGAAAACGTGACAGTGGTTAATCCCATTAAAATTGCGACTTCATCTGAAATTTCAGAAAATGAAATCGATCCAACAGATCCAATTTCATTTTTTACCCAAAGAGAAGCAGAATATATGGAATCATTTGTTGATGTTCCTGTAAATGATGTACCAGAGCCAAAGATCAAAGAACCACTAAAAATTAGGATCGAAGAAATTTTAAGGGAGCAACAAAATAATCGTCTCACAAAATTGACAAATTTGACATGCAAAGATTTTAGAGATTTATTACATCTTTATTTTAATACTCTTGAACACAATCATTATAAACACACTAGAGTATCATTGGAATCGAGATTGCTAATAACATTAACTTGGTTGAAACATTCTGGTTCATTTAAAGAATTCGGAGCACAATTTGGAATCAAAAAAACACATACAAGAGCTATTGTAATGGATATCATAAATAAAATTGGTTTAAAAATTGGTGAGGACTTTGTCAAATGGAGACCCTATATTTGGTGGGACGAAAGTGAAAAATCTACCGAATATCCCGGTATGCTTGGAGCTTTGGACGCTACAGTACAAGAAATTGGAAGAGCAAAAGATCAAAATTTATATTACTCTGGAAAACATAAAATGTGTTGTGTCAAAGTTCAATGTTTTGTCAGTCCCAAAGGAAGATTACTTCACTTTTCGAAACCAATCCGTGGAAAAAGACATGATTTTAGATTATTTAAAAAAAAACAAAAAATCTCATTTCTATCTTAAAAGCAGAAAAAGAATGAATGATGGCAGAAATTGAGACAGAGCCATGCTTATTAGCAGATTCAGGATATCAAGGTATTAATGATATAATACCATGGGCAAAAATTCCTTTTAAACGTCAAAGGAATACAGAATTAACAGATGATCAGAAGGAATACAACCGAAAACTCTCCAGTAATCGAATCATTGTCGAGAATTATTTTTCTCGTCTCAAACAATACTGGAGAGTGATTGGTGGTAAATGGCCATTGAAAATCAAGGGTGATCTAACATTTTATCATCACACCTTTGCAATGTGTGCAGGCCTTACAAATAAACTTTTGTGCCGACGTCCATTACGTAGAGGTGCTGAAAGATGGGATCTTTTAGATCTTGATAGCATGGATGAAAATAGCGAGGCATATAACTATCAAGAATCAGTTTCTGAAGATGACAGTGAAAATTCTTATTAATAAAAAATTATATCTATTCTTATTAATAAAAATTATTTTATTCATATATTAAAATATATAAAATTAAATTTGATTTAGAATTGCCACTCTTGGTGTGTCACTTTTATAACCGTTATATCATAAATATTAGCTTGTTACATAATTCCCTTTCCATAAATATGATAACATTCATTTAATTGTTAATTGTTGATTGTTATTAATTAGTTACATTATTCACTTTCCATAAATATAATAACATTCATTTAATTGTTAATTGTTGATTGTTAATTGTTGATTGATATTGATTAGTTACATTATTCACTTTCCATTAATATGATAACATTCATTTAATTGTTGATTGTTGATTGTTGATTGTTATTGATTAGTTACATTATTCACTTTCCATAAATATAATAACATTCATTTAATTGTTAATTGTTGATTATTGATTGTTATTAGTTAGTTCCATATTTATATATAACAAAACAAAGTAATTTTTAAAAAAAATCATATGCTCAGATACGTCTTATATATGATTAAAATATTGGCAAATACCTAACAGTATATATCCAAGAGGATTTTAGTTTTTTAATTTTTTAAAAATGTCACTTTTTACCTTATTAATTTCAATGAAAATATCACACACATCATTTTAATAATTATAAACAGTTAAATCATTCTCATCATTTTTAATAAGCTAAAATGCAGAAAAACTATATTTCATATTGCAAGCTTTAGATATCTTCGAAAAAAATGTAATAATATAAATAAGTGTAATGATTTATAATATTTTAAAATGCTTATTATTGATCATTGTTATTGAATTTAATTGCGACCTTTTCGCTTAATGAGGTCCAAAATCATGGTTCCGATTTGTTCTATGTTCGCGATTGATAAAGAAAATCGCGTTTAATTTTGATCACAATTTTCCATAAAAATCGCGATTTTTTTGAAAAATCGCGACCACAATAAAATCGCAATTCATTAAAAAACGCGATTTATATATTTAAATCGTGATTAAAAAAAGTGGTTGCGGTTTTCCCTAATATATATCTCAAGATGCTAAGTTAGGATTCCTTTCAGACTCGTACACCTATACACTATGGGACCTAACTAACTTATATTCCAAGTCCTGGGCGAATCGGACTGTAACAAGTTTCGCCGTACACCCTCTAATTTCAACTTGCAGAATTTAATAGTAGTGAAGAAGCAGCCCAAAAATCTTCGTTCACATGGTTCAAAAACATGTGTTCTTATATAAGACGCCATTATTTCTTTTTCTGATATTTTCGAAGATGAATTTTCTTAGAAATAAAACAAATAGTTCTTTTTCTAGTGGAAATGGAAACACTAGAGCTCCTGAAGAACAGAATGGCTGCCAGAATCTTCTGATCAGCAGAGGTCCAAATGGTAAAAGGCCTACGTAGATACATATTGAGGAACTTCAAAGCTCCATTTTGCAGAGATTGTGAGCTTTGGGGCTCCTCAGGCGAAGAACTGCAAAAGATTTAGCCATAAAATTTAATAGATCTTAGAAAATACAGATCAATCTATTAATTTAATGTATCCCTTTATCTATATTCAAAAAAATCAAATGATTTGGAATGATTGACAATAAATTACCATAACGTGGGTGATTTTTCACCCAGCCATAAGGATCACACTTTTGAGAGTTTTACATGGCATTTGCCGGCAAATGCCATGTAAAGTTATCTCAAATATTTTACGGTAAATGCACCGGCAACCCCTGGGAAATAATTGAGAATAAATTACATGGCATTTGCCGGCAAATGCCATGTAAAACTCTCAAAAGTTCAGCCCCTTACGGCTGGGTAAAAAATCACCCACGTTATAGATCTATGATATTTATTGATTTTTTTTGAATATAGATAAAGGGATACATTAAATTAATAGATTGATCTGTATTTTCTAAGATCTATGATATATCCCAAATCTTTATGGTCTTTGTTTTCTACATGTGTAACATAGTATTTTTTTCTTCTAATGAATTTAAGGGTATTTCATATGGTAAAATGTGTCTTTTTAAAAAATTGATAATGTCGGACCATGACGTTCATCCAAAAGAATACAACAAATTACGAAGTACTTACAAATACTATATCGATTCATATCTTGCATTGTATCAGCTAAAAACGGAAAACGAAGAAGAATTAAAGTCGATTTACAAAATGATCAAAACAGAACTGATCGATTCAAAGAAATATCCTCCCCAAATAATTATGCCGGGCATTTTAGATATCATTCTGTATAATAATCGCTATACAAAGTCATATTTATTTCTTGACAAACTCATATCTGATGATTACCATGTCACAGAGGTCAACACAGTTTCAACTATTCCAAACTTCTTGTTTTATAAAGAATATGGAATTAAATTAGACAAATCTGCCGATTTTCAAAAAATTAACTCAGAAAATCTTGAAATTCTTACAGGAGATACAATTTACAGAGCAATTGTGTATAATGACCTTGAAAGATTCATATACTTCACTGAAAGAGATGAATTTGATAAAAATCAAAAACTTATAGGTAGTTTATATCCATATTCTGAAGAAGGATATACATTACTTGAATTATGTTGTTACCATGGAGCAGTTGATTGTTTCAAGTTATTAAGAACGAAATTTAACTCAGAAATAACCCAACAATGTTTACAATTTTCATTTTTAGGAGGAAATCAAGAGATCATGAGTGAATGTTTGAAATATCAGAAACCAGATGAAGAATGCATGATATATGCAATTATTTCACACAACATTGATTTTGTTACATTCTTGATGAATGAATACAATATAGAAATCAATTTAGATTCATGTGGATTTTTTCAAAATCTTGAAGCATTTTTAGTTTATTTCGATCAAACTAATGATATAAAGAAATGCTTTGTTTATTCACCTATATTTAATATTCCATCTCTTTTCGAATACTTCCGTTTACATGGCGCAAATATCAATGTAAAAGATGAAAATGGAATAACTGCACTTCATTATGCAGCAATGAACAATAGTAAAGAAACTGCCGAAGTTCTTATTTCACATGGTGCAAATATCAATGAAAAAAATAAAGAAGGACAAACCGCACTTCATTATGCAGCAGAGAATAATAATAAAGAAACAGCCGAAGTTCTTATTTCACATGGCGCAAATATCAATGTAAAAGATGAAAATGGAATAACCGCTCTTCATTATGCAGTAGAGAATAATAATAAAGAAAGAGCCGATGTTCTTATTTCACATGGTGCAAATATCAATGAAAAAATAAAGATGGAATAACCGCTCTTCGTTATGCAGCAGAGAATAATAATAAAGAAACAGCCGAAGTTCTTATTTCACATGGTGCAAATATCAATGAAAAAAATAAAGATGGAATAACCGCACTTCATTATGCAGCAGAGAATAATAATAAAGAAACAGCCGATGTTCTTATTTCACATGGCGCAAATATCAATGAAAAAAATAAAGATGGAATAACCGCACTTCATTATGCAGCAGAGAATAATAATAAAGAAACAGCCGATGTTCTTATTTCACATGGCGCAAATATCAATGAAAAGGATAAAAATGGACAAACTGCACTTCATATTGCAGCAATCTACAATAGTAAAGAAACTGCCGAAGTTCTTATTTCACATGGTGCAAATATCAATGAAAAGGATAAAGAAGGAGCAACCGCTCTTCATTATGCAGCAGAGAATAATAATAAAGAAACAGCCGAAGTTCTTATTTCACATGGTGCAAATATCAATGAAAAGGATAAAGAAGGAGCAACCGCTCTTCATTATGCAGCAGAGAATAATAATAAAGAAACAGCCGATGTTCTTATTTCACATGGTGCAAATATCAATGAAAAGGATAAAAATGGACAAACTGCACTTCATATTGCAGCAATTTACAATAGTAAAGAAACTGCCGAAGTTCTTATTTCACATGGTGCAAATATCAATGAAAAAAATAAAGAAGGACAAACCGCACTTCATTATGCAGCAGAGAATAATAATAAAGAAACAGCCGAAGTTCTTATTTCACATGGCGCAAATATCAATGTAAAAGATGAAAATGGAATAACCGCTCTTCATTATGCAGTAGAGAATAATAGTAAAGAAACTGCCGAAGTTCTTATTTCACATGGTGCAAATATCAATGAAAAAATAAAGATGGAATAACCGCACTTCATTATGCAGTAGAGAATAATAATAAAGAAACTGCCGAAGTTCTTATTTCACATGGTGCCGAAGAATAATTAAGCTGGCCGATTCTGGTTAATAACCGCTGGGAAACGTACCCCAAGGTAAAAAAATCTGGTTTATATGGTAATAAAAAATTTTTATTTTTTTATTTTCAAAATATTTTTGGAGATATTAAATTCGTTTCCCGTATAATTTTCTGTTGCAATATACATCTACTATTCATGGTGGTGCTTACTATGCTAATTTCGTGCGAATCTCATGTATTTTTTATTACCAATTCTGGTGTTCTTTCCCCATTTTTCCCTCTCAATTTATTTACAAAACATCTCAATTTTGTAAAAAAAGTTCTCAATTCCCACCATGCCACACATGTTCTCTGGGAATAACAAGAGGTTCTCCATTATATATGGGTAAGCAAAAATTTCTCCTAGGATGACTCAGCGTGCTTTAACAATACGATTTTCCTAAGATAAAAGTTTCTTCCACAAATTTAGATTATCCTTTGATAAAAGAAGGCATTAATTCAAATATATCAATGAAATCTCAACTATATTCATTTCATATTAGCCAAAACCATAATCTCAGTGGTTTACCTCAAGATTTTTTATCCCAGATTCTATTAATCTCAATTGTATGGCCTAGTGTAAGGATATATCGATATATTACAAATATTAAGCCCCGCCTATTAATATCATCAATATCTCTTGACTTAATTTCGATTTTTACATTTTTTTTATTATTGATCAAGCCTAACATTGCAGAGATTAAATTTAACAGGTTTAACATTTTAAAAAGCTGTTAAATTATCAATTATGAGCGAAATTTAATAATGTATATCATATTGAGTAGGTTTTTGGATATATAAATTCGAATCTATAATATATGAGATGAGAAATGTAATATTACTCTTTAGAAACTCTTTTGCTTCATACTTATTTTGAAAATTGAATAATTTGATCGAAAACATTGGAATAGAAACAAAATATTTTATCTAATGATTTTTAAATCACTAATACTACTATTTTATATGTATCTTTAACATCTTTCTAATAATTTGGAGAAAAGAGAATAAATAAAGGGAAAATAAGAAGAAAAGGAGAAAATAAAGAGAAAGAAGAGAAGGAGGAAAAAATTAGGAAAAATAATAAGGGTATATTTCATATTCACTGCAAATAACTTGGTTTTGTCGTTGGCCGGAGGCGGCGACGCGCCCGAAGGGCTAGCGCTTCCACCGGAGGCCCGAATTTTTTTGAAAAAAATTTTATTACCAGTTGAGTTTCCCAGATTTTAATGGATTTAACCAGAAACGACCACCTTAAGTTATTTTATCATTATTCATTATCACCCAAATTAGAAATTCAATTCAGGATATTTCTTATTACTTTTTCAATTTCCCTGAGATCAAAAATTTGATTATAACCGAGTCAGATTTTAGCATTTATTCATCATAGTATTACCATTATAAAGGTTCTTTAATATCCTATGCTTCCAAATCAGTGTTGGTCTCTATTGTATTTCAAATAGTTCAATAATTTGAAAAAAAAAATTCTCTATATTGAGTTGCAAAAGTAAAAAATTGAGGGTATAATGATTTGAAACACTTGATATTATTTCATAAATATTTGAATTATTAAATATAAAGTGCACTCAAATATGAGTTGATTTTTATATAACAAACATAACAAAACATAAATAAATAAAAAAATCTATTTCTTTTTCTTTCCTAAGCTCAGTGCTGCTAAAATATCATTGTCTACTTGAGCCTTCTGCTGTCCTGGAGGTGGATTTTCTTTTGGTTTCTCAGCCTGTTTCGGCGGATTTTGTGGTTTCATTTGAGATGAATATTCCGAACTCATTAAGTCATCTTTCTTCTTGACTTCTCCATGCTTTGGTTCATATCCTTGTCTTTTAGATGCTTTTGCAGGTTTATGGGCTTTTTTGTGCCTCTTTACTTCTGAAGAAGAAGATTCGAACTCATCTTTATAAACATCTCTTTTTGGTTGAGATTTTGGCTGGTTCAAAGCTAAGTGCAAAGTTGGCTTCTTATTTATAACAATTGGTTCTTGTTTCTCGTTTTTAGTCTGCTGGGCATCATTTATTAAATCATTAAACGAATCATCTGAATTCTCGTTTGATTTTGGCTTGTTTTCAACTTTGTGCGGCTGTTGTTTTGGTTCTGGCTTTGAATTATCAAGTAATTTATCAAAGCTGTCTGAATTATCTGATTCATCGTTTGTAATTTTCTTTTCTGGCTTTGGCTCGTCTTTAAGACCGGATTTACTTTGTGATTTTGGAATAGGCTTATCACTTGAATCGTCGGAACTTGAAGCAAATTCAATTGTATCAGATTTCTTTTTAGCAGATTCTGATGAGGACTTGAATTGAAGTTTATCTGATTTACTCGAACTTGTGTCTTCGATTTCAACTTGCGTTTTTTCGCTTTCTGATTGCTTTTGATCGTTTTTAGTTGAAATTTTGCTATTGTTCTTGGATTTCGACTCATCTTTTGTATCTTGAATTTTTGATTCCGATTTATCTCTTTTTGGTCCATTCTTTTCTTCATTACCTTTAGTTTCTGAACTTTGATTTGTTGGGCCTTTCTTTTCTTCAGCCTTTTTAGATTCAGATTTTTCTTTCTTAGATTCACTTTTTTCTTCATCATTTGATTTCTTCTTTATGCCTTCACTTTTCTCTTCTTTAATTTTTGATTCAGATTTTTCTTTCTTTGACTCGCTTTTTTCATCAATTTTCTTGGATTCACTCTTATCTTCATCATTATCTTTCTTTGAATTTGATTTGCTTGGCTGGTCCTTTGGTTTTCTTTGGGGATCTGGAGTTGTAGTGTTAACAATGATTGGTCCTTCACTAGAACTCGATGAACTACTGCTTGATATACCATTTGACTTAGATTTGGATTTCGACTTTGATTTTTCGGAATTATCATCAGAATCTTTTGCTTTACCTTCAGATTTATCTTTACTTGAAGATTTAGACTTTGAAGAACTTGAATCTGATTCTGATGTATCTTTTTCTGCTGGCTCTGGCGGAGGTGGAGGTCTATAATTTTTAATTCTGTTGGCCATCTCAATTTGCTGCAATCTATATGACAAAAGAGCCGTCCTTGCCATACTCATGATTTCGACATCTTCTGGGGCCACTTCTTCAATTGATTTCGCAAATCCTTCTCTAATTGCTTTTTCTTTCTTCGATTGTTGAATGAAATATCCCTCTTTCTTAACAGAATCATGGATCTTCTTTTGTATTTCGTCAATTTCTCCTTCATCTTCGATATGAATTTTGTGACGGAAATAATTATCAACGCGCCTAGTTAAGTACTTAGGAATGTTTAAGGATGATATCTCAAGAGCCGGACTGTCAAATAAAACAACTGGTTTTGTTTTAAATAAATTCGAAGAATTAAAATTAGGAGTAATTTTTTTCGCTTCTTTATCTTCATTCTTTACTGGAGATGTCTGAGTAAGCATCGTATTTGTTTCAGGTGCTGATGAAGTACTTCTAATGAAAGTTTCAACCCAAGATCCAGATTGTAACGAAGAATTTTGTTTGCGAATTGTTTCTTTCAGTACATCAATTTGATTATTTAAATTTTTAGTTTCTTCTGTAAAATCGTCATCTCCATTTTTACGAATCGTTAACCACGCGTGTTGGAAATTTGGGTGCATAGAAATAATATGCTTATCTAAATAAGTAGAATTTTTAAACTTAAGTCCACAAGCAGGGCATTTTTCCATTTCTTTTAATTTATGAATGCGTTCTTGAAGTGTTTTTACTTTGTTTTTCAAAGAATTGGTTTTGTCATTCAACGAATCATTGTTGCCTTTGAATTCTTCGTTTTCTCTGTTAATTAAATCGTTTGAATTCATTAAATATCGCATTATAACTTGTAAGAGTCTTAATAAATGAAATACTGTTGGATTATTTACAAATTGAAAGTCTTGTTTAGATAGTGATGCACTTAAAAATGCACTTATAATTTCAGACATTGAATCAAAATCTTGATCTGCGTTTAATTTACTCGGATTATAGTTCCCTACTAGTGACCAATCAAAATACATCGGGCCTGTTCTTGGCGTTTTTTCAACATTTTCATTCATATAAAATTTTGTTTACAATTTGTAAAGTTTCTCCATACTGCATATTAGAGTTGGAGAAGATTTTTCTCCATCCGAGATCCTTAGTTATATGCTTCCAAATGGCATGCAACTATAGATCAGACCAATATTTGATCTATTGATTTTCGAGCAACAAATATTTTTTTTTTTAAAAAAATACGTGCTTCTCTTTTAAATAGAGAGTAAAATGTTAATTTATGGTTGAATGCATTTGTCTTTAAAAATTTGATTTAATTACTCAGCAATATAAAAATCAAAATTTACTTGGGCAATTTATTTTGGAGCATAGGCACGCTGAAGCTTAGCGAATGTAACCTTAAGGTGGCGCATTTCGCCGGAGCCCTGAGCACGCTTGCGGTGAGCCTTCTTTTCCCAGTCATAATGGCGCATTGTGGCATCTGGATAGCCGCACTTAGCGCATTTGCCCTTCTGGATGTGGAAGCAGCGGTTTCCGCAGCGACGGCAGATTGTGTGTGTCTTGTTATGTCTTGGACCAAATGATGGTGTACCAGCACCCATGTTTCGTAAGGTCAGACCAAACCATTTGTAAAGTTCTCAAAATAAATCTAAAATAACTCAATGGAAATGATTGAGTTTTTGAATATCACATGAGATAAAGAGCCTAATTAATCGAGAATATATCCTATTTATGAACCAAATTTTTTCATTTACGTGAAAAACTAAATTGTTTCCGAGAGATTGAGTGCGGGACAAATTTGCCAGGTGTCACTTTTTCAATAACCTTAAATTACGCTTTTCTAATTTTTTAAAATAACCTTAAATTATATTTGAAGAAATTATGTCTATGATATATGTTTTATGCTAGAATCTTGGAGTTTTCATGCACTACACAAGAGCTCCAAGGTTCCAAGAGTGAATGCTCAATAGCAATTATAGAGATGTACCTTTTCAAAATGACTTTTACTGATTAAATTTAATCAATAGAAGACATTTTGAAAAGGTACCTCTACAATTAGATATACAAGAGATTCAAAGCTTCATTTCAGATAGATTTGAAACTTTGAAACTCTTGGTAGATTTTGAGTGAATGCTGACAATCATCTTTGAGAAGGTTTTCTTTAAGAAAACCTTCTCAAAGAGGTTTCTCAGGAGCCCTGAGGCTCCCTTTCGTAATGATTGGGAGCCTTGGGACTCCTGAGACGAAGAATGGCTTCGCCGAATCTTTGATCAGCAGAGGCCAAATGAAAAGGCCTCTGCTGATGGATTCTCAGGAGCCTGAGGCTCCCTTTCGTAATGATTGGAGCCTTGGGACTCCTGAGACGAAGAATGGCTTCGCCGAATCTTTGATCAGCAGAGGCCAAATGAAAAGGCCTCTGCTGATGGATTCTCAGGAGCCCTGAGGCTCCCTTTCGTAATGATTGGGAGCCTTGGGACTCCTGAGACGAAGAATGGCTTCGCCGAATCTTTGATCAGCAGAGGCCAAATGAAAAGGCCTCTGCTGATGGATTCTCAGGAGCCCTGAGGCTCCCTTTCGTAATGATTGGGAGCCTTGGGACTCCTGAGACGAAGAATGGCTTCGCCGAATCTTTGATCAGCAGAGGCCAAATGAAAAGGCCTCTGCTGATGGATTCTCAGGAGCCCTGAGGCTCCCTTTCGTAATGATTGGGAGCCTTGGGACTCCTGAGACGAAGAATGGCTTCGCCGAATCTTTGATCAGCAGAGGCCAAATGAAAAGGCCTCTGCTGATGGATTCTCAGGAGCCCTGAGGCTCCCTTTCGTAATGATTGGGAGCCTTGGGACTCCTGAGACGAAGAATGGCTTCGCCGAATCTTTGATCAGCAGAGGCCAAATGAAAAGGCCTCTGCTGATGGATTCTCAGGAGCCCTGAGGCTCCCTTTCGTAATGATTGGGAGCCTTGGGACTCCTGAGACGAAGAATGGCTTCGCCGAATCTTTGATCAGCAGAGGCCAAATGAAAAGGCCTCTGCTGATGGATTCTCAGGAGCCCTGAGGCTCCCTTTCGTAATGATTGGGAGCCTTGGGGCTCCTGCAGCAGAGTATCGCTCCGCTCCATTAAATTTTTTAAAAAAAGTGCCGTGTGGCAAATTTGTCCTGTTCCCCATCTTTATTATTTTTTTTATTCCTTTGAAAAGTGACACTGGATAGTTTGTCCCTTTCTCCCGAGAGATTCATAGTGATTTTGAATTACCATATAATGTAGATGATTATTTTGATATAAGAATTAAGATTGAGCCATGTTTCATGATAAATTCGACATTTTTTCTTTGAATTATGAATATTTAAGCTGTTTTAGCAAGTATATAGGTAGATGATGCTGATGAAAGTCCTGTGATATATGTACATGTCAATTTTATACATTAATTATTAATAAATTTGATGACTAAAAATATCACAAATGTCAGTTGTATATACGATTGTCTAGTAAAGATATATCAAATTAAATTTTTTCCCAGAATCGCTCTGAAAATTGAAAGTTTGATGGGAAACCTTTTTTTAAACGTACACTTTGGTATTTTATATTAAATTCTTTTCAAACATTCAAAAAGGATATGCAATTCATACGAAAACATCAATGAATTTAACGATTTCAATCATTTTTCATGAATGGACCGAAACCTGCACATCAATTCAAAGTTGCAGGCATTGAGGTCCCATTTCCACATGAGAAACCATATGCAGCACAAATGGCTCTTATGGCCGGTGTCATTAAGTCAATGAGAACAGGGCAAAATGCAATTTTGGAATCTCCTACAGGTACAGGTAAGTCAATTGCGCTTTTATCAGCAGCTTTAGCATTTCAAAAGTCTCAAAAAGAAGTAAACATCACACCTCCGGGCCAAATCGACCCTCCAATTACAAAATCATATCTTGGATTCTTCCCACCAATGAAACTTGTTCATACAGATCAAGAAATCTTCTCACCATTACTTACACAAGGTTTAAATCCAAGTGAAATACCTAGATATTCAGAATTCGAAGGAACAGAAGGACCAACAGATTATACTACAGATTTTTACGTCAAGCGTAAGCAACATGCAGGTCAAATATGGTATGCAACACGTACACATCAACAACTAAAACAGCTCGTCAAAGAAATGAAAAAATTACCTTTTCATCCTCAAATGGTCATTATGGCCTCAAGAGCGCAAGTATGTGTTAACCCAAAGATCATGAATCAATCAGATGTAGATGGTCATTGTAGCGACTTACAAAAAAACGGCGGATGTCCTTATGACAAGAAAAAAGGCATTCCAAAGGAATTCAAGCCAAACGGGATATTAGACAAGTTCGAGATTGAAGATCTGAAAGACTGGTGTCGAAAGAACAAAGGCTGCCCATACTTTATTTCAAGAAAAATGATGATGGCAGCTGATATCGTCTTTTGCCCCTACAATTATTTTTTAGACCCCAAAATAAAAGGTCAAATGCAACTCGACCTCACAGGTGTTTATTTAATCATCGATGAAGCTCACAACATAGAGAACAGCTGTAGGGATGGCGGATCTTTCCATCAATCAAGGAAAGATTTGGAATGGGCACTGATGTATCTAAGAAAATCTATTAAAAAAAGTGACATCCCATCATTACGAAAAGCATTTATGATAGTATTAGAATTAATCACTAAAGAGTATGAGTGGTTCACATCTACTACTAAATACCTTCGATTGCAGGGTCAAAAAGAATTTATAGTCAGAGATAATAAAGCTTTTTATGACAGTCTCAGATTAAATCTCTCTTTTTATACCAAACTAGTTGCAGCTTTCGATTGCATATTTAAATTCTGCAATACAATGAATTTTCCACAAATTTACCAAGAAGCCGATAAAATTCCAATGATTTTAGGTGGAATATTGGAGCAACAATGGGTTGCAATTGCTCTCACACTAAAATATGATCTAAGAAACTACGCATTTGCAATTGTTCTTGGAGATGACGAAAGCAACGATATTTTCCATGGATTATGCATGAATCCAGGTGCAGTATTCCATAGACCAGGCACAGAAGCAAGCAATGTCATTCTTTCCTCAGGAACTTTGACACCATTAGAAGAATTTGAAAATGAATTCGGAGTTCCATTCCCTATCAGACTGTCAGCCCCTCACGTGATATCCCCTGATCAAGTTGTCGGTTTTACGATCACTAGTTGTGACAATGTTACTTTATCATCAAGACATCAATATCTTGAAAGCCAAGGAATGAGAAACGACGTTAATCTCAAACTTGCAGAGATATTACTTCATATTTTACCTGTTATTCCTAATGGCGTTTTATTCTTCGTCACATCTCATTCGTTTTTAATGAGAATGCTGGATGCATGGCAAAAAGCAGGTCTTTATGAAAAAATTGACAAAATCAAGAAAATTTTTTACGAAACTCCTGATTCCGATCCCGAATTCTTTGACAAATACAAGGCATCGTGCGAAGAAGGAAGCTTGTTGATAGGTGTTTTCAGAGGAAGAAGCAGCGAAGGTATCGATTTCGTTGATGAACAAGCGAGAGCAGTTATTGTTTTCGGAATTCCTTTTCCAAGTTATTATGACATCGATGTCAAATTGAAGAAGGAATACAACGACTACAAGAACCAAACAGGAAATGTTTGGTATGATACACAAGCGTATAGGAGTCTTTTCCAGGCTTTAGGTCGTTGTATAAGACACAAAAATGATTTTGGTTCTGTAATTTTGATTGACCAACGATATCCTAATGAATTACATCGTTTTCCAAAGTGGTTGAAAACTCAAATTAGAAATGATGTCGGGTTAAATCAAATTGTAACAGAATTGTCACGCTTTTATCAAAGAATGAAAGAAAAATTCCCAAGAAAAATCAGTCTGAAAATGAATGAAAAATTGACATTTTATTGTTGTGATTGTCATTCTCTTGTTGTAGATTGTAAGAAGGTTAAAGATGGGCAGAGTTTCCAGATAACAAAGAATGGATTCTTATCTTTGTCTGATGCTGAACAAAAAGAACATTATTTGATAATCCAGAAAAATGATATTGAAGAAATGAAATTGAATTTCTTTTCTCCCGTTTTCAAAGAAGAAGATAAACTTGTATACGAAAAATGTTTTTGCGATTGCGGAAACTGTTTAGGAGTTAGAGTGTATGCGGCTTCTTCTGTTGAAAGAAGTTCAATTGGAAGTTTATTCCTTCTTCTAAGCAGATTGAACGTAAAAGTTGGAAATAACTTCGTCGGAATACAACCAACTGAGAAAAAAGTTTCTAAGAATGTTTTTAATGCGTACTTTTAGAGTAAATTGTTATTTGTTTATAGTTTTGTTCAAATGGAAATCAATCTTTTTAAGAATAATATCTTGCTTGAGATAGTCAAACAAGAATGATGGATTTAGACACTATTAGATTTTACATGCATTGTATCTTGAATCATATTATTTCAATCAATCAAACAATGTTGGATATTTGAAATCTTTGGGAATATTCCCCTCTTGTCTTGAGAGAATAACAATGAAAGACATAGATTTGATAATACTGTTATTCATTATTTTCTGAAGAAAAGATGCAGTAAAACATATAATTTCACGTGAGAAATTCTATAGAAATAGTTCAGCGTATTATTTCACACGGCGTAAATATTCATGAAAATGGAAACAATGGAAAAACGGCTCTTCATTTAGCAGCAAGGAAAATTTGTAAAGAAATGGATGAAATTCTTATATCATTTGAACCAAAAATCAATTATTGCTACACCTATTGAGTAATGGGGAAATTTAGTTTATTATTTCTTTGATATATCAATTTGGGGAATGTTGAACCAAACTGATTTTGAATTTACATAACAAAGTTCAAACAAAAGCTATCAGTGGAAGTTTAAAGGGTGTATCTTTACATTAATTAAAATTTAACCTGAAATTCAGTATCTATATGTAATTCTCGCGATTTTGTAACAAGGTATAAAACATAATAAGTGAATTATTTATTAAATCAATTTGGATTTTTGTTCTTATTTCTGATAATTTATATCATATTTAATGCATTTATATATAATAACATATATTTTTATTTTATTTGGTAGATTTAATTTCTTTCTATATATGTTGTAGATTGTGTTTTACAAAAAAATAAAATGTAAAAATAATTTACTTTCCGAGGGCAAGAGCACGGAATTCAGCATAGTCAATCTTGCCATCTCTGTTCTTATCTGCTTCGTTAATCATTCTACGAACAACTTCAGCGGATGAGTCGAGACCTAAGCTAATTAATAATGAACGAAGTTCGTTTGGTGTAATAAATCCATCTGTATCGCGATCGAAAACTCTGAATGCTTCTCTAAGTTCATCTTCGATGTCTGACTGTCTCATTTGACGTGACATCAAAGCAAGGAACTCTGTAAAATCGATAGTATCATTACCGTCGGCGTCGACTTCGCGAATCATATCTTGTAATTCGTTAGCTGTTGGAGACTGGCCAATAGCTCTCATAACTGCTGCAAGATCATCAACTGTGATAACTCCATCACCATTTCTGTCAATAATGTCGAATGCTTGACGGAATTCCTGAATTTGGTCTGCAGTAAGGGTTTCCACCATTTTGTAAATTCTTTACAACCGTTTACAATTTTGACATCTGGATTTCATACGTTTTAATGCATTTATCATGAATTTAGCCCAGAAAATGCATAACAATCATTTTTCATTATTGCATTTTCTTAGAAATCTTTGAGTATAGTTACAATTAAGTCAAACTATTCAAAATATATGCAAAATCATGATCTACTCAATAAACCTTACCATAAAATGTGCACGACGTTCATTATTAAAGTTGTTATTTTATTTCTGATGAAATCCATCTTCGAAATTTCTTAAAAAGAAAAGAAAAGCATCTGATATAGAAAAGTTATTTTAGGTACCATGTGAATTAAGATGTTCGGCTGTTTCTTTACTATTATTATATGCTGCATTCAGAAGAGCAGTTCCAATGTATCAATTAGTGGTGCATCACGCCGATAAATTAAGAAAAAATCTAAAATCTTCAAAATCTTTATAAAAAAAGTGACGAAATAGAAACACAGGAAAATGTCTTCTCGGCGCAAATTCACAGCTGATAAGCTGGCGAAGCGTTATGTCAAGAAAGAGAAGAATATCGAAGATGAAAACGAATTTTCTTCTGAAGCCGAAGAAAGTGAAGTAGAAACAGAATTAAAATACAATCCATCTTTAATTAGAAAGGATGACGTACCAGAAATTGATGTAACAGAACACAAAAAGGCAGATTTCGAAGATCACGCAGATTTTAGTGAATCAGCTTCTGATGCTGAAGAAGATTATAGTAATGAAGAAGAAGAAGGTCAAAGTGGCAGCGATGATGTTGACGAATTAGCAGAAAGTGGCGATGAGAGCGATCATTTACTAGATATTAAAGCAGGTGAAGTAGATGCACTTGCTGCAGAAATTGAACAAATTGATGAAGAAGCCGAAGAATCTGACATTGTATCCTTAGTAGCTAAACAGAGAGAAGAAGATCTTAAGATTGCACATGGTGTTTCAACTCTTCAAGATCAGAAAAAGAGAATTTTAACTTTATTCCTCAAAATTCATCCTCTTATATCATTAATCAATCAATTACCACCAGTATCACTTGATGATGATGCTGAATTCTCACCATATTCACTTGCAGCCGAAGATCCCGAAATAAATCAAGCATTTACAGACGCATGCAAAGCAATTGACGTAGTATGTCAAGATTTTGCCGAGCTTCGTAAAACACTCGACGGATTTTACAAATGGGAAGAAGATACAGTTACAGATAAAATGATGGACATTATTTCACATTGGGGACAGAAATTACGTCAAGCTGCAGGTATACGCAGTGGCACAGTTATTAACAGACCTATCGAACAACAGATTACCTCATCTCTTCGCGACATGGAGACATTAACACAGCCAAGTCGCAGAGTTACAGAAAAACGCGTTTTTGGTGTTGAAAAAATGCCAGATTTCCTTCGCTGCAACTACAATGATGATGATTTCTACGACAGACTCCTTCGCGAGATTGTTGCTGAAAAGAATCCAGATGTTCTTGCAAAAGTTAAGAAGACAAATCCAACAAAAGCTGGACTTAAATCAAAACAGATTTCTTATGAAGAAATTCCAGAATTAAGGAACTACATGACTGCAACAATGCAGCCAGTTCCAGATAGCATTGATGCAATGCTCAAGTCACTGATGGGTGGCAAATAATAGAATATATAAAATATTTGATAACTTTTTAATTTATCATTCGAATTTTTATAGAATATTAGATAGAATATAATGCAGTTTTTCCATTATAATATGGCATCATGTGAAATAAGAAGTTCGGTGGTTTCTTTATTTTTAAAAATTGCTGTATAATGAAGAGCAGTTTTACCTTAAATATATTACTTAGCCGCTTTCCTCTCTAATATGATATAATGACAATGAATGGAAGATATAAGTTAACCATAGTGAAGTACGTCATAATATGGGAGTTTTAGCTACCCGTATCTCTAGGATATTTCTTCATATGATGCATCTAATCTGATTTGAATTCAAAATATTGACAACGAGTTCAAAGCATCATTGAAAAATAACCTTAAGGCCATGCCATTAGAGCCTGAAACAGGCATATATAGGAATATTTATGATTCTTAGCAGGGTGATTGGAAATTATAGATTAAATATAAAGAATTCCATAAATCTGTTATAGATTTCCTAGTAAACTCTAGGATGAGATACTGTGTAATTACCAATAATATATCGGCAATTTATTTGGAAATATGTACAACGGATCCTTGGAACAAGTAAATATATTTATAAAAAGTGACAATCGTATGTGTACCCCTGAAGCGCTATTACCAATTTTTACTGATTTTTTATCGAACAACACGGACAAAAATAATGCGGCTAGCAAGCAAATCTTCGAATATCGCTCTCAGTCACCATTAGATCTTTTATTATCCGCATCTGCGATTTCATTAGACAATGATATTGATCAAAATTTTGTACACCTTGCGCTTACTGTTATAACATCGATCTTAAAGCCTTCTACCATGCAAAGCCAGAATGAAATCAAAGAATTCTGGAAATCAATATCAGAGGATCAAAGACAAACAATAAGAAATGCACTGATCCACGGTTTAATGTACAGCAATGCAGGAACTAGGTCAATATCTGCAAAAGCTTTGGGTTATTTATTTACATTTGCAATTCCCTGCAATGAGCGCAATACTGTCTTCCCATTATTACGAGAACTCTTCACAAATACAGATTCCTACGGAGAATATGCAAAATTTGGTGCGATTTCAGTAATGAACACAATTTTTGAGTTAAAATCGTTTATTGTTAAAGCATATCCAAATTATTTAACAGACGTTGACATAACCATGCAATGCTGCTCAGAAATTTTACAATTAAGTCCAAAAACAGACAATGAAAATTTAAATTTTGCTTTTCAATGCATTTACAACTGCGCAGTGAACTACCAAGAGCGTAAAACAGATATATTTGAAGATAACGAGCGAGCACTCGCATTATACAACTTAATTTTCTCATTTTTCAACATTGATGATACAGATTTACACAAAACTCTTTATGATTTACTTTTACTCCTTCTCAAAGACAAATATGAGGAGTCTTCAACAATATTCCCCGAGATATTCAAAGTTATTTCGGTAGATTTCCAACATAATAATGAATCAATTGTAAAACAGTGCATAGACTTCTGGGATGCACTCTGTAGTTACGAGTCAAGTATTATCAGTACAATAGAAGACCCGCCAAACTATATTAGGCAAGTTTACGAAACAATTGTCGAAGAATTGCTGAATTGGCTTTCCCAAGACTACGAAGATGAAGAATCAAGAGACGACAGTAGTCTTTTCCATAAAGCTATCGAAGCGCAGAAGTTAATCGAGTCGTTCGGAAAATTCCTGCCTGATGAAATTTTGCCAATTTTGGTAAATTTCTTTTCTACGAACATTGTGTCGTCAGAATGGCGTCCAATACAAGCCAGTCTACTCGCTATAAGGGCTGCCTTGAATATCGCTAAAAAAGACGCCGAAGAACTCTTGAATTTCTACGATGGAATCATAACTCTCTGCGGCCATGAAAATTCGGCGGTTAGGGAAACTTCCCTTTTGGTTCTATCGGAATTAATTGTCACTTTTCCGAAAAAATTAGAACCGAATTTTGACGGGTGCATGGAATTAGCAATTAATCATATATCAACAAGTCCTCGTGATGCTGCTTATGCGTGTATCTTGATTTCGAAAATTTTGAAAAATTCAACTTTTACATTTGAGCAGTATGAGCAATTAGAGCATGAACTATTCAATCTGATTGACATGGAATTTACCTGTGGAGCAGTTCCTCTGAATAGAGCTATTGTTAAGGTGTTTTCTTCGTTAATTGACTGTATTTCGATTAATTTGCTCGATACAGATAACGTAGAAGCAATTAATAGGAGAGCAAACATGTTAATAAGCATATTGCATGGTATTGCTGATCGAATTTTGAAAGTTTCTGAAATTTCTGATTCAAATATTCACAATATCATCCTATATTTGCTTTCTCAGATCAATTTCAAGATATGCCAAGCATATATCTTCTCATATGACACTACTCGCTGTCACTGCTACACTGAACAGATGCAAATTTCTTGTCAAACGGTAATAGAACCTGTATTCAGTCTTTTCGATATCCAAAACCCATCTACCGATATTCTACATATAATTGCAGACATAGTTCGTGCAGGAAAACTCGTAGAAGTTTACGAACAATTATTACCTATCTTTTCTCAATTGATTCAAACGGAAGAAGCATCAATATCAAACTTTGTGTGCAAATTAATGTCACACATGTTCATTTCGGAGTTTGTTCAAGTAACTTTACCAAATATTGAAAATTTCCTCCAAATTTTAGTTGCCAAAAGCTCTGATGAGTATTGTACTGTGCAGTCATTCATTTCTATTGCGTCATTGGCCGGCTCACTGATCAGGATTTGCGAAGAAGGTTCTCATTTTGATTATTTACTGACTTTTCTTGAATTTGCAAGAAATGTTTATGTAAACAGACTCACCATGATGACCACAAGCGAATACCCCGACTATATCGAGTCTGTTGTTAGTTTAGACATCATATTTGTTAGATCTGCTAACACAAACTTCGATTCTAGCATTTACAATCCAAGACGACTTAAATTCATATTTGATGTGATCAAACTTGCCGAAGAACTTCCTGAAATTCCAACAAACATCTACAGTTTAGTTTTTCTTTTCATAAAAACTTGTGCGATGTCGAAGAAATTGAAACAGATGGTTAATGTGTATCTGCAACAGTACTACACTAAAATGTACGTGGATAGCAAGGCCCAGGCAGTTCTAATAGCAAGGAATGAGAAAGATCTCGCCAAATTAATGAAATCTTTCTATTCTAAACTTTCAAATGTTTAGAAAAAAAAATTTTATTATATATATTTTGTTTGTTTTAGATACATAAACTATAAAAATTTATGAATTTATATTTCATTAAGGGTGCACTTACGCCCCTATTACACGGCTTTCAATTCGGATGTTTAAGGTTAATTTTCAATGGCGCTTCACGCCGGATGTCAGAAATTTGAATTAAAGTCAGATGGGCGTAAGTGCAGCCTTAAGGATTCACTTCTAAACACTTGTCATCATATTTATATGATTCTTATCAACTTGTTCTTTTAAATATATTGGAGAAATAGCCATTCATAATGCAGTAATTTTATATTACAGGCAAACTTCTTATTTCGTAAGGTGTAAATACAAATCAAAAAGATAAATTTGGAGAAACTGCTCTTCATAATGCAGCAATTTATATTACAGCTTATATACATGCTGAATTAATTCAGAAAGTCTAGTCTCAGTTTTTAGGTGTTCAATACAATAAATTGAATTACCCATATGATTCATTCAATTAAAAATTGTACTAATCTATGCGTTATGTTAGATTTTGCGAAATATTTTTGATATCTACTGAATACACAATAAAATATTATTTGGATACCGCTTAGAGTCCAAATATTATTACCACTCAAAAAAAAATGAATTCGTGAGATTTTACTAAATGTATGCATTATGTTGCATAAGAAAAAGAATTATTTTTTGCACTATGTGGTATCATCTAATCAGTGTCTTTTCAGGAATAATTCAATGTCATGAGCAGTTCTTCCTCTTCTATCTCTTTCATTAACATTTATTCCATGTGAAATGAGGAATTTGGCTATTCCCTCATATCCACTAAGTGTTGCAACATGAAGAGCTGTTTGTCCAAAATTATTTTTTTCGTTGATATTTATACCGTGTGAAATAAGAATTTCGACAATCGCTCCTTCCTCATTCATTGTAGCACAATGAAGAGCGGTTTGTCCATAATTATCTTGTTCATTGATGTTAATACCATGTGAAAGAAGAACTTCAACTGCTGCTTTGCTATGATTATATGCAGCAACATAAAGAGCTGTTTGTCCCTTGTCATCTTGTTCATTGATATTAATACCATGTGAAAGAAGAACTTCGATTGTTTCTTTATTTCTTTGACATGCTGCACTGTGAAGAGCTGTTTGTCCATTGTTATCTTTTTCATTGATATTTATTCCGTGTGAAATAAGAATTTCGATTGTTTCTTTTCCACCAAACGTTGTTGCAAAATGAAGGGCAGTTAGTCCGTTTTCATCTTTTTCATTGATATTTGCACCATGTGAAAGAAGGAGTTCGACTAATTCTTTATAATTTTCTAATGCTGCACAGTGAAGAGCAGTTTGTCCAAGTTTATCTTTTTCGTTGACATTTGCACCGTGCGAAATAAGGATTTCGGCTATTTCTTTATAATTCTTTCTTGCTGCAATATGAAGAGCAGTTAGTCCATATTTATCTTTAACATTGATATTTACACCATGTGAAAGAAGGACTTCGATTGCTTCTTTACTTTTATTGCTTGCAGCAATGTGAAGAGCGATTTGTCCTTTTTCATCTCTTTGATCGATGTTTGCACCGTGTGAAAGGAAATATTCACAAAGAGATGGATTAAATTTGACTGATTTATGAAAACATTTGTTGATGTCATTAGTTTTATCGAAATAAACTAAAAATGGTTCAATGTTATTGTATTTTGTACAATAATCTAAGTTGATATCGATATTGTGTTCATTCATCAAGTATGTAACAAAATCAAGGTTGTGTGAAATAATTGCATATTCCATGCATTCATCATTTGGTTTTTGAGATTTCAAGCATTCACTCATGATCTCTTTGTTTCCACGTAAAAATGAAAACTGTAGGCATATTTTAGTTATTTCTGAGTTAAATTTTGTTCTTAATAACTTGAAACAATCAACTGCGCCGTGGTAACAACATAATTCAAGTAATGAATTTCCTCTATCACAATATGGATATAAACTGCTTTCAAGTCTTTGATCTTTATCAAATTCATCGATTCCGGTGAGTGTGATGAATCTTCCTAAGTCATTATTCATAATTGCTCTGTAAATTGTATCTTCTGTATGAATGTTGAGATCTTCTGATTCAATGTCTCCGAAAAATTCGGATTTGTCTAATTTAACTCCATATTCTTTATCAAACAGGAAGCTTGAAACAAGTTCAACATCGTGGACCTCTTCCACATGGTAATCATCAGATATGAATTTGGCAAGGGATAAATACGACTTTGCATAGCGATTGTTATACGGAATTATATTTAATATGTCCTGCATAATCTTTTCTGGTAGGTATTTCATTGAGTCAATCAATTTTGTTTTGATCATTTTGTAAATCTCTTTTAATTCTTCTTCTTTGTCTGTTTTCAGCTGGTACAATGCATTATATGAATCAATGTAGAATTTGCAGAGACCTTGCAATTCACTGAATTTTTTGGATCAATGCCTATTTCGGACATTAATAATTTTGAAAAAGATCACATTAGCATATTATAATAATTATCTTATAAATTCATTAAAAGATATAAATAACGTGTGAAATATGTGAAAAACAATGATCTCAAAGATTTCGGAAATAATTTATTTCATTAATGATGTTTAATTAAATTCATAGATATGAAATGACACAATAGCAATAGAAAATCCGAAATGGAAAATTCGATTTAATTTTATGATCTGAATCCAGATGATTACTCTAAAATTATTTACAGGGTCTTATTTATATCGGTGCGAAGCGCCAATAAATAATCGATGAAAAGTGACAGAAAAAAATGATTTCTTCATTAGTAAATAAGCAAAATCAGCTTTTCCAATCCGAAATTGTTCGATCAGGATCAGTATCTATTCCTTTTTACAATAGTGTAATCAAAGCAACATTCGATTCAAGTAAAAATGGACAATTATTTGGAAAAGTTCAAACAACAATGAATTATCCAAAGAGTAAATATATCATTGAAGCATACAGTTATGACGAACCTATGCGTGTTATTGTCAAGTCATTACAACTAATTCCAAATTTAACTACCACAGCTTTGCTTTCATTCAATCCATCGGCCGCGTCAATGGCAAAGGCAGTATATGTACATAATTTAAACTATATGCTTATTAAGCAAAAATTCAGTTTAGATTATCAGAAAAATGATGAAGGTGAAAATCCAGTATCCTTCACATCAGCCACGAAAATAACAAATAGCCTGTACTCATTGAACATAGATTTATTCAATAATTTCAATTTATTCCAAGTTAATTTCTTATCCCGCAAATTCCTTAATATTGGCGGATCATTTACATATGATTTCACAAGAAAACTTCTTTGCGATGGTAGTTACATTTTTTCATACGATTCCCCAAAGTTTTTACTATCAACATCAGGAAGACTTGTTGTAGGCGAAGTTGATTTAACTATGATTGCTCAATTAACCAAGCGTACCAAGGCTGGCTTCTCCCTGAAGGCAGAACACATCGGTATCGATCCAGACAGCAAATGGAAAGATGCTGACTATACTTGTTCGGCTGCAGCCAAAATTATGATTGACGATGACGCATATTTCAGAGCCATTGTGTCTTCTAACCTCACTTCCGTTCTAGAATTAACAGTAAATTGTCCTGACTTCTTGAAGTTGAAATTTTCTGCTAACTCGGCTATCAAAGAGTCCAAATTGCAGAATAACTTCGGAATTGATATCGGTTTCGATTTGGCTCACTTCACTCATTAATTTTGATTTTTTGTTTTGATTAAAGTGTTTTTCATATTAGTTTTGTTATAAAGCGCATGTATTTCTTTCGATTTAATTAATTAGATACAAAAATATGCGATTTTAATTGTGCACATTGATAGGCATATATGTATACATGAGTTCTGACAACTTGTCGCTTAATAATTTTTTGCATCGGCAACAGATCGATCTAAGCTGAGAGAGAATATCATTAACTAAGTAAAATTTAGGATATTACAGCTTATACATGCATATATCTGCTCTAGGAATTGAAAAAATTCAAGAATGCAAAAGGCTTGTCAAAAATTATCTCATTGATCAAATAATCTATTAGAAATATGAATAATGATTTCCTGAGTCTTAAGGGTGCACACGAGAGGATCATGTAAACTTCAGAATTTAGAACCTTATTTTAAGGCATTATCTTGGCTACCTATTTAGGCTCGAAAAGCAAAAAATATCAAAAAATACAACTTGACTCCATTATGACCCTTTCATGGAGGTAGTTTTTATCCGCTAGTATTTTCCCTTTGAATCTCTTTACAATTCGAAATCAAATTCAAACCTCAGTAGAAGAAAGGAAGAATCGACTTACTACGGTTGTAATACGAATAAATACATATATTTCATTATTTTTATTTACATAATAATTGTTTGAAGCTCATAATCCATCAAATTTTTAAATAAAAACATTAAAATGTTGAAAATGTTCATATATTTTAATAGGGTTTTGGCACTTTATTGAGGAATTACTACATACATAGTCGAACTGAACTTGATATTTTGAAATTTAAATTATTTATCAAAATTAAAATTTAACTTGAAATTTATAATTATTTAGTCATATTTTGCATAATTCTAAGTAGATTTTGTAAAAAATCAAGAAAGAAAAAATTTAACGTGCTTTATTTTTTCTTTTTTAATAATACATATTATTATATAATTAACATATTCATAATGTTTCACCCTTTCAAAAATATAATCCTCCTCCTCGCAAATAAACGTACATACGGGTGGCCTCTTTTTTCAAAAAATTAAAATTTGAAATTTTGGGCTCAAATATTAGAGATTTTTTCAACCTTCAACGATATATGTTGTCTATATCAGACCTCCTTTCTTTTTGATACTTAACATTGTTCCTAAATCTTAGCCGTTAAGGCTGTTCTGAAAATATTTTTTTTCGAAAAAATTCGAAAAAATTCTTAAAATTCAAAAATCCCTTAATTCCTGAGGATTTTGGAAAAAAGTTTTTACATGAACATGTGTATATTATATGAAGTATATTGATAAGGTAAAAATCAAATTTTATTGCATATTCATCGAGAAAATAAACTAACGAATCCCTCAAAATTGAGAGGGTAATCCTCCTCTCAAACAAACGTACATACGGGTGCACCCTTAATATCCAATTCAAAGGTTGTAAATTGAGAGTTTTTAAAACTGAATTGAGAAGGTATGTTTGATTAAGAGGATTCAAATTTAATAAAATGATGATAATACTAATGTCAATTAAAATTGGTCAGGAAAAATTTGAAATTAAAGATGATGAATTTGACTGGACGTATGAGAATTGAGAAGGAGTTTTCAATTTTGAATCCACCTCTCCTTTTTTTATTATATGGGCGACGATTGGAATAGTGTCGGTATAAAACGCCGTCGCTTGTTCTCACCTCATGACGATCGTCGTCTAGCACGTATTATTAGGGAAAATGTCTTCACGGGATGGAAGAACGTCGCGAAGCAGATGCCCGGGTTTACGGCAAAACAGTTAAGAGACCGATGGAACAACTATTTGTCTCCGAAAAACTCTCTTCAACCATGGTCACCGGAAGAAGATAGGATTATAACAGAAAAAGTTAAAGAATTTGGAACGAAATGATCAAGAATTGCAACATTTTTGCATGGTAGGTCAGATAACTCAATTAAAAATAGATGGAATACCATTCTGAAAGATCAGGATGAGGCAAACAAAGCCCCCAACACATTGGAATTAATTTCATCTGGGCGAAATACCTCCAACGAGCTAGAAGACAATTCAGAAGAAATACAAACAAAAATTCCAGAGGTAAAGCCAGCCAACTTGATCGCTTTAGATGACAGATTCATCAAACGATTCTTCGACACAGCATGACTTTCCGAAAATAATTTCAATTTAATCATCTCTATTAATGATGTTCATTGATGGTTAATATATATTACATCATTTTATATATATTTCTCTTTTTATCTTGTTAAAATATCTGTTTATTTGTTATACTTTTATGAATTGCTATGTTTCCTCTGCATTTAGAGCTTATGCTCTAATTGACGTTCCATTATTTGCTAAATTCCATTTGTGATTTTTTAAAATTATGTATAATATCTATTAGTTTAATTAATAAAATATTATCATTGTATAGTTTTAGTTGATATTGTGTAATAAACAGAAATTCATCAAAAGTGACAGCTCTCAATTTTTTGACATTTGTAAATTCTAAATTGAATGAGAAAAATGAAATAATACTAAGCATAATACAATATTCTAGATTTAATTATAATTAGGAAAAAGTTAGTTTTGAGAGTACTTTTCATAGGCATATAGAATGAAATCTTCTGAAAAATAATATCACATAAACTCATATTATTTTCTAATATATAACTATTTTATATAAAAATCAAATTCAATGATCTTAAAAGCGAAGGATAAACCTCAAAATTTACGAATATAATGAGTGGGAATATAATGCTTATCTATCATAAAACCATATGAAATATCAATTTTTGCTTTACGCCTAATTTTTGACGACAATTAGCAAAAAATGTTAAATGTTAACACTCAGTCCATTTGAATATGAAAAATAAAATTGACTTTGATTAAGGGTATAGTAAACTCAAAATTCTAGAGTTTTGAGAGTGCCAATAAACTCTATAGGCCTATATATATCTATATTTTAAAGGAGAGGTTACGCCATAATATTTGATATTATAAATTATTAATTCAAAATAAAAGTAGAAAATGAAACTAATTTTATTCTAACCTATATAAATATATCAATAATCTAAAATGATTATAGTCTGAACTATATTTTACCAGATTATCAAATATAAGAGAAATGAAATAAGGCATAAAAATATCATAGCATAATTATTGGATAAATGCATTAATAAATTATTTATATCATAATGAGAAAAAATCATAATAAGAAAATGAGCATAATAATAATTTAATTAAAAACAAAAACAATAAATAAAATGTAATTTTCGTTAATCAAAGTCATCAATGTCTTCGTCTTCTGATTCCCATTCGGACTTGAAAACTTGATAATCTCCTCCTGGTACACTCTGAATGAATTTTTTGTATTTGTTCTGTTTTTTAGAACCTTTTGTAACAGTTTTTTGTTTCAATATCATTTTGGAGTAACAATTCTCTTCAAATGATTTGACACAATCTTCTGGAAGTGGGGGAAGATGTAATGCTTTTTGTATATCTCCGAGAAAATGCTCTGGATCATTCCATTCTAAGATTGCAACGTTAACTCTAATGTTAATGTTCTTCCAGGCTCTTGATTTGTCCAAATAGCATGCAATTTTGGAGTTAAACGCTTCATTCATGCAGGTAGATCCAATGGAAGAAACTTTGGAAACTATGGGTGTCCATTTGTGAACCCAGTCATAGAGCATGAATTGAAGTTGGATCGAATTGACACCTTTTTGCCATTCAAAGCATTTGTAATTGTGCGGTTCGCAAAAAGAATGATTGCCTACGTAATGGTAGACACAATTCTCCCACATTTTCGTACGTTTGTCAATATTTTCTTCGGCAAAACATGACCAAAGCCACATACTTAGGCTTGCATTAGTTAGTATACAAGTCTCGTGTATGGTGGCACTACGTTCCACCGTACACAATACTTGTGAATTTGACACTTTACAAAACCGTTAACGTATATTTTACAACACAAACACAAACACCAACTTAACCTTAAATATTTATAAAGCCGCCAACCACTTCACCTTACTACTGTAAAAATAAACGTTCTCACTTACAAAAGTATTGCAACTCTTCCCATTGCTGTGCTTCACACAATAGTTCATATTCTTCAGTATCGCTGCTGTCGCTCCAATCGTCAGAGTCAAAGTCACTGTCAAAATAAATGTTAGTAAGTTTTGACAAAGCTAATGAAACACGTTTACCGTTTGTATCGTATGCTTGTATAAACTTTCCATTCTTCATTCCTTCATAAACGCTCAAACTAACTTTACCCTTTCTCCCTCGTATCTGATAGAATGTATTTTCACGAGGAACGAAGAACAAATTCTTGAACTCATGACCGTTGTAGTTTGTTATCTCAATAGTTTTCGTCATTTACATAAAAATAAAATAAAAATAAAATAAAAAATAAACTTAAAATTAATGATATCACCACCCTCACACGTATGAAAACATAGCGCAAAAATAAATTTAGGTGAAGTGGTGAAATCTCACCTGTTTTTTCACCTGTTTTTTCACCCACTTGAATTCATTGCTTTATAACTCTCTTCCTTGGTTTCTTTTTAGTTGCTTTCTTCACGTCTGTCTCCAACTTGACTGTCTTTCTTCTTCGTCCGTAATGATACCAGTTACTTCCACCAGTCAATGGGTCAAATGGTCTTTCGTAAGGGTTTCCATACATTCCATAAGGACCATACGGAAGAACTACTGGTGGAGGAAGAGTTCCATCGACTCTATTTAAATGCATTGTTTCACCTTTCATCTGGTCATTAAAGTCTTTTGCGTGTTTTGCAAACTCATCGTCCTTTCCTAAAGCATTTTCTGACTCAGTCGCAACCAAATTGGATGCTTTATTTATGAGTCCTATTTTATTTAATCTTAACTTCTTTGCAACCCAGCCTCCAATCTTTCCTTTATTTGCATCTAATGTCTTTGAAACCCTTCCTCCACTCATTTTATTTACTGCGTCATAAGCTCCAAGTGCTTTTGCTCCAAATGCTAATGCTTTTGTTCCCATTGCGCCTAAAGCTGCCCAAGCTACCATTTACACCATATTAAAATCATCTCTCTTCAATATTATCTCATAAAAGTTCTCGTTACTGGAGAAAGTCAATGAAACATAAACATTCTCACGGACTTCGTCCTCGCCGCGTTGCGGCTTCATAAACTTCTTTCTTATCTCATCTATACGCTTCAAAATGTCTGAACAATTGCTAACATCTTCTACAACAGTTATTTCATCATGAATGACCTTCAAGAACAAGCTCATTTAATATGCTATTAAAATCATCTCAATAATGAGTCCATCCTTTCCATCTTTAGGTAGCACAACATCTTTCATTGAAGAAGGTTCGACAAGTCTTATATTAAACTTACTGACAAAGTTTGTTATACTATAATGCTTCGGTGGCGAATACATGTAGTTTGAAAGACATAATATAGATTCTTCAGCAAATTCACTTATACTGGATTTTATAACAATGTTCTCACGAGACCAAATACCACCAATTGACAATCTTGTAAGCAATCCTGCTGAACCTTCAACTGTAAACGTCGATGGTAACATTCCACGAAGGTCATCTATTGACATCGTTGAGTCACTGAATTTAAATATTTTCTTAAAGCAATCGTCATTATCTAACCATGCAATAGCTTTGAAGTTTTCATTCGAATATACATCTGCTTCATTAAATGTAAAACCTGACTTCTTTGCAGAGATGACTTTAAAATCTATTGCATTTGTTTCAAAATTATATACTATGGTAACTTCTGAAGGTAATGGATGTCCTTCCGCAGTCAGTTGTTCTCTCACTACCGTTTGAAGCTTTGTGTTAAAAACTTTCATGTCATCTCCTGTGTCTAGGTTCACATACACAGCAACAGGAAAACTATCTTGCTTCTTTGTTTCATCATTATACCTCAAAACATTAAAGTTCTTCAATAATATTGTTCTTCCTGCTGGAATACTTCGAACCTGTCTGATTTCAATAGCTTTCTCACCTCCTACATACTCTACCCAGTGCCTTGGATATTCATAAGTATACTGACTTTCTTGAATTTTGGTTGGTTTCATCATAACGTGTTCATAGTATATCTTTATACTCTTGTCAGTTAGACTCGGTGCTATGTTCTGAATATTTCTGACTTGCATTTTTAATGGAGATAAAATGAAGCATTTAATACATGACGTAGATGAAGACATGAATGAAACTACAGACAAACTTAACTCTTCTCTCATTCTTCCTTTCAGTAAGGACTATGAGTTCTGTTCAAATGGTGTGTATTTCTATTGTGGAAAGATGGGTTCAGGTAAGACATTTAATTTAATTCGTCATATACTCATAACAGAGCGTTTAGGAAACGACTCTTACTATGACCAAATCATTATATCAGCAACTTCAGACTCTATGGACTCAACAGCGAAAACATTTATGTCAAAAGTTCAAGCCTCTGTCGTTAAAGTTCCAGACAGTGAACTCATTGAATTTCTTCAACGTTACATTCGACGTAAGAGAAAATATTATGCCATCGTTGAATTTATACAGTCAGGAATGCAAAAGACTTCTGAGGAGATGGAAAGAATTATTGACAAACACCACTTACGTCAGTACTCAGGAGTTTACGATATGAAACGACTGACAAACTACATTCTATCAAAACTTTCAAAATACCCCTTCAAAAAGTATCCTTCAAACACTCTGCTCGTTTGCGACGACTTCGCTGGTAAAGGTTTAGTGTCAAAACCAGACTCATCATTAGCTAATATCATTACTAAAGTCAGACATTACCACTTAACTGTAGCAATACTTATGCAAACATGGAGGTTTTTAGCTTTAAACATAAAACGTCTCATAACTGACTTCGTTATCTTTCAAGGTTTCTCACGTTATGATATTGAACTCATTTGGAAACAGTCAGGTATAACATTACCTTTTGAAGAAATTTGGGAAGCATATAAGTCTCTCATCTCTCCTCGTTCATACCTTGAGATTCATATCATGACTAATACCATTAAAGTCAAAAATATTCCATGGGAACGACCAACATTGTTTTAAAGTTTAACCTTCAATTGACTGATGGTAAACAAATTCCATGCATCTCTGTCGCCATTTCTGTTAATATTTTTGCTGTCATTCATATCATCCACTTCCCCATCCGTTAGCTTTTGAGGATATGCGTTAGAATAGCTGTTCTTAAATGAAGGCTTTTCACCTTTTAGCGCATAAACTCTATAACTTTCTGCATACTTTATGTTTGAACCTCCTGAGCCATCATTGACATAAATTTTTATAGGCTTCCACCCTTTGTTCATATTCCTGCTTCTTCCCTTTGCTCTTTTGTTCAGTAGTTCTACATCTTTATACACAGCACCTGTCTCAGTGAATTCAACAATATTTTCATTCGTTAGCTTTACATTCAAACCCTTGTCGAGTATATTGTTCATTTCATACATATAAAAGGTTTTTATTCTATATGAAATGAGAAGCAAATCCATCTTAGCTGGTGCCGTTAATGTTCCAATTGAACCAACATCAAATGTTGACTCACGAACGACAAACAATATTGTCATAAAGAACTATAGTTCAGAGTGTTTGAAAGAAAAAGAACCAGAACTGAAATCCGTGAATTTAAACTCAGCTTCAAACGCTAACGCTACATCAGATGTTAAGTTAGAGTATCCACCACTGGACCAAATTCTTTCAAGAGAAGCCAACGACAACCCTTACATAAATGTTCAAACAAATCCTTCAGATAACGTAGACCATTACCACTTCACCTTACTACTGTAAAATAAACGTTCTCACTTACAAAAGTATTGCAACTTCTCCATTGCTGTGCTTCACACAATAGTTCATATTCTTCAGTATCGCTGCTGTCTGTCGCTCCAATCGTCAGAGTCAAGTCACTGTCAAAATAAATGTTAGTAAGTTTTGACAAAGCTAATGAAACACGTTTACCGTTTGTATCGTATGCTTGTTAAACTTCCATTTTCTTCTTCATAAACGCTCAACATAACTTTACCCTTTCTCTCGTATCTGATAGAATGTATTTTCACGAGGAACGAAGAACAATTCTTGAACTCATGACGGTTGTAGTTTGTTATCTCAATAGTTTTCGTCATTTACATAAAAAAAATAAAATAAAATAAAAAATAAAATTAATATCACCACCCTCACACGTATGAAAACATAGCGCAAAAATAAATTTAGGTGAAGGTGAGAATCTCACCTTTTTCACCTGTTTTTTCACCCACTTGAATTCATTGCTTATAACTCTCTTCCTTGGTTTCTTTTTAGTTGCTTTCTTCACGTCTGTCTCCAACTTGACTGTCTTTCTTCTGCCGTAATGATACCAGTTACTTCCACCATTCAATGGTAAATGGTCTTTCGTAAGGGTTTCCATACATTCCATAAGACGCATACGGAAGAACTACTGTGGAGGAAGAGTTCCATCGACTCTTAATGCATTTGTTCACCTTTCATCTGGTCATTAAAGTCTTTTGCGTGTTTTGCAAACTCATCCGTTTCTGAGCTCAGTTCGCACCAAAATTGGATGCTTTATTTATGAGCCTATTTTATTTAATCTTAACTTCTTTGCAACCCAGTCCAATCTTCTTTATTTGCATCTAATGTCTTTAAGCTCCAACTCATTTATTTACTGCGTCATAAGCCATAGTGCTTTTGCTCAAATGCTAATGCTTTTGTTCCATTGCGCCTAAAGCTGCCCAAGCTACCATTTACACCATATTAAAATCATCTCTCTTCAATATTATCTCATAAAAGTTCTCGTTACTGGAGAAAGTCAATAAACATAAACTTCTCACGGACTTCGTCCTCCCGCTTTGCGGCTTCATAAACTTTTCTATATCATCTATACGCTTCAAAATGTCTGAACAATGCTAACATCTTCTACAACAGTTATTTCATCATGAATGACCTTCAAGACCAAGCTCATTTAATATGCTATTAAAATCATCTCAATAATGAGTCCATCCTTTCCATCTTTAGGTAGCACAACATTCTTCATTGAAGAAGGTTCGACAAGTCTTATTAAACTTACTGAAAAGTTTGTTATACTATAATGCTTCGGGGCGATTACATGTAGTTTAAAAGACATAATATAGATTCTTCAGCAAATTCACTTATACTGGATTTATAACAATGTTCTCACGAGACCAAATACCACCATTGACAATCTTGTAACAATCCTGCTGAACCTTCAACTGTAAACGTCGATGGTAACATTCCACGAAGGTCATCTATTGACATCGTTTGAGTCACTGAATTTAAAATTTTCTTAAAGCAATCGTCATTATCTAACATGCAATAGCTTTGAAGTTTTCATTCGAATATACATCTGCTTCATTAAATGTAAAACCTGACTTCTTTGCAGAGATGACTTTAAAATCTATTGCATTTGTTTCAAAATTATATCTATGTAACTTCTGAAGGTAATGGATGTCCTTCCGCAGTCAGTTGTTCTCTCACTACCGTTGAAGCTTTGTGTTAAAAACTTTCATGTCATCTCCTGTTCAGGTTCACATACACAGCAACAGGAAAACTATCTTGCTTCTTTGTTTCATCATTATACCTCAAAACATAAAGTTCTTCAATAATATTGTTCTTCCTGCTGGAATACTTCGAACCTGTCTGATTTCAATAGCTTTCTCACCTCCTACATACTCTACCCAGTGCCTTGGATATTCATAAGTATACTGACTTTCTTGAATTTTGGTGTTTCATCATAACGTGTTCATAGTATATCTTTATACTCTTGTCAGTTAGACTCGGTGCTATGTTCTGAATATTTCTGACTTGCATTTTTAATGGAGATAAAATGAAGCATTTAATACATGACGTAGATGAAGACATGAATGAAACTACAGACAAACTTAACTCTCTCTCTATTCTTCCTTTCAGAAAGGATATTGAGTTCTGTTCAAATGGTGTGTATTTCTATGTGGAAAGATGGGTTCAGGTAAGACATTTAATTTAATTCGTCATATACTCATAACAGAGCGTTTAGGAAACGACTCTATTATACCAAATCATTATATCAGCAACTTCAGACTCTATGGACTCAACAGCGAAAACATTTATGCAAAAGTTCAAGCCTCTGTCGTTAAAGTTCCAGAAGAGTGAACTCATTGAATTTCTTCAACGTTACATTCGACGTAAGAGAAATATTAATCCGTCGGTTGTTCTCTCTCTTGTGGTGTCAGCTTTTGGTAACTCCTGCCCGTCTCACGGTGCCTCAAGTTGTTGGCATCTTTGGCCGATCTGTTCACCTAGTCTGCTTGTAATTCCATGTCCTTCGTTTGCCTTTGGGCTTCTGGTCGCCCATCTCTAGCGGTAGCATCCCAATAATCGCCTGAGAAAGATTTGTCATAGTTTGTATTTGAGTCTTCGCTATTGTGTTCCTATGACTCTTTCTTTCCTTGATTTCGCTGGTTCAATGTCTCCTTCAAATATAAGTGCTTTGGTCGCAATTATGGAATATAGCTCGTTTCCCGATAATATATGTTTTTTGTAGCCAATGCGGGTTTCTTCCATCGTTACCCGACAATAGATATCTTTTTGTGAATGGGGAATATGGCTCTTTTACCCAACGTTTGCAGTCTTTCTTTCTTTGCCGTCATTTTATCTTATCGTACGTTGGTTTATGTTTGTCATGGAGCATGTTTCTCATATACTAACCATTTCATTTTGGCTACTACGGTCCACTTTGAGTTCTTAAAATACTTCATTCCCTGTCTCGGTTTCATTGTCTGCAAAGTAAGCTTTTTAATGACATTTGGCATCATAACTTTGTGTCTGCTCGCGCTTCTCGTTACTTGCACAGCGTCTATGTAGCAATAGGTTTCTCAGAGAAGAGACGAACCTGGATAACACCAGAGAGAGAGTAGTTTAAGAGCGTATGAACAGTTCGCAGCAAGCCTAAAATGTTACATTCGTTTCTATTGACACACCAAAAGAAAGGTGAGAAGATGTGTTAAAGAAAAGATGAAGAAGAATAGGAAGAGGAATGTTAAGTCAGGCAATAGACTATTGACTTTAACATCGAGCTTTAGATGAACAAACTGAAGAGACTACTTACAACGAAAGCATTTCGGTAAAGGTTTTCATGCAGACTCTTAGAGAAGAATTAAATATAAAACTCGCCACTAAGAGATGGATGGTATGTTATAAACTTGGTGGAAAGTATGAATGCCTTCTACTTAAAATCCTCATATATTGCAACACTACTACATCAGCTCTTGAAGGAGACTTATATCATGAGATAGAGCAAATGCTGCAGGTAATTGTTGAAATTGCACCTATGAACTTCTTTCTTGAGCAAACATGAAAGAATCTTACTGAAATTAAAGATGTATGACTTTAAACAGAAATATGGAAGGGCTTAACGAGGTCAGATGTAAAGAAGCGCCAAAAAATAGATACGCATAATAGAGATGAAAGCCACTGAGTCAAATGACAGAAAGCCATTTTGGAAAGCTTTAAGCAAACAGGAAACCCAGCACTTATAGAAAGCTTTTGGAAAGATAAATGGTGAAAAGAAGTTTTTAAGAAGAAGAAGCGTCAGTTCTTGGAAGTATGCTTTTGCAGCATTTACGCTATATAATCTTTTGAGAACGTATCCAAATCTTTCAATGAACTGAACAAAAGAACTGCAAACACTTTATGACAGAAGACAATTGTTTTCGTTTATGCTTGCTAATTCAGGCTGGAGTAAAATGAAGAACATTGAACCACATGGAGAAGTCATTCGTGTTAGAGACTTTCCTCAGAGTAAAAGTACATTAGAAATTTCTGCACGCATCAAGTACAGGTTATAATGCTTTACGCAAATTGGTTAACTTCATGACTCAAGAATTAATGAAATAAGAGATACATACCAAAAGATTGTCGAAACTGTTGGCGAACTATGACTAATCTTGTTGGAAGACCACTACATGCTAAATGAAAGACTTCCTAATGACAACATACTTCGATTCAGAAACTATAAAGAAATCTTGCAGAAGTTGTGGGGAATGTAACATTGAAGAAACAATAGAAGATTTATACAAAGAGAGAAGAACTAAATATGTAGTTTCGTTATGATAGAACAACACCGTTATGGAATGTTATGAAACATTGTGGGTGCACTAAATTTCGAAGCCCTATTTCTATGGAGACTTTTCACATATACGTACTGACTTCTATAAAAGCAGAACCATTGCACCATTTAAAAGGATTTGACATATGCTCCAAAGTATTGTGTACAACTGAAGAAGAAAGCAGAGTCTAAAAAGTAAGTAAATAAGTAAATGCAAATTCATTAACCTGAGCCGCTTTTCTTTGCTGACTTTGAGTGATAGTACGAGATGGCTTTCATCAAAGCTTTTAATCATTGTTAGGACAAGTGAAGATGGTTTCCCATGTAGTGAAACAGCATTTGGGTCAAACTGTGCAACAAATTTTGAACAGACTTCGCTGACAAGAGTTTAATATATTTCCACTAACCTCAAGCTATGAATAAACTTCATCTTAAAGACACATGGAACAGAAAGTGAAAGGAACCCCATACCTGGTAAAGGTTCACGCGAAACAATGCCAAATAACTGGCCCTTTTATATAAAAGGAAGGCAATTAAAAATTATCAAAAGACTCTTACAGTGTTTATAAATAAGAAGCTTATAACCCTATTTCCTGCTATGTTTAAACTTACACAAACAGGGACGCGAAAGATAGTATTTTTCATATAACTACTACAGCAGTACTTTTGTTAGAAATGACAACAGAAGCTGGTGTCTTTGCAGATGTAGTTTGGGTAGAAGAATGTGATTACATTCCTATGAACAACTAGATTCACAAAAGGTTGCAGAATAGATGAAAAACATTCGATTTTAGAAAAATATGAGGCTCAATTTCTATTGCAAAGCAAGATGTAAGAATTTTAAGAGAAGAGTTTTGCTTAAGTTCGCCGCAATGACTATTGAAAGAGCATTTGATTTAAACGTTTATGACTACGTTTAGGTATTTGTTCATTTTTGCTTACAAATTGTTTGAGAAAGAGGTGTACTTCCGCGAATGGAAATTTATATGAACCTCGCTCAATAAACCAAGAGAATTTATTTCAATGCCGTAATCAGGTGAAGATGTATGTTGTCAGATAACATCTAGAACCAAAAGAGCGTCAAGAGAAATCTTCATCTGCTGTATTTCGACAGACTGTTTCATTTAATATCCATTGCAGCTATAGCCAAGACTTTAATTTTACTTGTAGATAGGTCATTCTCTTTGAAAGTTAGAAGAAGTAGTATAGGATAGAATCTTAAAGCCAGCAGAGTATCTCATGAACCATTTATTCCGTGACGACCAAGAGGATAACACCATTAGGTGAAACAGTTTATGTCCTGCTCTTTGCTTTCCTCATTTAAGTATAACAGAAGATTTGAGATACATAGTTACACTTTCTTTAATAGTTTTTGTGACTCCCTGAACAAATCCAGAACTTAACGTTCCCGCAAGAACGTTCAAACACTTGGCTGTTCTATGTAATGTTGACCCAAATGATAACTTACCAAGACCTCAATAAAATATTCAAGGTGTCAAATGTTGATAGTGTTGGCAAGGATACTATTACTGATGGAAACGAGATACTTAGACATAAGAAAGATGAAGTAAAGAAGTTGTTTGAGTTCAGGTTAAAGTATAAGAAAGAAGGAAATCCTTTGCAGAAAAAATAAAACTTCATTCTTGAACAGTATTTATGGCAAAACTATTCATCTCCTGATTGTGGAAAAAACCATAGTAGATGACAAGGCAGCTATAAGAGTTATGTCCATCAAAGAACTACAACACATAATGTGAAGTTCGAAGGTTTGGATGGTTCAGATAAAACTATTTTCTAAGGCTAACTCGAAAAGCACTTTGCGAACACTTTAACTTGTCCACTTGGTGTTAATATATCTTCACATGGTCGAAAGCCATAAGTGTGAAGTAGTGTTGTACTGCTGAGACCAGGACATGGACATTATAATATTAGATTACAGGCACTTGTGATGGCACATATTTAGTCAATGAAGAATTTCCTCGAAAGCTTGAAGAGTTTAGGAATCGTGCTAGGAAACCTTCTAAAAGTAAACTTGGTCATTTCCATATGACTTCGGCAGAATTAAGACCCACTGGAAAACAAAGTTTTTAGCATACAAGTCAATATTTTGTGAAAAGAAACCTTAGCTAATAGATTACTCAGAATGCATTAAATGAAGTTGGCATATTTCCATGCATGATTGAAAGGCTGAATGACAAGGAACGTTTTGTCTTTAACCAGCTAATGAAATGTTTCCTGAACTACAATGTTCAGTTCACATGAAGTAAGATATCAGTTCACTAACCTGGTTCTGGAACATATGACAAAGACTCTGAGTCTTCAGGTTAATGAAACTTTACAAAGCACTTCATGAATGGTCAAAGAGATTGGATTTGACTTATCGTAAGTCTTCTAGCCTGCTTTTGCTGTTAAAAGTTTTAACTTCCATAACGACTAAAAAAGCTTTATTCGTGTAAGTTGAAGTCTGGGTCATGTGGCTTTGCTTGGCGCATACCATGAGTCAGAATGAGGTGTTCATTTTTTTTCGAATGATCATTTGAAAGAAATAAACGTAAGTCGCTAGATTTATCAAATATCTTAGCGATGTGTACGAGTTTAGAGTTGTGCTTCAATGTAAGAGTCGTAAGTGGTGCTGTGAGTACCACTTAGGCTGAGTAAACTGGCATTTGGAGTGCGAGAACATGTCTATGTCAAAACTACGATTTGAAGCCATTAATTTTTAGTATTTAGGGTTTAGGAATGTGGGGATAGTTCTTGTATGTCGACAATGAAACTCTCATTTCTCAACCGCTTCGCTCTACTTGTAAAGTTTGAATATAATATAGGCTTGCTTTCTATCGCCAATGCAGGTGTTAGCAACATCTTTGAAATATCATTTTTCTCGAAGCATGTGCATCATAATTAGAAAACATTCTTGAAATCAATCATTGGGTCTCAAGAGATTTGAAATATCTATACGTCATGGATTTTCGTTTCTTTTCTGCTACTTCATTGAATGGTGAGAATAATAGAAACTTGACAAGTCCATTGAGTTGCCATCTTCATTTTCATTAAATTCATAATGAAAGTTCTATTAAGCTTGTGGCTTGACTACCTTCTTCCTTTCAGTTGTGCAGAAACTCACGTAAAGGCTGTAAAAGTTTGTATTCAATGTTATGACGCTACTTTTCTCGAAACTACTCATTAAAGTGAAATCATACCCATTCTCATGTTTTATCGTCTCTTAAAGTATTTTATATTGTGATGATGTTTTGGGCACTGCTTAATAAGACTGTTCGTGTCCAATTTTATCTAATCATCGACTTTGAAATATAGAAGTAAAACAGCCTTTTTGAAAGGCAGTGTTTTTTATAGTACAATAGATGTTAATGCCAATGTACTTCCTCTTTTCATTTATGTTCACAATCCAGTCTGTTCTGGAACTTATAACGTTACACTCTGTTGCCCCTTTATTTTGAAACGTCAGGGTTTTCAAACTTACTGACAGACGCAAACAGATAAAGGTATTTGTCTATAGACATTCTAATTCGGCGGATATAAAAATAAACGCGATGTTACCTTCTTCTCTTTGCTTTCAGCTTCTTTAGGCTTTTGCACTTCAGCTTCTTCCTCCTAGCTTCTTCGCCAGCAACACGTGGGTTCTTTGTCTCTCGAAGTCAGCTAATGCAGCGCATAAGTTTTGTTTTCTTCACACAGTTTTCAAGCTTTTCCTCTTCTCCTCTTTGGCTTTTGTTCTTGTTTTTGTTCTTCAGTTCGGATAATAAATTTGCGTCGCGAATTCTTCTTCTTGCAATGCTTCAACACTCTGATGACCCTCTGGTCCTTGTCCTGTAGGCTTGATCTGAAGTCCATTTGACTGCAGATAAAACAATTTAAAACTTTAACCGATGTAAACATGAGGGCTTGTCCAAAATCAGAGCGAGAAGTCATCATTATATTATAATGACGCAAGAGGAAAATACAACAATCATAGTTCTATTGATAAGTCATATCCAAGGAGTAAAAGATGGTAAAATATAGCTAAGAAAGAAGAAAGGATTCCTAGCCGAATGCAGAGCACGACAGAACCAATTAAGGTGCATGTGCACAGCGGCGAAGCCCCGAAGCCTATAAAACCTCTCAGTTCAAACTGAAAAGTCAATTAGAACAGAAGAAAAGAGCCAGACTGTTACTTTCAATAACGAACCAAAGAAGCTTATGTGCCAAGCTTTTTGGCCATTTCATTAGAAAATAAAACGAGAGTCAAAGAAGCTTACTCTGTTTCACCCACTCAGAAATGTAAAAGAGTTGAGTAAAAGAGAATGTAGTCACGTTCATTGAAAATGTCAAGAATCAAACTTCCACACGAATGGCAAGAAGAAGAGTGGAATATGAAGTATAATAGATATTTTTCCGAAGTAATACATGCAGAAACGAACAGTTAAACGAATTTACTCCCAGCAGAAGGCATATTCATCAGAATTCCGCTCGATATTTCGATATCAATAGACAAGTGCGCAGTTGCAAATAGTGTGACAAATATAGAAAATATTCTGACGACAAAGATTCGCATCACAACCTGGACTGCTAAAAGATGAACACATGGGTCATTCAATCTCTCACCTCCTGGTGAAAATATGTTGAGTCCTTTACAATACATTCTTACGTATAATAAATGGAAGGTCAATTTTAATTGCAGATAAAGAAATGGTTTCAGGTTCCAATAAAACACAAACCCACCAGCGATTTTTGGATTGGTTTCGATGACGGCTTCTATGCAGTTGCTGGATATCAAAATCACTTGCAAACTGTCGTATCGTATATTCTCAGAGACAACGCACAAGAGAGATAGCATATATAACTTCAAACCTCAACCAACTACCGAACACAATAAAGAAAAGTAGATGTTTTTCTCATAGACTCTGACATGAAAGATGTATGGAGTCATTCGGGAACATGCAGAGAACACGGACAAATTGTTTAGTGGTCCAATTACAGCAGGAAAATCATTTGATTTTACACTTACGTTTAAGAAATTCTGTTAGAAATGTTTTTACATTAGACAGCTATAAGATTTATTCCTGCATTTGCTGTAACATTCAGCTTAAAGTAAAAGTATCAGTAGCGGACGCACTTACAGATGCCACATCTTATACTGTAAATGATATCCATTGCTTTACATCCAACTCTTAAAGTTGCATTTGCTTCAGAATTCAAATCCACCGACACAAATCTTTGTTCCGCATGGATGAACCATTCACTATCTGTAACGAAGGCATACGAAAGAAGCTAGTGGAACAGTTACCTATGACAACAATGTAAACCCAAGCAACTAATTTCGAACAAAGATGGATTTTAATGAATGTTTCAATTATCAAAGTCCTTCTTTTAAGACCCTAGACATTTATACAGAACTTGTACGAACATCATAACTCAAAACGAAGGCTTTTATGTTTTCTGTTAAAGTTATGACGGATTGGATTCCTATGGCTACGCGTTTCACTTCCTATTTCCAAAAGCAATACAGCAACATAGCTTAGAACAGCTAATGGTACAACCCAATTTCGATGCCAGCCTAATAAATTAACAGCCTTATTAATTGTCTTCTCAAAAGTGTTATTTTTGGGAGCTATTTAGAAAGAAAGACACTATGTATTTAATTTTGAGAACCCTAAGTTTAAATTTTCTTAGTT